>NC_089595.1:76839958-77139958 GCF_019320115.1 Miscanthus floridulus | reverse complement strand
GGGTGTTTACAAGATAAACATACTTATATCAGCCCCTGAGTGAGGTCCGACCCCTTAAACTTTGTAGGGGTCGGATGTCATGAAAGATCGGGGATTTTTTATGACAAAAACTGATAAGAGAAAGTATGTGTTTATTTAAGGGTGAAAATAATGTAGCTGCTCAATGTTCCAGGCATTGGTGAAGACCTCGCCGTCAATGGTTTTCAACTTGTAGGCGTCGGGCCGGAGTACTTCCGCGACGACATACGGCCCCTCCTAGGGCGGGGAGAGCTTATGACGGTCCTTGTTTCTCTACATAAGGCAGAGAACCAGGTCCCCAATGTTGAAGGCTCAGTCCCGCACTTGTCAGCTGTGGTACCAACAAAGTGCCTGCTGATACTTGGCTGAGCAGAGGAGGGCGACGTTGTGAGCTTTGTCTAGCTGGTCCATGGCATCTTCGTGGGATGCCTCAGCTCCCTGTTCGTCATATGCTCTGATCCTTAGCGCTCCATAGTCGAGGTTGGTTGGGAGGACGACCTCCGAACCATAGACCATGAAGAAAGGCGTGTAGCCAGTGGCTCGACTGGGAGTTGTCCTTAGGCTCCAAAGCACCGTAGGGAGCTCGGTGACCCAGCATGCACCGAACTTGTTCAACCAGTTGAAGATCCTAGGCTTGAGGCCCTGTAGGAGCATGCCGTTTGCGTGCTCGACCTGCCTGTTTGTTTGGGGGTGCACGACGGTGGCCCAATCGACCCGGATGTGTTGTCCATCGTAGAATTGAAGGAATTTCTTACCGATGAACTGTGTGCCATTGTCCATGATGATGGAGTTTGGTACTCCAAAGCGATGGATGGAGTTTGGTACTCCAAAGCGATGGATGATGTCGAGGAAGAACAACACAGCTTGTTCAGACTTGATCACAGAGATCGGCCAAGCTTTGATTCATTTTGTGAAATTGTCTATGGTGATAAGCAAGTGGGTATAGCCCTCGGGTGCCTTCTTGAGAGGCCCAACTAGATCAAGCCCCAAACCATGAAGGGCCACATGATGGGGATCATCTAGAGTGCTTGGGCTGGGTGGTGAGTTTGCCAAGCATAGTACATGCACCCTTCATAGGTGCGTACGATCTGCTTAGCGTCGGCTACTGTAGTGGGCCAGTAGAAGCCATGTCGGAACATGTTCCCAACCAAGGTTCTAGGTGTGGCGTGGTGACCATAGACCCCACCGTGGATATCGCTTAATAAAACCTTCCCCTATTCAATGGGGATGCAGAGCTACAGGATCCCAGTGTGGCTTCATTTGTAGAGTTCGCCCTCTACAAGAATGAAGGATTTGGCATTATGTGCGAGCCATCGAGCTTCCATCCTATCCATTAGCAGCGTGTCACAGAGGAGGTAGTTGAGGTAGAGTGTTCTCCAGTCGATCAGAGGGTCTGGCTCTGTCGCTGGATCCTCTTCAAGCTCCATGACCTCAGGGCTAGACAGAGTAGTTGGTTCGTTAGCCCCTGAGGCTAGATCAGATGGGCCATCATCGGCCTATTCTGACCCTTTGTAGTGCACCAAGGGTTTGTGTTGGTCACTGGTGAAGACACTCATTGGCACCGACTCTCGACCAGACGCTACTTTTGCAAGTGCATCAGTCGCCTCGTTGAGGTGCCTTTGGATGTGATTGAGTTCGAGGCCATCAAATTTGTCCTCCAGCCATCGGACTTCTTGGTAGTATGTAGCCATCTTGGCATCATGATAGCTTGACTCCTTCAAGATTTGGTTGACGACCAGCTAGGAGTCACCCTGGATGTTGAGGCGTCAGATGCCCAACTCAATGGCGATGCATAGGCCATTGATGAGTGCTTCATACTCAGCCACATTATTGGATGAGGGAAAATGGAGACAAACCATGTACCTCATGCGAACCCCAAGGGGTGATACGAAGACCAGCCCCACACCAGTGCCCTTCTTCATCAGCGATTCATTGAAGTACATCATCCAGTACTCTTGATCGATGATAGCTGGTGCTGTTTGGACCTCGGTCCATTCCGCGATGAAGTCATCCAACACCTAGGACTTGATCGCCCTTCGAGGGGCATACGTGATGCCTTGATCCATCAACTCGAGTGCCCACTTTGCGGTTCTTCCCATGGCATCCTGGCTCTAGATGACCTCACCAAGGGGGAACAACTTCACGACCATCATGGGGTGTGACTCGAAGTAGTGGCGTAGCTTCCTCTCAGTGATGAGGATGGCACATAGAAGCTTCTGGATTTGGGAGTAGCGAGTCTTTGAGTCGGATAGTACCACGCTAATGAAGTACACAGGGTGCTGCACCTTGAGGGATTGCCCCTCCTCCTTCTGCTCTACTACCAGGGTAGCGCTGGCCACTTGCGTGGTGGCCTCTATGTATAGCAGGAGGGATTCTTCATCGGTCAGAGGAACCAAGATCAAGGGCCTTGTCAGAAGCAGTTTGACCATGTCAAGTGCCTCCTAGGCCTTAGTTGTCCACTCGAAGTGGTCATCTTTCTTCAAGAGTCGATAAAGGGGGAGACCTCATTTGCCAAGGCATGAGATGAATTGGCTGAGGGTGGCGAGGCACCCAATGATTTGCTGAACCCCCTTTATGTTCTAAATCGGGCCCATCCTTGTGATGGCTAAGATCTTCTCTGAGTTGGCTTCGATACCATGCTCAGAGATGATGAAGCCGAGCAGCATGCACCTCGAGACCCCAAAAACACATTTCTTAGGATGGAGTTTGATGCCATTCGCTTGGAGTTTCACAAAGGTTTGCTCAAGATTGGCAATGAGGTGGTCAGCCCATTTAGACTTAACCATGATGTCGTCAACGTAGGCCTCAATGGTCTACCCGATGAGATCTCCGAAGCATTTGAGCATACAATGCTTGTATGTAGCCCCAACATTCTTTAGACTGAACGACATTGAGACGTAGTAGAATGATCCGAAGAGGGTGATGAAAGATGTCACGAGTTGGTCAGACTCTTTCATCACGATTTGATGGTAGCCGGAGTATGCATCAAGGAAGCAGAGGGTTTCGCACCCCAAGGTAGAGTCAACTATTTGGTCTATGCATGACAAAGGAAATGGATCCTTTGGGCACGCCTTGTTGAGACCCATATAGTCAACACACATCCTCCATTTTCCACTCTTCTTTTGTACAAGAATGGGATTAGCTAACCACTCTGGGTGGTATACTTCCTTGATGAATCTAGCCACCAAAAGTTTAGCTATCTCCTCACCGATGGCCCTATGTTTCTCCTTGTTGAAGCAATGCAGGTGTTGCTTCACTAGCCTAGAGCCTGGGTGGATCTTCAAGGTATGCTCGGTGACCTCCCTCAAAATGTTCGGCATATCTAGGGGTTTCCACACAAAGATGTCTTTGTTATCGCGGAGGAAGTCGACGAGCGTGCTTTCCTATTTGGAGGAAAGTGTGGTACCAATGCAAGTGGGTGGTACCTTAGCCATCGGGTGAGGCGGAGCCAACCCTTAGGGGCTGAGCAAGGCATGGCCAACCTCCGGTCATATGGACAAGAAGTGCAGTTACGTTCTTGTCCACTTGAAAGCATCAACATTTAATGGTTATTAGCTTCACCTCATTGGGTACCCTAGTATTAGGTCCCCGATAGGCATAATCCAAATCGAAATAGCCAACTAGTTGGAATCTTGCTCCTTTGGGATATCAAAGACCAATGCTTAGTGTGTGTTTAAGGTACCTAAGGATTCTTTTAACAGCAACCATGTGAGCCTCCTTAGGATTAGCTTGAAATCTAGCACACATACACACACTAAACATGATGTTGGGCCTAGATGTGGTCAAATATAATAAACTACCAATCATAGAACGGTAGAGTTTGATCAACCAATTTACCTCTCTCATCTAGGTCGAGATGTCCATTAGATGGCATTGGTGTCTTGATTGGCTTACATTCATCCATTCTGAACCTCTTGAGAAGGTCCTTGGTATATTTTTCTTGAGAGATGAAAATCCCCTCTCTCATTTGCTTGACTTGAAAACTAAGAAAGAATGTAAGCTCTCCAATCATAGACATCTCAAACTCCTTTGACAACAATTCACCAAACTCTTTGCAATAGTCTTCATTTGATGAGCCAAATATGATATCATCAACATATACTTGACAAATGAAGATCTCTCCATCAAGCTTCTTAGTGAATAGTGTGGTATCGACCTTCCCAATGGTGAAGCCCTTCTCAATGAGAAAATCCCGAAGGCGCTCATACCAAGCTCTTGGGGCTTGCTTAAGTCCATATGGCGCCTTGGATAACCTATAGACATGATTAGGATATCTAGGATCTTCAAACCCAGGAGGTTGATCAACATAGACTAGTTCATTTATGAAACCATTTAAAAATGCACTTTTAACATCCATTTGATATAATTTCATTTCATGATGGGATGCACATGCAAGAAGGATACGAATGGCTTCAAGTCTTGCAACCAGTGCAAAGGTCTCTCCAAAATCTAACCCTTCAACTTGGGAGAACCCCTTTGCAACTAGCCTTGCCTTGTTCCTCACAATGATGCCTTGATCATCTTGTTTGTTGCGGAACACCCACTTTGTTCTAATGACTCTTGCATCTTATGGTCGCTCTTCAAGTGTCTAAACTTCATTTCAGGTGAAGTTATTCAACTCTTCATGCATGGCATTTATCCAATCCAAATTTTGAAGAGCTTCTTCTACATTTTTAGGCTCAATGCAAAAAACAAATGAGTGATGTTCAATAAATGAAGCAAGTTTTTGAGAGCGAGTCATTATACCATTTGAAGGACTCCCTATGATGAGATCTTGTGGATGTGCTTATAGTAGGGTGAATTTCTTCTATCGACCACTTGAGAGGGTGGAGCATCAACATCTTGAGCTTGTGCCACCATTTGATCATGGGAGACATGAGTATCTTCATTTTCTACTCTCCCATCTTTATCATCATCTTGTGGCACATTTGATGAAAAGGGTGTATTAATCAATTGTACGTCATCTTCATCATCTTTGGGCTTGATGTCTCCATCTAGAATGTTCTTCATGGCCTCCCTCAATGGTTCATCACCTACATCATCAAGATTCTCATGTGCTCCTTGGGAGCCGTTAGATTCATCAAATTCCACATCACATGTTTCTTCAACCAAGCCAGTGGCAAGATTAAATACTTGATATGCTTAGGACTTTGATGAGTAACCAACAAGAAACCAATATCATGACATCTTTGGAACTTCCCTAGGTGTTGCTGCTTCTTGTAGACATAGCATTTGCAACCAAACACCCTAAAGAATGATACGTCCGGCTTCTTTCCATTGAGCAACTCATGAGGGGTCTTGCCAAGAAACTTTTGAAGAAATAGGCAATTGGATGCATAACATGTGGCCACCTCGGTCTTGTCATGAAGGAAGAACACCCAAGTATATCTAGAGTAGTCATCAACTATCACAAGACAATAAAGATTTCCTCCCAAACTCTTGTAAGTTTTTGGTCCAAATTGATCCATGTGAAGAAGCTCTAGCACTCTTGTTGTTGACATGTAAGCTTTTGTTGGATGAGTGTTTGCAACTTGCTTGTCGGCTTGACATGCACTACAAAGCTTGTCTTTCTTAAATTTCACATCCTTCAAACCTCTCACCAATTCATTCTTCATTAGCTTCTTGAGTAAGCTCATCCCAACATGTGAAAGTCTTCTATGCCATAGCCACCCAAGTGATGTTTTGGTGAATAAGCATCTCTTCAAGTTTGCATCTTCGGAGGTAAAATCCACTAGATATAGGTTGTTGTATCTAAAACCCTTGAATATAACTTGATCATCATCTTTCTTTGACACAACCACTTCCTTCTCGGTAAACAAACATTGAAAGCCAAGATCACACAATTGACCAATGGATAGCAAGTTGAAACTCAATGAAGCAACATATAGCACATTTGATATTGCAACTTTGCCCAATCCTTGAACTTTGCCCTTTGAATTATCACCAAATGTAATCTTTTCTTGCCCATCTACTTCTTCATCTAGTGAGGTGAACATATGAGGATCACCGGTCATATGTTGAGTGCAAGCACTATCAATAACCCAATGACTTCCACCGGTCTTGTAGTTCACCTACACACAAGAGATCAAACTTGTTGTTTAGGGACCCAAACTTGATGAGGGCCCTTGACTTTCTTAACTAGTGACTTTGCAACCCAAATTTGCTTAGGCCTATTCTTGTTGGGTGGACCTAAGAATATGACTTTTATTTTTCCACTTGAATCCTTTCTAAGCATGTAGTGAGCATTGAAGGCAAAGGGTCTAGCATGCTTGGGCAAAGGTTGTGGTGGTGGAGTTTGACATTCATGAGCAAAGTGACCTTCTTGTCCACACTCAAAACATCTCTTTGGCTTAGGCTTTGACTTGTATTGTTGGTGATGTTGAGCTTGAGCTTTTTTCTCTTGATTTGCCAAGTACCCAATACCACTTCTATCCATCTTCATCACGGTGTTCATGAGTAGCTCACTTTGGAGATATTGGCCTCTTGTGAACTTGCTCAAACCGGTCTTGAGATGTTCTTTCTCCAACTTGAACTTTTTGTTTTCTTCTCTAAGTTTATCATAATTTTTCTCCATCTTGAGTCTCTTGTTCTCTTCTTTAAGCATCTCATTCTCAAGAGCTATATCATAATCATTGTCAAGATTCTCTATCACAATTGTGTTGGTGGTTGATAGCTTTTCAAGATCTTTCTTGAGCTTTTCATTCTCATTCTTGAGCTTGACATAATCATCATAGTTGTCAGACTCAACCACTTTCTTGCCTTTGCTACTAGAACCTTGCTCAATGCTCTCAACAATTAAGTCATCACATGATGTAGCTATATCAATCTTAACAATATTGTTAGTAGCATCATGTGACTCATTGAATAATAACTCATGAGAAAGAACAAGATTATCATGATTAATCTTGAGATTGGTTTACTCTTCTTTTAGCAAATTGTAACTAGTGGTGAGCTCATTATGTATCCCCTCAAGTTTATCATGTTTTTCTCTAAGCTCCTTTTTAGAGGATTTGAGCTCCTTGAGTTTGGATGACACAATTTTATTTTCTTCTCTAAGCTCAACACTAGCTTTTTTTTGGCTATGTCATACTTTGCTAAGAG
The DNA here is from genome assembly GCF_019320115.1 of Miscanthus floridulus. Lineage (NCBI taxonomy): Eukaryota > Viridiplantae > Streptophyta > Magnoliopsida > Poales > Poaceae > Miscanthus > Miscanthus floridulus. Next base: position 77,132,839 of record NC_089595.1, on the reverse strand, counting down.
TGAGTCATTTTCAAGTTCTAGGTTTTCATTTTTAGCTCTTGTATTTCTAATGATTTTAGTGTATTGGTTTAGCAACTTGACAAGATCATCATAAGAAGGTGATTCAAATTCTTCATCACTATCACTGCCACTTCCATCATTGCTAGCATTATCATCACCACTACTACCGTCATCATTTTGTACCTTTCGTTCACCCTTGGCCGTAAGGCATAGGTGTGTAGAGGATGACGGCAGTGGTGTCGGTGAAGATAATGAAGAATCAATCACAAGAGTGGCCACCTTCTCATTCTCATTCTCACTTTCATCATCAGATGAGCCACTTGATGATTCAATGTCCGTGAGCCAATCACCAACAATGTATGCCTTGCCATTCTTCTTCTTGTGAAATTCCTTCTTGCCATCCTTCTTCTTGTATTGCTTGTTCTTCTTCTTCTCATCATCATTTTCATCACTTGAGTCATCTTTCTTGCCCTTGTACTTCTTCTTGTACTCGTCTTTCTTGGGTTTGGGGCATTGATGAGCTAGATGACCAAGTTCTCCATAATTATAGCAATCCATTTCAAAGATAGGCTTCCTTATATTACTAGTGAAGAATTTCTTCTTGCCATCAAACTTGACACCAATCTTGTTTAGCTTCTTGAGCATCTTGGCAGTAATTCTCACCATGAGAGCAAGACTTGCATCATTAATCTCATCATCACTTGAGCTATCATGATCAACTCTTGCTTTGCCCCTCTTCTCTTAGCTAGCCTTGAATGCCAAATCTTTCTTCTTGGTGGAAGAAGAGCCATCTTGTGGAGTGATGTGCATGTACATCTCATGTGCATTGATCTTCCCCAATATTTGAGTTGGTGTAGCGGTGGAAAGATCACCTTGATGAAGCACCATCATAATATGCCCATATTTGTCAATGGGGAGGACACTCAAGATCTTTCTCACAACATCGGAGGGTTGCATTTGTGTGAGTCCAAGCCCATTGATTTTCTCTACAAGAACATTCAAGCATGAATAAATCTCATTGGCACTTTCTCTAGGAAGCATCTCAAATGAATTAAGCTTTTTCATCACAAGGTGGCAGCGTTCCTCACACTCACTCTTGGTTCCCTTATGGAGTGCATAAATGTCCGACCATAGTGCATGGGCGTCTTTGTGGTTCCGCACATGGTTAAAAACATCCTTGCAAAGGCCTCTAAAGAGGGTGTTTCCCTTGCATTCCACTTCTCGTAGTTAACCTCATCGCCTTGAAGGTTGGCAGGATCCTTAGGTTTTGGGAAGCCTTGAGAGGTGGCTCTAAGAACTCCAACATCTAAAGCCTCTAGGTATGCCTCCTTGTGAATTTTCCAATAAGGAAAATTATCTCCCTCAAAGAAAGGAGGGGGTCAATCCCCGTGGGACATCTTGCTCTAGGCGGTTAAGCCTAATTTAGGGAGCACGAGGCTCCAATACCAATTAAAAGGATCAAGATGCCCAAGAGGGGGTGAATTGGGCTAATTCTAAATTTTTGCAATAATTAAGCCCTACACTTAGCCCATTTCACCCCTTGTGTCTAGAATGTGTTTCTATTATTTTCCCGTACAAAAGTTTTACACCCTAGGTTCCAATCTTACTCTAGCATGGCAATTCTAGGAATGTAAAGACATGAAATGAGTTGCTCAAATGTAAATGCTCAAAATAAAGAGAGGAAAAAGAACATGGCAATATTTTCCTGAGGTATCAGAGAGTCGCCACTCCCCACTAGTCCTCGTTGGAGCACCTGCGTAAGGGTGTAGCTCCCCCTTGATCCACGCAAAGATCAAGTGCTCTCTATGGGCTAATTCTTTGACACTCTGTCATGGTGAATCACCCACAACCACTCACAACATAACTTGGGTCATCCATAAGCTCCACCGGATGATCACCAAGCTCCCAACCACCAAGCCATCTAGGTGATGGCGATCACCAAGAGTAACAAGCACAAACTCTCACTTGACCAAGACAAGCCTAATAAGAAAGGTGGATGCACACTTGCTACTCCCTATGCACTAATAAGGTCCTTAATCTTGGATTATCATATCTCAATCACCCCACTAGGCTCTTGCTCTCCCTTGCACTCCAAAGGTGTTTCTTAGCTAAACAAATGGGCAAGACACCTCAAATGGATGAGTGGGATATGTATTTATACCCCCCCATTCAAAACATAACAGTTGAGGTCCAACTCAGCAAGTATTGGGATGACCAGATGATCTGGTTGAAAGCTCTAGTTTAGTTTTGGTGAATTGATGAAACCCTAAGTGCTAACCTAGTTTATCAAAAGTGATTATGAGATAGGTAGCACTAGTCTAAGTGGTGGAGCAAATGAAGATCATGAAATGATGACGGTGATGCCATGGTAATGATCAAGTGCTTGGACTTGAAAAGAAGAAAGAGAAAAACAAAGGCTCAAGGCAAAGGTATAAATGGTAGGAGCCATTTTGTTTCGGTGATCAAGACACTTAGTGAGTGTGATCACATTTAGGTTCGATAGCCGTACTATTAAGAGGGGTGAAACTCGTATCAAAATGCGGTTATCAAAGTGCCACTAGATGCTCTAATTCATTGCATATGCATTTAGGATCTAGTGGAGTGCTAACACCCTTGAAAATGTTTGTGAAAATATGCTAACACACATATGCACAAGGTGATACACTTGGTGGTTGGCACATTTGAGCAAGGGTTAGAAACTTCATTGGTAGATTGTCCGCCTGTAGAGTGCGGACAGTCCAATGGTGCCACCAGCCCCCTATATAGAAAAGACGGAGGTCACTATAAGTGACCGGATGCTGGTCTCGGTTGGACCGGTGTGTCCGGTCAGTGGTAGTCGAGGGCACGCTATTTCGGTCTCATGACCAGACGCTGGTGTGAAAACTGACCGGACGATCTAGGCCTATGTCCGGTCAGTCTGATGTATGATGATGTTGAGTGACCGGACGCTGGGTGTGTCCGGTCGAGCATGACCGGACGTGCCCGGTCGTGATTTCTCGCTTCTGGATGCTTACTGGAAACGACCAGACACTGAGGTCCAGCGTCTGGTCACTTCGCAACAACGCGTCTGGTCATCACTTAACCATTGGGATCAGGCGCTCAGTATTTAAAGAGAAGGGACACATGGCATGCATCGCACGACCGGACGCTGGGGTCCTGCATCTAGTCGATATGACCAGAGCATCCGGTCGCCCTGTGTTCAGTGCAGTGAGTAGCGCAATAACTCTATTTCATGGGGGCTTCTATTTAAGCCCCATGGCCGGCTCAAGCTCACTCTCTTGGCCATTTGTATTGACATAGCAACCTTGTGAGCTTAGCCAAAGCCCTCCCACTCATCTACATCATTGATTCATCATCTTTGTGAGATTGGGAGAGAATCCAAGTGCATTGCTTGAGTGATTGCATCTAGAGGCACTTGGTGTTCGTATTTTTGCTGTAGGATTCGCTTGTTGCTCTTGGTGGTTGCCACCACCTAGACGCCTTAGAGCAGTGGAGGAGGATTGGCATGAGTCAGTGATTGTTCGTGGCCATCTTCGATAATTGTGAGGGGATTTGTACATTCCCTGGCAAAGCACCGAAAGGTAACTCTAGTGGATTGCTCATGTCATTGAGTTACCTCACTTGTGGGTAGGTTCTTGCGGTGTCCAATTGTGTGGACGAGGTTCAGGCAACACCTCTTAGTCACCGAACCACCAAGTGTTGGTCGACACAATGGGGATGTAGCATGTTGGCAAGCACGTGAACCTCAGGAGAAAATTGGTTGTCTCTTGCCCTCTGGTATTCTCCCAGTGATTGATAAAGTATTCATCTTATGATTGGTTCACTCCTCTATGCGGCGGTATAATCACCTCACTTACTCATTTACATTCCCGCAAACTAGCTATATCAAGCTCTTTAGTGTAGCTAGAATTAAGAGCTTGCTTTGTGGATTAAGTTCATCTAGTGGAGCTCTTTAGTGTAGCAATTGTGAGAGCTCTTAGTGAGTAGTGACCTAGTAGATTGTGTGCCTAGTGATCATAACAACTAGAATTATTGGATAGGTGGCTTGCAACCCTTGTAGAGCTAGAGCAAGTTTGCATTTCGCTATTTGTTATACTAATCAAATTGCTCTAGTTGATTTGTAGATTTTAAATAGGCTATTCACCCTCCCTCTAGCCATATTAGGACCTTTCAAGTGGTAACAGAGCCGTGGTCACTGTTTGATTAAAGGCTTAACAACCTCGGTGTCAAATTATGGCTCAAGTTATGTTCAACCATGTGGGGGGCAAACCACCGTTCTTTGATGGCACATGCTATGATTATTGGAAGAGAAAGATGAGGATGTATCTTGGTTCAATCAATGATCAAGTATGGGAAGTGACCGAGAATGACAATGCTATCATTGATCCCGATATTCCCACCAACCAAGACAAGACCAACAAGCAATGCAATACAATGGCTCTCAACACCATATACAATGCCACTGATTCCAAGGTGTTTGAGCAAATCAAGGATTGTGAAATAGCTAATGAGGTGTGGAGGAGATTGGAGGAAACATATGAGAGCACACCAGTGGTGAAGAGTGCCAAGTTGTACATCCTCAAGGATAAGTTGACAAGCTTCAAGATGAAGGATGATGAGAGCATTCCAGAGATGTTCCATCGGTTGCAAGTAATTGTCAATGACTTGAAGGCTTTGGGAGAGAAGATCAAGGATGATGATGTCTCTCATCGTTTCTTAATGTGCCTACCTCCATGATTTGAGATGTTGAGATGGCTTATCATAAGAGGAGGATTGAAGGAGATTACCCCTAACCAAGTACTAGGTGATGTCATGACATAAGAGACATACCGTGTGGAAAGGGAGGGGGATGACAAGGATGACAAGAAGGAAGAAGAAGACAAGAAGAAAAAGAGTATAGCATTCAAGGCTAGCTCATCATCATCCAAGAACAAGGGAAAGTCCAAGAAAGAATCAAGTGATGATGATGATCATAGTGATATTGATGATGAAGCTATGGCCCTCTTTGTATGCAAGATGGGAAAATTCATGAAGAAGAAGGGCTATGGTGCAAGAAAGAGAAGAGATCACACCAAAAGCAAAGAATATGTGAGAAGATGCTACAATTGCAAGAGCCCTGATCACGTTGTAGCGAATTGCCCCTACAATAGTGACAATGATGAGGATGAAAAGAAGAAACACAAGAAGGACAAGAAAGAAAAGGAGAAGAAGGAGAAGAGAATGACCTTCCAAAAAAAGAAGAAAGGTGGAGGCTATGTGGTCACATGGGATAGTGATGGATCTTCGGATAGTGATAGCTCTAGCGATGATGACAAGAAATCTATCAAGAAAGCACTAGCAAGCATCACCATCAACAACAAGCCCTCCATCTTCGACACTCCATCGACATGCCTCATGGCAAAACCTACTAAGGTAAAATATGATGTGAGTGATGATGATGAATGTGAAAGTGATGCTTGTAGGAGTGATAATGATGATGATGATGAGGAGGAGGAGGAGGAGTACACCAAGTAGGAGCTCTTGGACATGTGCGAGCAAGTGCACACTTGTGTTGAAATGAAGAGAAAGCAGTGCAAAGAATTATGCAAGAAAGTTAAATTTCTTGAGCAATCCTTTGTTGAGCTCAATGCCACTCATGAGAGGCTAATGGAAGCCCATGAGAAGCTTGGCAAAGCTCACTCTAAGCTTGAAAAGGCTCACTCCTCTCTCATCGAGCAAGTCAAAATAGAGGAAGCCAAGAAGGAGCAAGTGATTATGTCTTGTGATGTGGGACTAACATGTGATCTTATTGATGAATCTTTTTATAAGCCCATTGTAGTTGCTCCCACTAACACTTCTTGTAGCACTACTACTTCTACCTCACCTTTGAGTGATGGTCTCACTTGTGATGCCTCACTAATGGTGGAAAATGAGACCCTCAAGAAGGAGGTGAATGAGCTCACTCGTGCCATAGGCAATGCCTATGGTGGAGATGCCCGCTTGCTAAAGTGCTTGGGTAGCCAAAGGTTTTCTCTCAACAAAGAGGGATTAGGCTATACCCCCAAGAAAGGCAAGGCAGCCTTTGTCACTTCCAAAGTTAGCTTTGTGAAGGGCAATGGCCGGTTTTGCAATAGATGCAAGCAAGTTGGGCATATAGAGCAATATTGCAAGACTAACAAGAACAAGCTACCTAATGTATCCTCAATTAAATTTGATTCTTGTTACATGCTTGTTAAGGGTGCCAATGGTGTGAAGGCTAAATTCATTGGTACACCAATTGTGGGCCCAAAGAAGAAGGCCATTTGGGTACCAAAGACTTTGGTAACTAACCTTCAAGGACCCAAGCAAGTTTGGGTACCTAAAAAGAATTGATCTTCTTTTGTAGGTCAATTATAAAGCCAGAGGAAAGCATTGGGTGGTTGATAGTGGGTGCACACAACACATGATCGGTGATCTAAGAATGTTCAATTCAATCAATGAAAACAAGAGCAATGGGATTGATAGTATCACATTTGGTGACAATGGCAAAGGCAAGGTCAAAGGACTTGGTAAGATTGCAATATCCAATGACTTGAGTATCTCCAATGTGTTACTAGTAGAGAGCTTGAACTTCAATCTATTATCGGTAGCTCAATTGTGTGATCTTGGTTTCAAGTGCATATTTGGTGTGGATAATGTAGAGATCATAAGTGTAGATGGGTCTAACTTGATTTTCAAAGGATTTAGATATGAGAATCTATACTTGGTTGATTTCAATGCTAGAGAAGCTCAATTGACAACATGTTTGATCACTAAGTCTAGCCTGGGTTGGTTATGGCATAGAAGGCTTGGTCATGTTGAAATAAAACAATTGAACAAGTTGATTAAGCATGACTTAGTTAGAGGCTTGAAAGATGTCACATTTGAGAAGAATAAGCTATGTAGTGCATGTCAAGCCAGAAAGCAAGTTGGTAACACACATCCTAAGAAGAGCATGATGAGCACATCCAAGGCATTTGAGTTGATACACATGGACTTGTTTGGACCAACCACATACACTAGCATTGGTGGAAACAAATATGGATTTGTGATTGTGGATGATTTCACTAGATACACATGGGTGTTCTTTCTTGTTGACAAGAGTGATGTGTTTGCAACATTCAAATCATTTGTCAAGAGCATTCACAATGAGTTTGAAACAACTATCAAGAAAGTTAGAAGTGACAATGGTAGTGAATTCAAGAACACTGGAATTGATGAGTTGTGTGATGAATTTAGAATTAGACATCAATTCTCGACCAAGTACACTCCACAATCAAATGGTCTAGTTGAAAGAAAGAATAGAACTTTGATTGATATGGCAAGATCAATGTTGAGTGAGTACAATGTGAGTCATTCATTTTGGGCCAAAGCAATCAACACGGCTTGCTATTATAGCAACCGACTCTATTGTCACCCCATGATGGAGAAGACACCTTATGAGCTATTGAATGGAAGAAAGCCCAACATAGCATACTTTTGGGTTTTTTGTTGTAAATGCTACATATTGAAGAAAGGCACTAGATTGAGCAAGTTTGAAAAGAAATGTGATGAAGGCTTCTTGCTTGGTTACTCCACTACTAGCAAGGCATATAGAGTTTGGAATTTGGCTAGTGGTACTCTTGAGGAGGTTCATGATGTGGAATTTGATGAAACAAATTGTTCCCAAGAAGAAGATGAGAATCTAGATGATATAAGAGGCACTTAATTGGTCAGTGCAATAAAGAACATGGACATTGGTGATATAAGGCCTAGAGAGGTGATTGATGTTGAAGATGACAAGAATCAAGTGCTCTCTAACTCAAATGTGCAAGCTAGTGGTTCTCATGATCAAGTTCAAGCAAGAACAAGTGATGACAAAGTGCAAGATCAACAACAAGTGGCTAGTTCATCATCTCAACCAAGTGATCAATCAAATGCAAGAAATCAAGTTCAAGTGCTTCAACCAACCAATGTTGCAAGAGATCATCCATTGGATACTATAATTGGTGATATTTCAAGAGGTGTGCAAACTAGATCAAGATTGGCTTCATTTTGTGAGCACTTCTCATTTGTGTCATCCATTGAACCTAAGAAGATAGATGAACCTTTGAAGGATGTTGATTGGGTCAATGCTAGGCATGAAGAGCTCAACAACTTCACAAGAAATCAAGTATGGGAGTTAGCTGAGAGGCCTAAGGATCATAATGCGATTGGAACCAGGTGGGTCTTTCGGAACAAGCAAGATCAAGATGGGATAGTAATAAGGAACAAAGCATATTGATGTCCACAATCATTTCATAAGAGATCATCAACAAAAAGGGGACATTTGTATTGAGAGTGTGGGCACCGAAGATCAACTTGCCGATATCTTTACTAAGCCACTTGATGAGAAGAGGTTTTGCAAGCTAAGGAATGAATTGAACATACTTGACTTCTCAAATATGTGTTGATGCACCCCCCATTATATGACATGCCTCTCCTTTGAGCAAAGCAAGGTAAAGTTGATTGACATGTCATCCATCCATTGCTAAGGACTTATTTAGTGCATCTAGTCATTCCTATCATGTCCTAGGCTCATTCATGAAAATCAAATGAATTTGATGCTTGTATGGTACCACTATTGCTTGTATGCTTGAAATGATCTAGTGGTAGCATATGACATGTTTATGGGCTTGTAAACCTAGTGTTTGATCTAGAAAATAAGCTATAAGTGTTTAACACAACATGGTACAAGATAACCCTTATTTAGAGGTATGAAGAAGCTTGTCCTTGGATCAAACCGAGTTAAATATCTTTTGCAAGTGATCTAGATTGAACCAAATTGGGAAAATGATCCTCATTTCACATGGTTTCACCCCAACCTATCTATAATTTGAGCTCACCTTTTGTGCTAATTGTTGACAAAGGGGGAGAGAATTTCACAAAGATAGTAAGATAGGAGGAGCAAACAAATGAAATGACATTATAAGGGGATCAATAAAAAATACACACAAGTAGGGGAGCAAGCTCATAAACTTGTATGTTGTATTTGAATGTGAATTTTGTATATTTGCTTGCATGGCACAAGTTTTAAATTTCAATATCCATGCTTGTGTGGTGTATGCTAGTTATAGACTTGAATGATGAAATGAGAAACTAGCATGCATAGGCTAAAGTAACTAGACTTATGTTCATTCTATGGGAACTAGACCCTTGCTTGTAATGTTGATCTCATGGGATATTCTAGTTTTTATGTATGTCTAGTTACCAATGATTCTAAGGATGGTATATTGGTGCACTTCGATTGGTATCACGCTTCAAAGGTTCATCTCTTATATCTTAGCATCATTTGGTAGACATTGTCTCCTATATTTCCTATCTAAGCATATGTGCAAGCTTCAATCCAAACTCTTAGCAAACTCTTAGCACATATGTAGGGGGAGAAATCGCAACCATATGGGATTCATGAAACTTGTCCATATTCTTTTACACATGGTAAATATGTTTGGACAAGCAACATAGATTCAATTGAATTTCAATTCATATCTTTGTGAAAGGGTTGTCATCAATTACCAAAAAGGGGGAGATTGAAAGCTTTAGTTTGGTTTTGGTGAATTGATGAAACCCTAAGTGCTAACCTAGTTTATCAAAAGTGATTATGAGATAGGTAGCACTAGTCCAAGTGGTGGAGCAAATGAAGATCATCACATGATGATGGTGATGCCATGGTAATGATCAAGTGCTTGGACTTGAAAAGAAGAAAGAGAAAAACAAAGGCTCAAGGCAAAGGTATAAATGGTAGGAGCCATTTTGTTTCGGTGATCAAGACACTTAGTGAGTGTGATCACATTTAGGTTCGATAGCCGTACTATTAAGAGGGGTGAAACTTGTATTGAAATGCGGTTATCAAAGTGCCACAAGATGCTCTAATTCATTGCATATGCATTTAGGATCTAGTGAAGTGATAACATCCTTGAAAATGTTTTGTGAAAATATGCTAAAACACATGTGCACAAGGTGATACACTTGGTGGTTGGCACATTTGAGCAAGGGTTAGAAACTTCATTGGTGGAGTATCCACCCATAGAGTGCGGACAGTCCGACGGTGCCACCGGCGCCCTATAAAGAAAAGACGGAGGTCACTATAAGTGACCGGACGCTGGTCTCAGTTGGATCGGCGTGTCCGGTTAGTGGCAGTCGAGAGCATACTGTTTTGTTCTTTTGACCGGACGCTGGTGTGAAAACTAACTGCATGCTCTAGGCCTATGTTCGATCAGTCTGACGTTGAGTGACCGGACGCTGAGGTCCAGCGTCCGATCACTTCGCAGCAACGTATCTGGTCATCACTTAACCGTTGGGATCAGGCGCTCAGTATTTAAAGAGAATGGACACATGGCGTGCATCGCACAACCGGACACTGGGGTCCTGTGTCTGGTCGATATGACCAGAGCGTCCGGTCACCCTATGTTCAGTGTAGTGAGTAGCCCAACGGCTCTATTTCGTGGGGGCTTCTATTTAAGCCCCATGGCCAGCTCAAGCTCACTCTCTTGGCCATTTGTATTGACAAAGCAACCTTGTGAGCTTAGCCAAAGCCCTCCCACTCATCTACATCATTGATTCATCATCTTTGTGAGATTGTGAGAGAATCTAAGTGCATTGCTTGAGTGATTGCATCTAGAGGCACTTGGTGTAACAACCCAAAAATCCATACACCAAAAATCACAACTACAAAATTTTGTTGTTACCCTATGCAATGTTGAGTGACATCTGTAGGAGCCAACCCTAGGTGTTGCATTAGATGTAACCCAACTAGACAATTTCATGAGCATGGCATGTCATTTGTTAATTATGTTTATTTAAATCCTAACAAATAAAATGTAGCATACATTGTTAATTCAAATGGTGATTTGGATTTCCATTTGCTTTATGTAATGCTTAACAACTCTCTTAAAGTAATAAACCATAAAGTTATTATTAATCAAAACCAAAGAATAAATGCTTAAAGAGAAAACTAGTTCTATTTTTGTATAACAAAACTACACCTATTTTTGTTATACAAAATAGCTAAATAAAGTTCCTAATACGTACAATAGTGTTGTGGACCTCACATCTAATAATCCAATGGATGAGGTACACCAGATTTGAATTCAAATTCCAAATCAAATTTGAATTCAAACAAAGAAGAAGAAAAATAAAACAGAAAAAGGAAAGAAAGGGAGAAGGCCTCGCAGCCGGCTCGGCCTGCTCGGCCCGCAAGCCAGCCCTGCTTCACGCGCAGGCTGGCCCAACTCATGCGACCAAGCGATCGACCCAGCAAGCCAGCCCAGCGTGCGCTCATGCCCGCGCGCCCGTCTGCCCCACCAGCTGCCACTGCCACCGGACCCCACGCGTCAGCCACTCCCCGGCACAGTGTCATCTTCCTCCCCACACCGGCACCTCCTCCGACCGAGTCCTGACCAAAATGATAGGTACGGGCCTGGGGTCACACGAATCACCTGGCCCTGTCCCCTTGGCGCCGCGCCCACACAACCCTTGCGCCAACCACCCATGCCCACGATACTGTCCGATGCCAACGGCGCATCACCAGCCGTCCGCCCCATCCACCATGGATGAAGCTCGGACCCCGGGGCTATAAAGCGACACCAGTGCGCCCTAGGGACTCCTCAGCCCATGACGCCATCGCTCGGTGGCCCAACAGCCCGCACCGCACCGAGAGAAGAGGGCCAAGAAGGAATTCGGAAGAGGGGAGGAGAGCAGGGAGCTCAGAGACACTGATCAACAGAGCCGGAGCACCGCCCTAAGTGCCTACCCCGACAACGCGCCTCGCCACCGCACCACCACCGAACGCCGCCAGCACCACTCGGTGAGTTCTTTTGCTGAGACCTCCTCCTAGCCCTTGGATGCCATAGCAGAGCACACGCACGACGTGCTCACGACGCCGCCATCATGGCGCGGCCACCACTTGCGCACCCGGCCACCTCACCGGACTAGGAAGTAGCCGTAGCACCACCGTGACACCTGAAGGATAGCCACGTAGATCAGGACCCCATTAGCTGGCCGCAGCGCCTTAGCCACAAGCACCAGACCACCGGCCGAAGCTCCGCCATGCACCACCACCGCGTGCAGACTCTGCCACGTCCTATGGTTGTCGTCGACGCTATACCCTATCCCCCGCTAGCCGTCTAAAAGGAAACGGGGCACCAGGACCCCTAGAATAGCCCCGAGATGCCCCGTCGGCGAGCACCACCATGACCGAGCCGCCGACCACCGTGGCCAATGCCCTGGGAAGCCCTAGCCACCACCTTGACCCCACCATCGTACATGCTGAGGCCTGGTGAAGCTTTTCCCACCTCAATTGGACGCCAGTGCCGCTGTGGGAGCTCGCTGGTGAGCTCACCACCGGCGAGAGCACGCTGGGGAAGGAAGCAGAGGAATCCTTCCTCGCTGGCCACACACGCCTGCACCTGGTGCACATGGACCAGGCCAGAGGGAAGAAGGGTGGACTCGGTCCACCAAAGACCAGCCAACGGTCCATGGACCATGAACACAAGTCCACCGTGAACCATGTAGTGTGGGCTGAGCTGTGGACAAAGCCTAGTGGAGGCCCTTGGCTATGACATGGTAGTGCCACAGCATGCCACGTGGTGGGCCAAAGCCAAGCCCATGTCCAGGCCCAACCGACCCAGTTCGGACCCGGTCCATGTTGATCGTTGACCGGTCAACATTGACCGATTGACCGGACCCACATGTCAGCGACATAGAGACTCTGGACCCACATGTTAGTAAGTGACGTCATGACAACGTCACACGGGTCCCACCTGTCAGTAGCAACACAGCCGAGGTGACGTCATGATGACATCATGGTGACATCAGCTGCTGACGTCAACAGCTCTGGCCCCACATGTCAGTGACCATGACCCGTTGACCGTTGACTCACCTGTTGACTTGACATTGACTTTGACTAGACCCACATGTCAGTGACCCAAGAGCCTCTGGTCCCACCTATCGAAACCGATGATGTTGATGATGTCATGCTGACGTCAAGATGACGTCAGCAGGACCCCCCACTTGTCTGCTCAGAGCCAAGATGATGACATCATGCTGCGTGGACCAGTCACCATGTGACACGTGTCAGCCCAGAATTAATCAGCCTTTCCCATTTTCAGAGATGATTTAAACTTTAGAAATTCATACGACCTCAAAAAAATACAAAACCAGGACCAAAATTCATCTAAAATCGAACTTTACATAATGAAACCATGTTTGAGTGCATTTGACTCTTTTGAATTTTCATTGTTTCTTTGTGCTATTCTATAGACGTCGCTAACGCGACTATAATTTGATCGTATGCAAACTCGGAGGAGAACTAGACAGACGAGGATCGTGAGCACCATGAGGAGTACGGAGATGACTACACTAAAGGTGCTACATCCCACCCAATCTCGTAGCACCTATTACGCATGGCTCATATAGAACTGCTATTGCTTACTTTATTGTTATATTCACACTATGATAGGACTTGCATGGTAGTATGCTCACTTGATGGCCTTTACCTTGATGCAACCTTACCCCTGCATACCCTGCTATTAGGCTAGACACACGCTTACTGCTACATTTCATTGCTTATACTTCTACTACGCTTATACTACATTAATGCATGGTGGAAACTAGTGTTATCTGGACTACGGGGAGAGTGCTACGTGTGTTACTTGGGTGTATGGAGGGTGAGGGTTGTGTCGACCAAGTTGGAGTATACAACGAGCCTGGGGCAAGTCTTGCCATAGGGTGCTACCTGGACACCCCTAGAATGGATACCTATGGTGGTTAAATGGTATATGAGGTGGTTTTGGGTGTGAACCTGTGATGGGAGGAGCCCAGGATGGAGGTGCTGTGGTGGCACAGTAAATGGAAACCCTAATGAAGACATTCTGGCTTGGTCATCCCTAAGGACTTACTAGTGCTCAGATTCACCGAGAAGCCTTACGTACCACTCGCCCTATATGGTGCGGGACGGCCGGACTACTTGGTAGGATATTGCCACTACTGCTAGGTTGATAGCGGATAGTGTAAGGAGGTACGAGCGTAGAGGATTTCCCCCCACACCCTTCCGAGACTTCATGGAGACCTTATGGACCCGTCTCATGACTCACAGTTTCAGCCGCCCCAGACTAGACTTGGGGTGTACCAGGGCTGAATGGTAGAGTAGCATTATCCTAGGCTAGCAAGCGGCCGGAATCAGCCTAGTTGATGACGGTCAGCAAGGAAGGCGGATCTTGTGGTTATGTAAAACCTCTATAGAGTGTATGGTTGATCGATCGATACATGTGCCGACTTGTTGGCTATGGACCTTTCCTGGGTTTTGCTTAAACTAGATAGCGAGATGAGTCCTTCTCTTCTTTCCCCATGAGAGAGTGTTAGTCGTAGCCAGGGGCTACGGGCCTTGAGACAGTGCTGAGAGGGAGTTGGCCTATCGATTGAGCGATGGTATGGTGATGGTGTGGAGATGGTGGTATTTCGGTCCCAGGATCGAAACCTGGCTCTAGATGAAAAGGGGGTGGAATGGGTGTGGGAATGGTGTTAAAACTTGACCAACTATTATTATATACTTGATATGCTAAAACATAGGAAACCCCAGCCTTATAGGTTTCTTTTGAATATATCCGACTTGCATCCAATTTCCACAAAGCAATGCTCATAGGGTGGGAGTGGCCAGTACAAATCGTACTGATAAATTTTGGCACACAGGTTCTGCTGAGGAGTATAGCTCCAAGGAGTTTGATGGTTGAGGGGTTCATTCCTACGCTCGAGTTTGGCGATCTTATCTTCAAGCTGTTCTGAATGAATGCTACTTTTGATTCTGCCAATGCGGCGATGTAATAAATTATGTAATTCCACACTATTTGTACTCTGATATTATCATTGTATGGATGTGGTATTCGACTAGAAATTTGGGTAATATGATCTACAACGGTCTTATTACACTTCGACTCTATGGATTTCCCTTCGCGGAAATCAGGTCGCTTCAGTTGGTATCAGAGCCATACTTGATCATAGGACAAAACCCTCAGAAATGGACGATAGAATAGGACATGAACATCCCTTCTTTTGGTTATATACCGACCCTGCATTTTCTTTTATGCAAGGCTCATCTATTATTGACCTGCTAACACCTGTTTCCTTAAAAACATGCAGATGGCAATGAACGTCGAATGGCCGCCTCTAGGACCGCTACCTCTGGACCATGCCAAGCTTACCTTCAACCTATGTGAGCTCGGGGGTTTTGCACAGACCCTCTACTAAGTTCTCGTCACGTTAGGAGTCCCTAACGAGCTTGTCAAGGTCACCTACACCGGGAAGCCAGCTCAGGAAGGAGGAATCGAAGGACCGATTGTCACCTTAGTCGAGTTCCCAGCTAGCACTACCTTACCTTCTGTCCTAGCTTTCACCAAGTTGACTATAGAGGGAACAGTCGAGGAGGGGCTGCAAGCTATCTCACACAAGGCACTTCATAGAGTGATGAGGGACCACTATGAGCACCTAAAGATGATAGAGTTCCGTCTACTTCCCCAGGCCCTCGACCTCAGCCTTACCTCTAGTGAGCAGAGTTTCGTAGCCGGCAGAGTTATCTTTGCCGAGGAGGACAGATGCCTTTGTGCCTCAGCTATTCACCTACTAGAGCAGGACAGGTACATGACCCAGTTGGAGTAGAGGAGACATTAGGACTAGGCCCTTCTGTGGGAGTACTAGGAGCAAGACTCGCAAGGAGCACAGGAGCGAGCTAGTCTACTTGAGACAGTTGCCAAACTACAGGACGAGCTCAACCATTGTGAAGAAGTCCACAGAACCAAGGTCGCAGACTTACAGGACAAAGCCGCTGACCTAGGCAATAGGAACTACTACCTCGACAACAAGGTCTTGGAGTTGCAGAGAGAGTTGGACGACAAGAAGGCCGAGTTCAACCGCAGAGGAGATAGAGAAAGGTCCAAGGGGATTGATATGCTGAAAATCCAATCTTGGAACAAGACCATGACTTAGGATCTAGAGGAGTTCAGGAAGAAGGCCATCCGCAACCAGGGTCACCTGATCGAGGCACTTAGGTAGAATGAGTACCTACAGGACAAGTGTGAGAGGACATGGTAGGCTTGGTAGAAGTCTGACAAGAAGCGCCTCAGGGAGATGAAGGGTATGTGGGATCAGCTACCCAAGGAGATTCATAGCAAGATGAAGCCTAGGATAGAGGAGTTTGAGTTAGCCCTGACTCACCTCAACCTAGATGCCTACCCTACCCTACCTGGAGCCAAGCCTACTAAGGATCTCGCCGAGGCCTTAAAGTACGTGTCTCGACTTCACAAGTCTGACGAGGAGATCGAGATCAAGAACAGTCGTATCCCAGCTATGGTGTATGAGTTAGAGTAGATGACCCTACATGGTCATGAGTCATGTTAGTGGCTTCCATAAGTTTTACCCATGATGTACCCCTTATGAGATGTAATATGAGGCACTATGCATAGTACGATTCTCGCAAGTCTTCAAGTGTAGCTACTGGAGATGATGCTATGCAATAAAACCCATGTAATGAATGTTTTGGATCTTATTGCATTTTATGGACCTTATTGCTTCTTTGTATTGAGTGTTGGATAGAATAAATGTTTTTCTTTAAATCATCAAAATCATGTAATCATACTAAATTATAAGCACTTATGGCACAAACACTAAAATTCCTATGATTCGTGTTGTAGATGCCGAACCGCTGATCTGATCGCCTAATGAACCATGGACGTGTGCCCACCCTGACCAGTCGAACCAAATGGGGGGCGTGGTGGCAACAACCATGGCCATGGCCGTGGCCATGGACGTGGACATGGAGGGATACCCTTCAACCTAGAGAATACCCCACTGCCTGAGGAGAACATTCCGCCACCACCACCACCAAACCTGGCAGAAGTGATGGCACAATAGACCCAGCTTCTTGCAGCTCTAGTTAACAGAGCAAACCATCACCAGGGAGGTCAGCAGAATGACTTCTAAAGGAAGTTAGAAGGATTTTTGAAGCTAAAGCCACCTACCTATGATGGCACCAACCCTGACCCGCTTGTAGCCGATGACTGGCTCAAGGAGATGGAGAAGAAGCTTGACCTCACTACGTTCACCGATGATGAGTGTGTTGGAGCTGCTGCACACCAGCTCACAGGTGCAACACGCACCTGGTGAGATAGTTTCAGTGATTCCCATGAGGACCCTGCCAACATCTCGTGGGATGAGTTCGCCGAAGCATTCACTGAGTATCACATTCCCAAGGGTATCATGGAGGCCAAAGCTGAGGAGTTTTGCAACATCAAGATGGGAAAGGACAGGGTGACTGAGTACACTACTCGTTTCACCAATCTTCTACGCTATGCACCTTCCTATGTTGTGAACTCTGAGCAAGAGAAGCTGTACTATTACCGCAATTGACTTAACCCGCAAATCAAGCTAAAGTTTGGCGGTATTGAGAGTAGCACGTTGTGTGCTCTAGTGGATCGCTGCATCTAGATCAAGAAGGACCATGCTAAAGCTAGGGAAGAGTATAGGGAGAGGAAGTGTAAGCCTGAGGAGTCCTTCCATGGCCGTGATCGCAAGAGGTTCCACAGAGATGCACCACCCAGGGAACGCTCTCGCCACAATAGGGATGACAACCCTGGATCGAGTAGGGGTAGTGGAGGCTACACCACCAAATACTCCTGTCCTGCTCAGGATCATTACACCCATGACCATTATGCTCAGGACCGCAACACTCAGGACCGTTTCAACTATTCCTGCTCTATGAATGAACGCCCAGCATAGAACCGTTCCACACCAAGCACTGGAAACTGGAAGGCACCCGCGCCAACCCCTATAGGTAGTACGCCTTTCACCTACTTCGCTTGTGGCCAACCAGGTCACAAAGCCACTAAGTGCCCACATAACTCAGCTACTCAGAAGTCTCAGTTCAAGGGATCTGCTACCCATGGGCGTCTCAATCATCTAGATGCCGAGGAAGCATAGGCTGCCCTTGACGTTGTGTACGATATGTTTTTAGTTAATGGCAATACTGCATCAGTTCTATTTGACTCTAGAGCAACTTGTTCTTACATATCATCCAAATTTGCACGAGAGCATGACCTGCCTGTAACCCCACATGGAAAGCCTATCATCACCAGTTCACCTTTAGGAGACCTAAAATGCACCCACATCTATAAGGGAGTGAGTCTTACCATTGAGGGTCTTATCTTTAAAGCCGACCTAACCCTGTTACCTTCCACAAACCTAGATGTCATCTTAGGTATGGATTGGCTGACCATTCACCGAGGCATCATATCATGTTCACCTAGATACGTCCAAGTGACCCACCCATTAGGCCAAGTCATTAGATGTGAACCCTAGTCCGAAAAGTCCACTTCTATCCTATGTGCCCTTAAAACCAGTTCAGAATCACAGAAAGAGGAGAAGATAGTTCATGATGTGCCTGTGGTCAGAGACTATCCCGATGTATTCCCTAAAGAATTACCGAGTATGCCACTAGACCGTGATGTAGAGTTCATCATTGATCTTTTGCTGGGAATAGGACCTATTATCAAGAGACCCTATCGCATGTTAGTTGATGAACTAGCCAAGCTCAAGAAATAGCTTGATGAGCTCATCTCGAAGGGATATATCAGACCCAATGCTTCACCCTGGGGATCCCCTGTTCTATTTGTTAAGAAGAAGGATGGCTCGATGAGAATGTGCATTGACTACCAGAACTTGAATGTAGTCACCATCCAGAACAAGTACCCTCTACCGAGAATTGATGATCTGCTTGACCAGCTTTGAGGTGCCAAGTATTTCTCCAAGATTGATCTCAGATCTGGCTATCATCAGATGAAGATTCAAGAGAGTGACATCCCAAAGACAACTTTTGTGACTAGGTATGGGCAGTTTGAGTTCACCATGGTGTCCTTTGGCCTCACAAATGCTCCCACATACTTCATGAACATGATGAATAAGGTTTTCATGGATGATCTGGATAAGTTCATGGTAGTATTCATTGATGACATTCTTGTCTATTCACCCACCGCTGAAGAACATGAACATCATCTGCGAACTGTGCTTGAGAAACTAGCCCAACATCAGCTCTATGCAAAGTTAAGCAAATGTGAATTTTGGCTATAGGAAGTTGCCTTCTTAGGCCATGTACTATCAGCTAAAGGTGTCGTAGTTGACCCAACCAAGATTGAAGCTATGAAAGAGTGGGATCAACCCTGTAATGTGATAGAAGTCAGAAGTTTCTTGGGATTGGCTGGATATTATCGCCGATTTATTGAGAAATTCTCCAATATAGCCCATCCAATGACCAACCTTCTGAAGAAGACTAAGGAGTTTGAATGGACACCTGAGTGCGAACAAAGCTTCCAGGAATTGAAATAGAAGCTTACCATAACTCCTGTGCTAGCATTGCTGGATATCAGCAAAGATTTCGTAGTCTATTGTGATGCATCCCGTCAAGGACTTGGTTGTGTACTGATGCAAGATGGAAGAGTGATAGCATATGCGTCTCGATAGTTGAAAGAACACGAGAACCGTTACCCTACTCATGATCTTGAGTTAGTATCAGTTGTGCATGCCTTGAAGATCTGGAGACACTACTTTATAGGCAACAAGTGTGATATCTATACCAACCACAAGAGCTTGAAGTACTTTTTCACTCAGGAAGATCTTAATATGAAGCAACGCCGATGGCTAGAGTTGATCAAGGACTATGACCTGGAAATTCACTATCATCCGAGAAAAGCTAATGTAGTCGTAGATGCTCTCAGTCGCAAGAGTTACTATCACACTTTGATCACTGAATCCGTACCACCTGAGCTCAAGGAAGAGATTGATGATTTCCAACTTTAGATACTACCGCATGACTTATTGAATGTGCTCCGCATACAGTATGATCTCACAGATCGCATCCATCAAGCTCAGAAAAGTTGTGAAGAGATCGAATATCTCCATGGTCTGATGAAACTAGGCTACAAGACCAACCACCAGGAAGATGAACAAGGAACCATCTGGTTCAAGAACAAAATCTGTGTTCCATCTGACCTAGCACTACGGGAGGAAATTTTGTCTGAAGCCCATGATTTTAAGTACTGTATTCACCCTAGAAATTCAAAGATGTATCAAGACTTGAAGAAACACTTTTGGTGGAAAGGCATGAAGACAGACATTGCAAGACATGTGGCATGATGTGACACCTGTAATAGAGTCAAGGCTGAACACCAAAGGCCTACAGGATTGCTAAATCCTCTTGATGTTCCTGAGTGGAAGTGGGAGAGCATATCCATGGATTTCATAGTTGGATTGCCCTGTTCACAGAAAGGCAATGATTCCATCTGGGTGATTGTTGATCGTTTGACCAAGATTGCTCACTTTGTACCAGTTAAGACCAAGACCAATGCTGAAAAATTAGCAGATCTATATGTTGAGCATATTCTCAGACTGCATGGAGCTCCCTCTAGTATTGTATCTGATCGTGGTCCTCAGTTTGTGTCCCAATTCTGGGAAGCCCTACACAAGACCATTGGAACCAAACTTGATTTCAGTACCGCTTATCACCCATAGATAGATGGATAGATAGAACGAGTAAATCAGATCTTAAAAGACATGCTTTGCTCTAGTGTACTGAATTATGGCTCTGATTGGGAGAAATGCCTACCCTATGCAGAGTTCTCTTACAACAACAGCTACCAAGCCAGTATCAAAATGTCACTGTTTGAAGCTCTATATGGTAGACCTTGTAAGACACCTTTGATGTGGTCTCAACCGGGTGAAAGATCATTCTTTGATTCCACTAAGATCCAAGATGCAGAAGGAGTTGCTCAAGTGAAGGAGAATTTGAGGATTGCTCAAAGTCGATACAAGAGCTATGCTGACAAAAGAAGAAGAGAACTTGAGTTCAATGTGGGAGACTTCGTCTATCTCAAGGTATCCCCGCTACATGGAACTATCAGATTCCATGTGAAAGGAAAGCTAGCCCCTAGATTTGTTGGGCCATACGAGATCCACAAAAGGATTGGAAAGCTCGCCTACAAACTTGAGCTACCTGAGGAATTGGTGGGTGTATATCCCGTATTCTATGTCTCATAGCTATGCAAGTGTTTGAGAGTGCCCGATGAAGTAGTTCCAACTGATACACTTGACATTCAAGACACTCTCGAGTATAAAGAACATCCTATCAGAATTCTAGGTAGAGATACCAAAGAGACTTGAAGCAAAACTACTCCTATGTGCAAGATCCAATGGAGCAATCACACTGAGAGAGAAGCAACATGGGAGAAAGAGTCTGACCTCCGGCTACGATATCCTTACATCTTCAAAGAGTACATTACGCTTTAATCTCAGGGACGAGATTCTGTTAAGGGGGTAGGACTGTAACAACCCAAAAATCCACACACCAAAAATCACAACTACAAAATTTTTGTTGTTACCCTATGCAATGTTGAGTGACATCTGTAGGAGCCAACCCTAGGTGTTGCATTAGATGTAACCCAACTAGACAATTTCATGAGCATGGCATGTCATTTGTTAATTATGTTTATTTAAATCCTAACAAATAAAATGTAGCATACATTGTTAATTCAAATGGTGATTTGGATTTCCATTTGCTTTATGTAATGCTTAACAACTCTCTTAAAGTAATAAACCATAAAGTAATTATTAATCAAACCAAAGAATAAATGCTTAAAGAGAAAACTAGTTCTATTTTTGTATAACAAAACTACACCTATTTTTGTTATAAAAAATAGCTAAATAAAGTTCCTAATACATATAAGAGTGTTGTGGACCTCACATCTAATAATCCAATGGATGAGGTACACCAGATTTGAATTCAAATTCCAAATCAAATTTGAATTCAAACAAAGAAGAAGAAAAATAAAACAGAAAAAGGAAAGAAAGGGAGAAGGCCTCGCAGCCGGCTTGGCCTGCTTGGCCCGCAAGCCAGCCCTGCTTCGCACGCAGGCCGGCCCAACTCGCACGACTGGCCCAGAAAGCCAGCCCAGCACGCGCTCATGCCCGCGCGCCCGTCTGCCCCACCAGCTGCCACTGCCACCGGACCCCACGCGTCAGCCACTCCCCGGCATAGTGTCATCTTCCTCCCCACGCCGGCACCTCCTCTGACCGAGTCCTAACCAAAACGATAGGTGCGGGCCTGAGGTCACACGAATCACCTAACCCTGTCCCCTTGGCGCCGCGCCCATGCAACCCTTGCGCCAACCACCCATGCCCACGATATCGTCCAATGCCAACAGCGCATCGCCAGCCGTCCGCCCCGTCCGCCATGGATGAAGCTCGGACCCTAGGGCTATAAAGCGATGCCAGAGCGCTCTAGGGACTCCTCAGCCCATGACGCCGCCGCTCGATGGCCCAACAGCCCGCACCGCACCGAGAGAAGAGGGCCGAGAAGGAATTCAGAAGAGGAGAGGCGAGCAGGGAGCTCGGAGACGCCGATCACTGGAGCCAGAGCGCCGCCCTAAGCACCTACCCCGACAACACGCCTCGCCACCGCACCACCACCGAACACCGCCAGCACCACTCGGTGAGTCCTTTTGCTGAGACCTCCTCCTAGCCCTTAGACGCCATAGCAGAGCACGCACACGCCACGCTCACGACGCTGTCGTCATGGCATGGCCACCACTTGTGCACTCGGCTGCCTCACCAGACTAGGAAGTAGCTGTAGCACCACCGTGACGCCAGGAGGTTAGCTACGTAGACTGAGACCCCGTTAGCCAGCCGTAGCTCCTTGGCCACGAGCACCAGACCACTGGCTGGAGCTCTGCCGTGCACCACCATCGCGCACGGACTCCACCATGCCCTATGGTCATCGTCAATGCTATACCCTGTCCCCCGCTAGCCGTTTGAAAGGAAACAGGGCACTAGGACCCCTAGAACAGCCCCGAGATGCCCTACCGGCGAGCACCACCATGACCGAGCCGCCGACCACCATGGCCAATGCTCTAGGAAGCCCTGGCCGCCACCTTGACCCCACCACCGTACACGCCGAGGCCTGGTGAAGCTTTTCCCACCTCAATTGGATGCCAGCGCTGCTGTGGGAGCTGGCCAGTGAGCTCACCACTGGCGGGAGCATGCCAGGGAAGGAAGCAGAGGAATCATTCCTTGCTGGCCACACACGCCTGCACCCGGTGCACATGGACCAGGCCAGAGGGAAGAAGGGTGGACTCAGTCCACCGAAGACCAGCCAACGGTCCATGGACCGTGAACACGAGTCCACCATGAACCACACAGTGTGGGCCGAGCTATGGACGAAGCCTAGTGGAGGCCCTTGGCTATGACGTGGCAGCGCCATAGCATGCCACGTGGTGGGCCAAAGCCCAGCCCATATCCAGGCCCAACCAGCCTAGTTCGGACCCGGTCCGTGTTGATCGTTGTCGACGAAATATGGTCGGCAGTCTACCTAGGGGTATGCCCAAGGTAGTAGATTGTCAGCAGATAGATGTGCAAGCCACAAACAAGACGGTGACGCAAGACAGACACAAGGTTTTATCTAGGTTCGGCCGCCAAGAAGGCATAATACCTGCGTCCTGTGTCTGATTGTATTGTTGTATGTCAATGAGAGATGTTTTTTAGAGGGGTCCCCTGCCCGCCTTATATAGTCTGGGGGGCAGGGTTATAGATCTAGAAACTAATCCTAGCCAGTTACAATTGCCATATGTGGCCGAATAAGGATTCCTATTCTAACCGACCAGGGTCTTGCTTGATCGCCAAATCTGCCTTGACTCCTTGCGCGGGACTCCGATCAGGTTAGCTGGGCCGTGCGTCATCTTTTGGTGGACCAGACCCACTGATCTAGGCCGGCCCAAGCCTAGCCGTAAGGGTATAGGGGTTAATACCCCCACAGCTAGTCCCCGAGCACCATGTATTATGCTGTGACACGCCATTTTAACCTTCTCCGACAAGTAAGGCTTGAGTCCTTGACATCTCTGACCACCGTTATTGCCGGAGAAGTAGGTTGTCCGAAGAATGTATGGTGCTCTTAAGAAAAAAGAAAAAGATTTCCATCCTATGAAGTGTGCCCACTTGTATTTCTAAAAAGAAATGTAAGTGAATCTTGAAGCATAGCATCCTTGATCATCAGAGGTGTAGTGGTTGAAAAGCAAACACATTCACCACAAGGTAAAGTATGCCCACTTAGTCCCCGAGCCTAGTAGTAGGTGACGTAGGCATGTGGTGCCAGGGTCTAAAAAGAATTCCCAGTTAAGTTGAGAGCCCAATTGTCGTACAGGCAATACGAGATGCACCGGCAGGTGCATCATACCGATGTAGTCCCCGGGCTTGCTGGAAGGCGAAGTATAAGCCTTGTAGCAAGGTCTAAATAAATGTCTCTCAAGTGTATGTGAGTACAAATCACATGTAGCCGAGAAGACCAATATTTGAGCAGTGGTCAGGATAGTCCCCGAGCACGATAGTAATCCTTACAACCAGTCAAACCATAAGGGTCGATTAAATAAACACGTTCACCGCAAGGTGAAGTGTGCCCACTTAGTCCTCGAGCCTGGTAGTAGGTGACGTAGGCACATGGTGCTAGGGTCTAAAAAGAATTTTTACTGGAGTTAAGAATCCAATCGTCGTACAACCAAGAGGCGCGTTCACTGGTAACAAAGGGGTGCGTTTATTGGTGTAGATCTCGAGGTTGTGAAAACAACCGTCTGTGGCGCATGCGCACGTCTCCCAAGAATCTCGGGCGGACAAAACAATGGAGCTCTTGGTTATTTATAATATAGAACTGGGAAGGTACTTTTTACCGATCCTCATTGTCATTCGCCACCGCAACCATCTTCTTCCTCTTGCCGAACCCTATTCCTCCAAAAATCATCATCAATCCCCCCTCCACCGCATCCACCCCTTTAGCAAGGGCAGATTAATGGCAAAGAGAGACGCCCAGAAGAAAGGCGGAGTCATGGCGAAGGAGTGGTGGAAGTCAAGGAGCAATGAGCAGACCATCAAAGACCTCATCACCATGGGAGTGCTCCACAACAAGGCACTCACGGGATGGCATGCGTCGGAAGGAGAAAGCTTCCCCGATCCACAACCAGGTGAGATTGTGGTTTTCGAGGATTTCTTCAAGCGAGGTTTTGGGGTTCCAGTGCACCCTTTCCTTCAGGGGCTCTACTTGTATTATGAGATTGGAATTTGCAATCTGCATCCTAACTCGATTCTTCTTGTCTCCACCTTCATCCATCTTTGCGAAGCATATGGTGGCTTCCAGCCCCATTTTGACCTCTTTCGCCATCTGTTCTGTCTGCAGAAGAAAGGGAGTGGCAGCTCAAAGATAGCCAGAGGCGTATACCTCAATCTGTGTGACGGTATGAAGGCCTAGTACTTGCACTACCCCTAGAACATCTCACTGGATGAATGGTACAAGAAGTGGTTCTACATCCACGAAGAGCCGAACACGATCACCCTGTGCGACGTGGGGTTGATTCTAGAGAAGAAGAACAGCTGGTCGGAGAAGCCCGAGCACTTGGAGCAGATCGCAGAACTGCTCAGGATGGTCCCGTGGGGAAAGCTGGACGGTCCAAGCATGGTCGGGAACTTCATCAGCCAAAGGATCCAGCCCTGCCAGAAGAGGGTACATCCTAGGTACGAATACCAGGGGAGCATAGATCCAACGAGGACCAGGAAAGAGGCGCTTGACAAGATCTAAGTCAAGGCCAGGATTGGGGAGCTATTCAACTTAGCTGATCCCAACTATGTCAGGTTAAGCGACATTGAGCACGCCTTCAAGCTGGCCTGACCTCCCCCAAAGGTAAATGATACTTCCTTGTACCTATAGAGTTATGTTGTAACAAAATTTGACTATGTTGTCGCCTGTATGTTTCCTAGAGTAATGGTCGTGACCGGGCAGCAGTGTTCGTGTCTCCACCCCCTGGTGTGGATTGGCCGCAAGTTGCTGACCCAACCACCCAGACCAGTGCCAGGACTGAAGACGTCCACTGGCGGCACTTGAGGTTGGGGACGAGGCAATGGCTAGGGCTGCTGGCAAGCGGCCGGCGGCCAACAAACGTCGTTAGGCCATCTTCCCTCTTTCAGACGATGAAACAGAGGATGCAGACATCTTTCGACTTGTCCCCCGAAAGAGAAGACAAATGGAATCGACGGAGCAGGGTGGCTCCTCTGTGCCAGCAAGGATCGCATCATCGACCACTGCATCACAGAGGACAAGTGGAGAAAGGGTCGAGCACCAAACCTCGGCGCCAGTACTGGTCGTGGAAAAAGACCCGGTGGAACCCACCGAGCATGTGGAGCAGGCGCGGTCGAAAAGACGCTCCTTTGCCACGTCATTCCATGCTTCCAAGTTATAAGTATCTGAAACCTTGATGTAATTTGTATTGAATACTATTGTCTTCTGAACTTTTCTCTAGTATATTAGGTCGGTGTCCACCGAAAATCCCAACCAGCTAGCCAGGTGTGGCATGGCTTCTCCAGTACTGGCGGAAAGAACTGCTCAGCAGCCGGCTGTGGAGGAACCTATAGAAGAAATTCTGCCGGAACCTCAGTAGACGAGCGGCCAGACGACAGTCCCCAAGCAGCTGGTCGAGAAGAGAGCCGAGCCAAGTACAAGTGCTCTAAGCACTAACCCTACTGAGGTGGATACCTTGGCGCCAAGGGAACCAAACCAAGCCAAGGAGCAGCAGCCGGAGGTGGCACAGAGCATGCTTGCCGATGCTATGGCTCGTGGGAAAGCCATAGTGGTCGCAGAGACTATAGACTCTAGACCAGTGCCGCCCTATGAACAAGAGGCCGAAGAGGACGAAGTAGAAGAGGTCATGGGCCATCCCCAAGACAAGTGACAACATGTATATGTGTCGCGCTGACAGAACGACGAGTGGGTTATGCATGAGGAAATCCTAGAGGTCGAAGAGATCCTAAAAGTTGAATGAGCAGCAAAACGTCTGGTGACAGAAGTCCAGGTATGTTTGGCTTGACCACTTGACCCTGCTATGTAGTCGAACTGTCTGACTTAGCTTGTTTATATGCAGGACTTGATGAAGACCGCAAAGTACCGCAAGAGGTGCTTCGACTAGATTGAGGGAATCAGGCCAACAATAGAGAACTGGCGGCCAAGGTGGAACGCTTGCGCCGCCAACTTGAAGCCACCGACCAGGAGAGGACAGAGCAAGAGACACAGAACTAGAACCTAGTCGGCTAGCTCAATAACAAAGAGCAGGAAAAAACAAGTAAGTTTTCATTTTATCATAGCAAGTGCATGACTCGTGTTGTTGCATTGTTGGTAGTAACAGCTGTAGTGCAGGCTTAGAAGCCGAAGTAACCCGCCTCCAAGAGGAGAATAGCGACGTGACCACCGAGTGTGGTCGCCTAAAGGAGGACAACGAGAAACTGGCGCGCAACTAGTCTCAACTCCAGGACCGCACAACCAAGATGACGGAGGAACTGAGAAGTAAGTATTCCAGACCACCTTTCTCATTCTGTTGCCCACCTTATCTTGTCGTGCCGTTACATTTGATGTCTTGTACGGTTTGCAGTTTTAAAAGTCAATGCCAAGAAACATCTAGAAGCCATGATAAAGAGCGTGACAGCTGGAAGGCATGATGCCTAGAGGCCACTGAGGATCGGGACACATGGAAGAACCGGTGCCAGGAAGTGGCAACTGGCATTTTGCCCATCCTCGACCTTATCGACCTGATGCTCATAGAGGAAGAGCCAAGGACGCCCCAGCTCGGACTGGTCGAGAGATGCAGAAAAGCATGGGGATGGTTCCAAGAGTTCGTGAAGGAGGCGGGCGAGTACACGAGTGCACATGTGCTAAGCATGGTGCGTGCCCACTACCCCCTGATCGATCTCAAGCGCCTGGAGGGTGGATACCTGAAGGAGGTAGACCTAGACAAGGCTGAGGAACTTCGGATGGCCCAGTTGGACCTGTCATCAAAGATAATTGGCAACATTAACCCATGTGGAGGCGGGACAGTGCCTGTACAGGGTACGCCATCGACAAGTCAGCTGGGAACGCTATCAGTTGCAAGCCAACTGATGAAGCCTGTGGTCTCGACCAGCCAGGCATCGGCAGGGCCATCCCCTTCAGCTCGACCAGCACAAGAGTCCTCGAGACTCGAGTAAGATATCGGAAGCAGCGAGCAGTAGGTGCTGCGTGCCCCGACCAGCCAATGTAATAGGCTTAGAGTTGTAGAAGGAGGACATAGTTGTGTTATTGTAAACTTGGGCCTCTTCAGGCAAGCTTGTAATAATGTAACTGTATATCATCATAAGCTTGTTTGCTTTGTATAAAATGTATTTAAGCTTGAAACTCAAGTTGGTGTAACTAAGTGAGAACATGTTAACGTTCTGTTTAGTTGTACCATTTTGCTCGACACATCATCCCGAAAAGTTTGCGTGGCCCTAGTTTGCCATGTGGTCAGAGTGTGAGGTGCGTGACCTATGCACACATAGACATGGACAAATCAAACCAAGGGGGACCTGCCGATCACCCGTAACGTAGAGAGCGGATCCCATGCACGTGTTGGGAGGAACCGGAGACAGGGCCTGCTCCAAAAACCGTAGAAGGAGTGGTGGTCGGCTTTTACTGGCTAAGTTAGAATAACCATAAAATTCGAAGTGACACATTAGAGTGGTCAAAGAAATCATAATAGCTTTATTGAAGTAAATCAAAAGTACAAGAGGAGTACATATCTCAGTAGTTAAGCATAGAAACGTCTAAGCTTATCGATGTGCCACGAGTTTGGTACGTCCATACCATCCAGGTGAGCTAACCTATAAGACATTGGTCGTGTGACTTCCTTGATCATGAAGGGCCCCTCTCAAGAGGTTGCGAGTTTATGGACACCAGCCTAGTTCATTTTCCACTTCAGGACCAGGTCCCCGACCACAAAGAACCGCTCTTTAACATTCTTGTTGTAGTACCTGCGCAAAACAGCAAGGTATTTGGCCGTACGCACACAAGAATCGAGCCGCTTCTCTTCTACGCTATTCACTTCTAGCTCCTGTACTTCATTGACCTTGCCTTCGTCGAAATTCTCTACCCGTGCTGATCTAAAAGGTATATCTACTGGGAGGACTGCCTCAGCGCCGTAAACTATAAAGTATGGTGAGACACCGGTATTATGACTGGGCTGAGTCCTGAGGCCCCAGACCACTGCTGGTAACTCTTTGAGCCATCTTCTGAGAGCTTTGTCATTTTCTCTATACATCCTCTTCTTCAATGCATCCAGGATCATGCCATTTGCCCGCTTGACTTGTCCATTAGCTCTAGGGTGCGCCACCAAGACGTATTTTACTACTATGCTCCTTTCATCACAGAAGTCCCAAAAAGTGTTCCCGGTGAACTGAGTACCCAGATCAGTGATGATGCTGTTGGGTATGCCGAAATGGTGGATGACCTGGTCGAGGAATGTGACAGCCTTTTCTGAGGATGCCTGTACCAAAGGCATGTATTCTATCCACTTAGAAAATTTGTCGATCAGCACAAAGACGCATGTAAATTTCCCTGGAGCCGGTTTGAAGGGCCCGATCATATCCAGTCCCCAGCATGTGAAGGGCCAAGAAGCTAGTATTGTCTGGATATCATGTGCTGGTACGTGGATTCTCTTGGCGAAGAACTAACAACCCTCATAGTGGCAGACTAGCTTCTTTGCGTCGGCTACTGCTGACGGCCAATAGAACCCTGCTTGGAAAGCCTTACCGACCAGCGTTCTTGAGGCCGCATGGTTGCCGCAGGAGCCAGAGTGGATTTGGTCCAGGAGATGTTCGCCATCCTCCTAGGTTATACACTTCATCAAGATTTCCTCCTTTGCGTTCTTGCGCCATAGCTTGCCATCGACGAGCAGGTACTGCTTACTGCGACGCATCAGGCGCTCGTTTTCTGTCCGATCAGTGTAACCACTGCCATCTGTTAGTTACTTGATGAAAGGTATTCTCTAGTTGGGCTCATGAGTGGTCGGAGGTGGCTTGGCGGTGCTTGACGCCGGAACCATAGCCACCAATTGCTGGTCTAGAGGCTTGTCTGCCGTGGAATCTTCCTCTTCGATGGAAGGCATGAGTAGGTCTTGGACGAATACGCCATGTGGGATTTTGGCTCAGGATGATCCTAACTTTGACAGTGCATCCGCTGCTTGGTTCTTGTCTCGGACCACGTGTATGTACTCGATGCCATAGAACCTGCCTTCTAGCTTTCTGATCGATTTGCAGTATGCATCCATCTTTTCGCTGGTCGTGTCCCAGTCCTTGTTGAGTTGGTTGATGACCAGAGTAGAGTCTCCATAGTTGTAGAGACATTTAACGCCAAGCTCAACCGCAATGCGCAAACCATGTAGGCATGCTTCGTACTCAGCGACATTATTAGATGCTGGGAAATAAATCCTGAGGATGTACTGGAGCTGCTCCTTGGATGGTGACATGAAAAGGACTCCTGCTCCCACACTATCAATGTTGAGAGAGCCGTCGAAGTACATCATCCAATATTCATCAGATCCCGGAGAGGCAGACGTGCTTAAGTCTGTCCACTCGATGATGAAATCGACGAGTGCCTGAGACTTGATTGTAGTACGACTTGCAAATTCCAAGGAGAAGGGGCATAGCTCCATTGCCCATTTAACGATGCACCCATTCGCATCCTTGTTGCTAATGATGTCTCGCAGAGGGTACTCGGTCATGACCACCACATGATATCCGTCGAAGTAGTGTTTCAACTTTCAAGATGTTATCAGTATAGCATAGATCAACTTCTAAATCTATGGGTACCTGGTCTTGGACTCATTGAGTACCTCACTAATGAAATAAATTGGTCACTGTACCTTGTAGACGTGGCCGGGCTCGTCTCACTCGACCACCATGGCCATGGAGACCACTCGATTAGTAGCCGCAATGTAAAGCAGGAGTGTTTCGTCTTCTCTTGGAGCAGTGAGGACCGGAGGTGACGTAAGGTATTGTTTCAGCTGTGTGAAGGCAGCGTCTGCTTCCTCTGACCACTTAAACTTTTCGGATGCTTTGAGTAGTTTAAAGAACAGTAATCCTTTTTTGCCTAATCTTGATATGAAACGGCTAAGGGCGGCCATGCATCCGGTAAGCTTTTGAACATCCTTCACATTTTTGGGCGGCTTCACGTCCAAGACAGCTTTGACTTTATCTGGGTTAGGGCGTATGCCATCGTGACTGACGACGTTGCCGAGTAGTATGCCAGAAGAAACACCAAAGATGCACTTCTTTGAGTTTAACTTCCACTGGAATGTGTTAAGGGCTGCAAAGGTGCGCTCCAAGTTGTCAACAAGGGTATGTGCTTCCTTGGTTTTGACAACTATATCATCAACATAAGCCTCGACAAGGTCATCTTTTATCTCGTCTTTGAGGCAAGCTTGTATAGCATGTTGGTAGGTAGCCTCGGCGTTCTTGAGCCCAAACGACATGGTCGTGTAGCAGTAGGCGCCGAAGGGCGTGATAAAAGATGTCTTGATCTGGTCATCCTTTTTGAGAGTGATCTGGTGATAACTAGAGTAGCAATCGAGAAAGGAAAGCAGCTCACAACCGGTGGTTGAATCTACGACCTCATCTATGCGAGGTAAGCCGAAGGGGTCCTTAGGGCAGTGTTTGTTGAGATCAGTGTAATCAATGCACATTCTCCATTCATTATTCTTTTTGCGTACAAGAACTAGGTTGGCTAACCACTCCGGATGATACACTTCTTTGATGAATCCGGCTGCCAAAAGCCATGTAACTTTTACCCTAATTGCCTCCTTTTTGTCGTGAGCGAACCGTTGTAGCTTCTGCTTGATAGGTTTGGCCTTGTCGTTGACATTCAAGGAGTGCTCGATCAAGTTCTGAGGTACACCGGGCATGTTAGTAGGTTTCCATGCGAACACATCCACGTTGCTCCTCAAGAACCTAATGAGCGCGTCTTCTTATTTGGGATCCAGGTTGGCCCCGATAAGGGCCATTTTGCTGGGATCACCGTCGACCAGCGGGATCACCTTGTGCTCCTTGGACTTGATGTTCTTGCATGGAGCCTCAAGCTCCGGGATCTCTAGGTGGTCGGTCGAGGTCTTCTTGGCGTCGATCATGGTCTCAGCCATGCGAATAGAGAGGTCGTGAGCCTCTGCTATTTTCAAACTGTCGTTTTCATAGGTATAAGTTGCATACACGTTGCCTCGGAGGGTTAGAACTCCTTTCTCGATAGGCATCTTGAGCACCAGATACCTATAATGAGGTATGGCCATGAACTTGGTGAGCGACGGTCGACCAAGAATAGCATGGTAGGTGTCGTTGAAGTCAGCGGCCACAAAGTTGACGTAGTCGGTGTGGAAGTGGTCCGGGGTCCCAAACTGCACAGGTAGCATGATTTGCCCGAGAGGTGTAGAGCTCTGTCTAGGCAGAACACCCTAGAACTATGCCTCATACGGCTTGAGGTCCGCCTGAGCTATCTTTAGGGCGGGCAGACTGTTCTTGAACAGTATATCGATGGAGCTACCGCCGTCGATCAGTACTCTATCGAATTGAACCTTGTTGATACAAGGATCGAGGACCAAGGGAAAACGCCCTGGCTTAGGTATTACAGCCCATTAGTCCTTTCTGTTGAAGGAGATTTCGTGGTGGGACCACAGAGGGAGCCGCGGATCGGTGAGGAGGTTGTCGGTGTTGGCCACATTCAAGCAAGCACGGGCGAGCAGCTTATGTTCTCGTTTGGTCTTGATGGACACTTTCCTCCGATGATGGTGTGTACGCGATCGGTTGGCTTGATGTACTTGTGACGAGGGTCTGCATCGTCGTCGTTGTTATCCTCGTTGTATTGTTCCCCTACGTCGTTAGGCTTGTTGGATGTATCCGGAGCCTATTGACGTGTGTAGATAGACTTGAGAACGTGGCAATTCTCCATGGTATGGTTTGACTTAGGATGGAGCTGGCAGGGCCCTTTCAATGCTTTGGCCTAGTCGTCTTCATAGTTACGACATCCGCCACCCTTTTTAACGGTGTTGACCCCGCTGTCGTCTTCCCGAGCATGCTTGCTCCTGTAATCGTCACGGCGGTTACGCCACTGATTACGTTGGTCACAGTGGTCGCGGGAGTCATTGCGCTGGTTGCGGTGGTCAAAATTGTCATTCCAACCACGGTTGCCGCGGTAATTGTCGTGGTGTGGAGGGTGGTCGGAGCATGGAACCCTTGCTGCTTCTTCAATAATTATCTTTTTAGCGTCGTCGGCGTCCACATATTTCTTAGCGGTGGCCAAGAGCGCTGTGACCAATTCAGGTCTCTTGCAGAGGAGCTTGTCCCTTAGGGCGTCATGGAAGCAGAGGCCAGTGATGAAAGCCTCGATTGCCTCGTTGTCGGAGATTGATGGGACCTTGATGCGCATCTCTGAGAAACACCAGACGTACTCGCGCAGTGGCTCATCTTTTCGATCTTGAATCCATTACAGATCATATTTGTTGCCTGGTTATTCACAAGTAGCAATGAAGTTGTCGATGAAGGCTTGCTTGAGCTCCTACCAAGAGTCAAAGTAGTTCATCGGCAAGCTGACTAGCCATTGGTGACCTGCATGGCCAACAACGACTAGGAAATAGTTAGACATGATGTGCTCGTCAGCCATTGCTGACCTGCACGCAGTCTCATAGAGCATGACCCATAATTCGAGGTTTTCCTTGCCGTCGTACTTCTGAAGTTTCTCGAGCTTGAAATTCTTGGGCCATATGACTTGGCAAAGGTGTGGAGTAAACTGCTTCAAACCCGGCGGGCCATGGGCAGTGTCATATTCCATACAGCGATAACTTTCGTGGGATGCTCAATCGTTGGCTCTCTGGTTGATGCAAGCACGGAGATCGCATCACCGAGGTAATGGTGGAGATCATTATTGCCATCATGGCGATCTCGATTACCATCTGGATTAGCCCTGCGACCGTGGTTATCGCGGCGATTGTCGTGGTTGTCTCGGCAGTTATCATCCCAGATGTCACGGCGGTTGTCCCGACGGTGGTTGTCATCCTGGCCACCATCATGGCCACTGTTTCTGCCTTGATGGTTGTCTAATGGGTCGTTGTTGCGCGAGCCACATTGGTTGAGTGGCTGTGAGCGACTTGGGTGCTGGCGGCTATGGCTTCACTCGATTGAGACGGATGGAGCCTGGGCTTGGTTTACAATCTCTACGGTCTAGGCCATAGCAGCCGTCAGATAGGCTTGTATTTCATCGTGAACTGCTTGGGTTTCCGGGTTGTTGGGTAGCCGTTGCATTATCGCCATGGCGACGGCTACGTTGGCGCTTGGAGTCCTGAAGACCTATTTGTCCCCCACCCTATCGAAAGCATCGTTGAGGTCACGTGGCTGGACCCTTATGCGTCGTGCCTCCTGGTCTGCTTCGGCTTCGATTTGTCGGCAATTAAACCAGTCAATATTGCGTGTTTTGCGTGCAGTCCTTTCTTGTTCTGTTTTGCCAACTACTGGCGGTTCATCATTGCTGACAACATGGATCAAATCCCCTCGTCTTGGTGGGAAAGACGGGAATTGTGAGTACCCCGGGGCATGGTCTGGGATGTCTAGATTGTACTTGACGCCTTCATCTTTGTGATGCTGAAGCTCGGTGTGGACAGATGCATTAGATGCGATGCCAGACGAGGAGCTAGAGTTGCCCTCTTGGACTGTATGGACGGATCCTTCTTGATAATCTTCAATCCGGATCATGTTGACAAAGTTGCGTGGCTTCGGCCGAGGTTGGTGCATAAAACACAGATCCAAGCAGCGTTATAGGTTATGCGCATAGCTGGAGGTAGCATTTCACAGGCCGTAGGGCTGGACCTGGTGGTTCTCCGTCGAGGCTCCATACTCGGAGAGCCGAAGACCTGTCGCGGAGGCTGGCCGGTGATGAGCGGAGCACCCTTCAGGAGTAGATATGACCACGAGATCTATACCAAGTCATGCAGGATGACTGGTCTGAGCTGGTTGGGTAGATCTGTTGTGGGGAGCGGTTACCTGCTCATTAGGTTGACTTTGAATCGTACTTACCAGAGCTAGGGTTTCAGCAAGTTTGGTGCCGACCCGATCAATGGAGTCGAGCAGGTCGGTGTTGTCAATCTACTTCCCTTTGTAGCAGGGAAGCGGACGACGAGTTGTCGGCATGGCTGAAGATGGTATAGGCGTGGTTGGAGCCAGATGTACCGTGGTTGGAGCCAGATCCATCAAGGTTGGAGTCGTATCCATCATGGTCGGAGCCGCATCCACCATGGTCGGAGCCGTATCTGCCATGGTCGGAGCTGTAGCCGATGCAGGTGAAGCAGTGGTCGGTGTAGACTGAATCCATGCCTCCTCCGGGGACATGGCGATGAAGTCGTCAGAGTCAGTGGTCCAGGTGATCTGGCCAACGGTGAACGTGAGGCCGTTCGGCATAGACATGGAGCTGGAGATGATGACCATCTTGTTTGCTTGGAGAGCAGTATGCACACCTCCTACCTGGCGCGCCACTGTCGACGAAATATGGTCGGTAGTCTACCTAGGGGTATGCCCAAGGTAGTAGATTGTTGGCAGATAGATGCGCAAGCCACAAACAAGATGGTGATGCAAGACAGACACGAGGTTTTATCCAGGTTCGACCCCCAAGAAGGCGTAATACCTACGTCCTGCGTCTGATTGTATTGTTGTATGTCAATGAAAGATGTTTTTTAGAGGGGTCCCCTGCCCGCCTTATATAGTCCAGGGGGCAGGGCTACAGATCTGGAAACTAATCCTAGCCAGTTACAATTGCCATATGTGGCCGGATAAGGATTCCTATTCTAACCGATCAGGATCTTGCTTGATTGCCAAATCTACCTTGACTCCTTGCGCGGGACTCCGATCAGGTTAGCCGGGCCACGCGTCGTCTTTTGGTGGACCGGACCCATTGATCCGGGCCAGCCCAAGCCTAGCCATAAGGGTATAGGGGTTAATACCCCCACAATCGTTGACCGGTCAACGTTGACCGATTGACCGGACCCACATGTCAGCGACACAGAGACTCTGGACCCACATGTCCGTAAGTGACGTCATGCTGACGTCATGACAACGTCACGCGGGTCCCACCTGTCAGTAGCAACATAGCCGAGGTGACGTCATGATGACGTCACGATGACGTTAGCTGCTGACGTCAGCAGCTCTAGCCCCACATGTCAATGACTATGACTCATTGATCGTTGACTTGATGTTGACTTTGATCGGACCCACATGTCAGTGACCCAAGAGCCCCTGGTCCCACCTATCAGAACCGATGATGTTGATGACGTCATGCTGACGTCAAGATGACATCAGCAGGACCCCCCCACTTGTCAGGTTAGAGCCGAGATGATGATGTCACGCTGACATCAGCATGCCACGTGGACCAGTCACCGTGTGACATGTGTCAGCCCTGAATTAATCAGCCTTTTCCCATTTTCAGAGATGATTTAAACTTCGGAAATTCATAACTAATTCATACGACCTCAGAAAAATACGAAACTAGGACCAAAATTCATCTAAAATTGAACTTTACGCAATGAAACCATGTTTGAGTGCATTTGGCTCTTTTGAATTTTCATTGTTTCTTTGTGCTATTCTATAGACGTCGCTAACGCGACTATAATTTGATCGTATGTAGACTCGGAGGAGAACCAGATAGACGAGGATCATGAGTACCGTGAGGAGTACGGAGACGACTACACTGAAGGTGCCACATCCCACCCAATCTCGTAGCACCTATTACGCATGGCTCATATAGAACTACTATTGCTTACTTTATTGTTATATTCACACTATGATAGGACTTGCATGGTAGTATGCTCACTTGATGGCCTTTACCTTGACACAACCTTACCCCTGCATACCCTGCTATTAGGCCAGACACATGCTTACTGCTACATTTCATTGCTTATACTTCTACTCCGCTTATACTACATTAATACGTGGTGGAAACTGGTGTTATCTGGACTATGGGGAGAGTGCTGTGTGTGTGACTTGGGTGTGTGGAGGGTGAGTGTTGTGTCGATCAAGTTGGAGTATATGATGAGCCTAGGGCAAGTCTTGCCATAGGGTGCTACCTGGGCACCCCTAGAATGGATACCTGTGGTGGGTAAATGGTATATGAGGTGATCCTAGGTGTGAACCTGTGATAGGAGGAGCCCGAGATGGAGGTGCTATGGTGGCACGGTAAATGGAAACCCTGATGAAGACATTCTGGCTTGGTCATCCCTAAGGACTTACTAGTACTCAGATTCACCAGGAAGCCTTATGTACCACTCGCCCTATATGGTGCCGGACGGCCGGACTACTTGGTAGGATATTGCCACTACTGCTAGGTTGATAGCGGACAATGTAAGGAGGTACGGGGCGCGGAGGATTTCCCCCCACACCCTTCTGAGACTTCATGGAGACCTTGTGGACCTAGCTCATGACTCATAGTTTCAGCCGCCCCAGACTAGACTTGGGGTGTACCAGGGTTGAATGGTAGAGTGGCATTATCCTAGGCTAGCAAGCGGCCAGAATCAACCCAGTTGACGATGGTCAGCAAGGAAGGTGGATCTTGTGGTTATGTAAAACCTCTGCAGAGTGTATGGTTGATCGATCGATACATGTGCTGACTTGTCGGTTATGGACCTTTCCTGGGTTTTGCTTAAACTAGATAGCGAGATGAGTCCTTCTCTTCTTTCCCCGTGAGAGAGTGTCGGTCGTAGCCAGGGGCTATGGGCCTTGAGACAGTGCTGAGAGGGAGTTGGCCTATCGACTGAGCGATGGTATGGTGATGGTGTGGAGATGGTGGTATTTCAGTCCCAGGATCAAAACCTGGCTTTGGACGGAAAGGGGGTGGAATGGGTGTGGGAATAGTGTTAAAACTTGACCAACTATTATTATATACTTGATATGCTAAAACATAGGAAACCCCAGCCTTATAGGTTCCTTTTGAATATATCCAACTTGCATCTAATTTCCACAAAGCAATGCTCATAGGGTGGGAGTGGCTAGTACAAATCGTACTGATAAATTTTGGCACACAGGTTCTGCTGAAGAGTATAGCTCCGAGGAGTTTGACGGTTGAGGGGTTCATTCCTACGCTCAAGTTTGGTGATCTTATCTTCAAGCTGTTCTGAATGAATGCTACTTTTGATTCCACCAATGCGGCGATGTAATAAATTATGTAATTCCACACTATTTGTACTCTGATATTATCGTTGTATGGATATGGTATTTGACTAGAAATTTGGGTAATATGATCTACAACGGTCTTATTACACTTCGACTCTGTGGATTTCCCTTCACGGAAATCAGGTCGCTTCACTTGGTGTTCGTGTTTTTGCTGTGGGATTCGCTTGTTGCTCTTGGTGGTTGCCACCACCTAGACGCCTTGGAGCAGCGGAGGAAGATTGGCATGAGTTGGTGATTGTTCATGGCCATCTCCAGTGATTGTGAGGGGATTTGTACCTTCCTCGGTGGAGCGCCGAAAGGTAACTCTAGTGGATTGCTCATGTCATTGAGTTACCTCACCTGTCGGTAGGTTCTTGCGGTGTCCAATTGTGTGGACAAGGTTCGTGCAACACCTCTTAGCCGCCGAACCACCAAGTGTTGGTTGACACAATGGGGACGTAGTGTGTTGGCAAGCATGTGAACCTCAGGAGAAAATTGGTTGTCTCTTGCCCTTTGGTATTCTCCCGGTGATTGATAAAGTATTCATCTTGTGATTGGTTCACTCCTCTATGCGGCGGTATAATCACCTCACTTACTCATTTATATTCCCACAAACTAGCTATATCAAGCTCTTTAGTGTAGCTAGAATTGAGAGCTTGCTTTGTGGATTAAGTTCATCCAGTGGAGCTCTTTAATGTAGCAATTGTGAGAGCTCTTAGTGAGTAGTGACCTAGTGGATTGTGTGCCTAGTGATCATAACAACTAAAATTATTGGATAGTGTCGATGTTTCACCACCGATAGCCTACCACGGGGGTACCCGGGGCAGTATGTTCGGGCTTCGGTGTATGCTAAACTCTATGGTTAACGCAAGAGACAGTCGATTTATACTGGTTCAGGCCCTCGATCGTAGATCGAGTAATAACCTTATGTCCAGTCGGCGTTAGCCTTTGCGTTGGATTGATTGTAATGTGTTGTGTTGTACCAATTGTCCTCTCCCTCTCAGGAGCCCTGCCCTCCTTTATATAGTCAGGAGGCCAGAGTCCTAGTCAGTTTATAATGAGATTTCCTAGTAGGATTACCTAATAGTTCTACTACTACGATTATGTGGGAAGAATCCTAGTTGGACTAGATCTTTTTTCTACCCTGCGGGGTATCCTGTGGGTCCCGCATCGACAAGCCCCGAGCACTTCATGGTTGAGCTCTGAAAATCTCGCTCTGCTCCTTCTGGTCTTGTTGAGTAGGAACAAAATATCATCCGAGCGTTTTCTGAAGTGAAACCTTGTAGCGCTTCTTGGGATCTTTGGGTGGTGAGTGCTTTTGAAGAAAAAGTGCATCCATCTAGTTGTAGCCCCCGAGCCTCTTGCTATTTGGAACAAGGAGCTGGAGGATCTTGTTTTGAAGTTGCCCTGATTATTCGTTGAAATTTTATCAAAAAGAACTCGCTCGAACATGGCCTGTTCCAGGTTCTTTTTGCCGTAATGTCTTGAAGTGGTCTGCGTTGAGGAAGCCTATTGGTGACGTGCGCTTTTTCGAAGAAAAGTGCACTCACTGAGTGTAGCCCCCGAGCCTCTTGCTATTTGGAACAAAAAGTTGGAGGGTCTTGATCCTTTATGTTGTTTGAAAATTTTGTATTCTGAAGTAGTCCCCGAGACTTGGATTACGTCATCATCCGAGTAGTTTTGTGGTAAGCAGCCTCCGAGCTTATGTCGAAGAATTGCACTCACTGAGTGTAGGCCCCGTGCTTTCTCCGAGTTCTTCTTTTTAGAAAAGAAGTCGGATGAAGAGTCTTGATGTGTCGTCGTTGTAGTCTTGAGTTTCTTGTATTCTTGGTCTTTTGTCTTTGGTTCCGAGCCTCCGGGAATAGGTGAAAATTAAGGCCGAGCTCCCTAGCTCAGTGTTGTTTAAGCTATGATGCCGTCCAAGCCCCCGAGCGTATATCCGTGTTGTTTTGTTCAGGAAGAACTCGGATGCGTGGTTTTGGCGTATTCTTTGATGGTTTTGCTATTGTCAGATGTAGTTGTATGGTGGTGGTTGAGTGTAAATGCCTTTTGTTCACGGGTTGTACTGTGCTGGTATATTCTTCCGAATATGCCCGTCTTCGAGTACCGCTTCCTCTCGCCTGAGTCGTCCATTATTGTGCCCTGTCTTTTCACTGTGTCCTTTGTTAGGCCTATTTCATTGGTACTCCTAGTCCATGTGCGCCGATCCTTTGGTCTATAAATACTGTCCCTGAGTGCTTGTTTTCATTCATTGGATATTCTGTTGAAACCTTGGTGGTCATGAACATGGTAGTTTGTGAAGTAGAGTAGCCCCCGGGCATGTTTTGTACTTTCTGTGTGTCTTGTCGTAGATGGAGGAAGTCTTGTGATAGGGATTAGAGGTAGGCTGATCCCGCGACAGCATTGTGCCAGGATGTACGTGGTGGTAGTTGGAGGAAGTCTTGTGATGTGGGCTTTGTTCCTTCATCCGGCAGTTCTGGGTTGATCCTCGTCACCTGTCTTGAGACCGTCCGGTGCAGATCAACACCATATCCAGCATCACATCGGTCTTGGGTAGACAGATGCCTGCCGGTCTTCTATGCTCCATGTTGCCCTATCGTGCTGTCGATTTCCGCCTTGGATGCACTGCGTTCGTCCTTTGAAGAAAACAGTGTAACTGATGGCGGTTTGTCCTTTCAAGTAGCAATTTGGGACACGTAGTCGTTCCAGAGCCTAGTCGTGTCCGTGTTCCTCTTTGCTACTTTGCTTTTCATGGTGCTGAGTTCATTGGGTCTTGTAAGATTTGTAATCTTCTATTTTTGAAGTCGCTTGTAATGTAACGAATCTTGTCTTCTGAGTTGTCTTTGACTTTTCTATTGTGATCCCTGTTGTTCATGAGACTACCGAGTTCTTTCTTACATAACCGGGTTCTTTTGTTCCTCGTGAGGTAGCCCTTTCTTTCTTCTTTCTTTCTTCTTGGTTTGACGGGTCGTTCTTGTATCGATCTGATAATCCTGCCGTGGCGTTGGACGGATAAGTCTGAAATCTGCCCGTTGGTTTTTACCGTTGTGAGGATTCGTGCCCTCCGTCGTTTTAGCTGCGTCGGTAAATGGACCGTTGCGTTCCCACACTGTGCTTTAACGGGCCTTGTGGGCCGTTTGTATTACTGAGAAATCTATTTAAAGACCTTTTATCTTCCTTTCCTTTGTTACCCAGCTCTTGCCTTTAAACCCTAGTTCTCAAAAATCCACCGCCGTCATTGTCGCCATCACCCGAGCACCATCATTCTAGCTTCATCTCCCTTAGCGCCTTTTTTGCTTCCGCCAGTTCATGGGAAAGAAGAAAACCGCAAGCAAGTCTCAGGCGACCTTCGTGGACGAGGAGTCATCCCTGTCTTTGATTGAAAACCAGGAGTTCGTGGCCATGAGGGCAGCTCAGAAAGTTTGGCCAGCTCCAACAACAAGTGAAGACCAACTGCGCGAGCTCGCTAGTGATGGCTTGATCCAAAGCAAAGTCATCGTTGAATGGAGAGTTCCGGGCGAGCATCGGGTTCCGGCTCCGGGTCCTGGTGAGATTGTCCTTTTTGTTTCCTTTGTCCGTGCTGGACTCTGTCTTCCTGCTTTCGCCTTCCTTCATCAGTTTCTTGGTTACTTCGGGGTTAGTCTGAACCATCTAACCCCCAATGCTGTTCTCCATCTTTCTGTTTTTGTTCACCTTTGTGAAGCCTTCCTTGGGATCCCTCCTTCTCTATCTCTTTTTCGCTTTTTCTTTCGCCTGAAACCCCAACCCCGCCGTGAAGAAACCAGTGCCCTCGGTGGTTGCGGGATTCAGTTTCGCTAGGGTCTCAAAATTAAGTTTTTTGACTATGACCTGGTTGATTCTGTCAAAGATTGGCGTGCCGAGTGGTTTTACGCTGCCAATTTGATCCCTTCTCT
This sequence comes from Miscanthus floridulus, assembly GCF_019320115.1. Classification (NCBI taxonomy): domain Eukaryota; kingdom Viridiplantae; phylum Streptophyta; class Magnoliopsida; order Poales; family Poaceae; genus Miscanthus; species Miscanthus floridulus. The sequence goes on along the minus strand of NC_089595.1, from coordinate 77,090,828 downwards.
TGTTGTTCACTCCGGATCTGGTCCTGTGGTGAATGACCGATGGGACAAGAAGCTTGAGTCCCCTGCTGAGATTCAAGCGATCCAGCCACTCCTTGATAGGATTAGCACGTTGAAATAGCAGGGATTGACCGGCTTTGGTATTGTCTCAAGCTTTCTTCGTCGCCGGGTTCAACCCTTGAAAGAGCGGGAACATCTCGGCTTTGAGTATTCTGGGGCCGAGGATCCTTCACGCATGGTCCCAGCTCTTGAGCTGACCGGTGAGGAGGTACTCGAGCGCCTCCAGAAGATGCTGAAAGGAGTGAGCGTCATTCCTCCTGCCGTCTCTGAGTTCTCGGCCAACAACCCGCCCCAGCTGTGAGTTGTCTATCTTTTTTATTTGAGTTCTTTATGTACTCTTGCTGCATCCGTTCTTGCTTAGCTTTTCTTTGTCTTGGTGTTTTATCTTTTTTCGCAGGAGCTTGGGCGGAATTTTGTCAATCCGATCCCCCTTGGTGTTCTCCCTGCCGTGGCGGAGACTGGGGATCGTCTAGCTGGTACTTCTGCAATTAGTAAGTCTAAAACCTTTACAGCCCTTCCTGGGGTTTCTTTCAGATTTGTTGATGTATATGAAGAGTATGTTCCTCGTCTAGTTCCTCGTGGTCCTCGCAGTGTCCCGAAGAGGGGGCGAATGGACGGGTCTTCCTCTGGCTTGCCTGTCTCCAAGAAGCCTCGCAAACCAAGTACTCCCTTAGGTACTCCAGTTGTTGCTAGCATGCTCTTAGGTGAGCACATTTAATACTCTTTGTTCTTTTATTTTCATGTTTCTCTCTTGAACCGAGTACTTTTCATCTCCTTTTCAGCGGGTGCTCTGGTTTCGTTGGCTGAAGAAGAAGAGGATGATGAAGTCCCCCTCGTCATGCGGCGGTGAGTTGTTTTTCATATTCTTGTTGCATTGAATTTCTCCTCTTTGTTTTGAATTTTAGTCTTGGACTTTTTGAAGTAATCAGAGGTCGGGTGTGAGTTCTTCCGAGGTTCCCGCGCTGACTTCTTCTGAAGCTCCGGTGTCGAGTTCTTTGGTTGCCTCTGTACCGAGCTGTACCACTCCTCCGGTGCGGAGTTCTTCTTCAGCCCCAGCCCCAGCTTCTTCTTCAGCCCCAGCTTCTTCCTCGGCTCTAGCCCCGGCTTCTTCCGCGGCACCATTGTCTGCTGTCCCGCTCCCGTCGCCGGGTTGCGGGGATGTCTTTGCCGTCGTGGTTCCCCCTGCGAGGCCTTCTCTTGGTTTCGCGAAGAAAAAAGTAGTCGGGTGAGTAAATTCTAGCTTTATCTCTTTGGCTTTTTTTTTCTTCTGGTTCTTATTGGTGCTTCCTTTTATCACTTTTCAGTGTTTCATCTTCTCTAATTTCTTCATCAACTTCTTCTCTGCCTCCCGCCGCGCCAACGAGTTCTGAGCCTCGGGACTCACAACATTGTGTTGATGAAGTCACCGCGGGGGCTTCAGAACTACCTGGCGGGGTTGCGGACTTGGTCGCTCCGGAGGTAACTGTGGCCGTCGCGCCGGGTTCTTCTGAGGGTTTGGCTCTGGCTTCCCTGGAGGTCGCTTTGGTCGTTCCTCCTTCGCCCCAGCCGGCCTCTCCTTCCCCTTCTCTTGTCTCCGGCGGCCCCTCCTTTTCCTGTGACGTGGTGCAACAGTTCGATGCCACTCATTGGTTATTGGAGCTGACCGCAGCCTGGGGGAGCTTGTCGACCCTTGCAACTTCTTTTGGTGAAAAGCTCCAGGTAGGTTTTACTGTCGTTCCTCTTTTGTATGCTTGTTTTTTCTTCTATTCTTACACTTTGTTTCTCTTTGCTTCTTTTCGCCCAGTCTTTTTCTCGTGATCATTCTGGCTTCTTTTTCTCATCTGAAAATGAGAGGAAGTTGTCTTCGGAGGTGGACGCTCTGAAAGCCAATCTTGACCTTCTCCGGGTTGAGTTGGAGACGGAGCGTCAATTGCACCAAAAGGAGGAGAAAGCCCTTCGCACCCGGGTAGTGGAGACGGAGAAACAGAGAGATGCTGCGGTGGAGTCTGCGAAGAATGAATGCAAAGGTGCCGTGGGTTCTGCCTGTTTTTTCTTGTATTTTGACTTCTTTTTCCGCTGACTTGTTCTTTGGTGTTCTGTCTAGCTCTCCGAGTTGAGAAGCAGAAGCTCTCGGAGAGTATTGATGAAATGAAGGCCCTTGTCCGTTCTAGTCATAATAGAGCTGAGGAGGTAAATACTCATGCTGAGGAAGAATTCGCCCTTGCTAGGCTGATTAGGCGTGGAGCTGACAGAGATCTTGTGCAGACCCAAAAAACCATTGAAGGCTTGTCCGGGAAGCTGGCGACGGCTACCGAGAATTGGAATGCCTTGTGGAAATCTTTTCGTTCGATGGCCGATGTCCTTCGGACTCCAGCGGATGACGGGCAATCTTGGGCGCAGTTCATTCCCCAGATTCTGACTCATTTCCAAGAGTTCGTGAAGAGGTGTGCCCAAGTATGTACCAAGAATGTGCTGGCCTAGGTCCGGGTCCTTACTCCAGAAGCGCCTCTCTCCAAGATAGCAGAAGAAGCTGAAAGCCAAGAATATCTTGACGCCGTTGAAAGGATGGAGCCCAAGGTTGAAGATCTAGCCAGTAGGGTTGTAGATAGTCTAAATATTGATATTTCCCTTTCTGATGACAACGCCTGACTCGGTTGAGCGTCCTCTTGTAATATTACACTTCTTTTTAAATGAAGATTCTTTATCTTTGTCGATGTATTCTTTGCCTTGGTGCGGTTGAAGTTACTTGACTTGCTGAGTACCTTGTCTTGTTCCCATCTCTGCTCCGTAAGACAACTCTGTGCGTTATTCTGACGAGGCCCTTCGATTTGTCGAGTACTTTTCTTTTCTTCTTTCCTTTGTGATCCGTCGAGTGCTTTGTCCGTGCTATGACTCGGCATCCGAGTGCTTTCTCGAGTGGCGCTTGTGCTTTCCTGAAGAAAAAAGGCATCTGAGTGCTTTCTTGAGTGGCGCTTGTGCTTTCCTGAAGAAAAAGTATTCCTGTCTGGATGTAGCCCCCGAGCCTCTTGCTTTTCGAAATGAAGTGCTAGAGGGTCTTTTGAAGTTGAAATTTCAGTCGACTCAGCCAGTTAGCTTTTAGCTACCCTCATTGGCGAGTTCAAGCGTTTTTTAGCTATTTTGCTCTTGGCCGGGATGCTCAGGCATGTTTTCAGCCATTTTGCTTTTTGTTTCGGGTGTTAGCTTTTAGCTACCCTCATCGGCGGGCTCAAGCGTTTTTTCAGCTATTTTGCTCTCGGCCGGAATGCTCAGGCATGTTTTCAGCCATTTTGCTTTTTGTTTCGGGTGTTAGCTTTTAGCTACCCTCATCGGTGGGCTCAAGCGTTTTTTCAGCTATTTTGCTCTCGTCCGGAATGCTCAGGCATGTTTTCAGCCATTTTGCTTTTTGTTTCGGGTGTTAGCTTTTAGCTACCCTCATCGGCGGGCTCAAGCGTTTTTTTTCAGCTATTTTGCTCTCGGCCGGAATGCTCAGGCATGTTTTCAGCCATTTTGCTTTTTGTTTCGGGTGTTAGCTTTTAGCTACCCTCATCGGCGGGCTCAAGCGTTTTTTCAGCTATTTTGCTCTCGGCCGGAATGCTCAGGCATGTTTTCAGCCATTTTGCTTTTTGTTTCGGGTGTTAGCTTTTAGCTACCCTCATCGGTGGGCTCAAGCGTTTTTTTAGCTATTTTGCTCTCGTCCGGAATGCTCAGGCATGTTTTCAGCCATTTTGCTTTTTGTTTCGGGTGTTAGCTTTTAGCTACCCTCATCGGCGGGCTCAAGCGTTTTTTTTCAGCTATTTTGCTCTCGGCCGGAATGCTCAGGCATGTTTTCAGCCATTTTGCTTTTTGTTTCGGGTGTTAGCTTTTAGCTACCCTCATCGGCGGGCTCAAGCGTTTTTTTTTCAGCTATTTTGCTCTCGGCCGGAATGCTCAGGCATGTTTTCAGCCATTTTGCTTTTTGTTTCGGAAAAACAACTCGTTGGAAGTCATGACAAGACATGCTGTGGATGAATATCATCTTTTATTGATCATGAGTATAAACTAATACATATGTTGTTGAAGAGTATTGTCTTTCGCTGATTGTGAAAGTAGGTCCCTTGTGGCTTGCATATCTGTTTTTTCTTGAGTTGTTTTTACGCGTAGAATCTTCTTAGCTGGCTGATGTGCCATGTATTGCTGACTTCTTTTCCATCTTCGGTCATTAACTTGTATGTGCCTGGTTCGGTGACTTTTGTGACGATGAACGGGCCTTCCCATGGACTGAGTAGCTTATGTCGTCCATCAGTCTTTTGTATCCTTCTTAGTACTAAGTCTCCGACTTGTAGTGATCGAGGTTGGGTGCTCTTGTTGTAATGCCGTCTTAAACCTTGTAGGTATCTGGCTGATTGGAGGGTAGCGTTTACTCTGATTTCTTCTGAGCTATCGAGTTCTAATCTTCTTGTGTGTTCCGCTTCTCCTTCATCGTATTGCTCTATCTTTGGGGATGTCCAGATCAAGTCGGCAGGTAGTACGGCCTCTGACCCATAAACTAGGAAGAAAGGTGAGTAGCCTGTTGCTCTGCTTATTTGAGTTCATAGTCCCCATACTACTTTCGGTAATTCTTCAATCCATTTGGACCCATAGTCCACTAGTTCTTCGTATAATCTTGGCTTTAATCCAACTAGTATGAGTCCATTAGCCCTTTCTACTTGTCCGTTGGCCTCTGGATGTGCAACAGACGCATAGTCTATACTGAAACCATAGTCTTGTGCCCAGCTCTTGAATTCTATAGCTGTGAAGGGGGAGCCTAGATCTGTGATGATTCGATTGGGCATGCCGAAGCGGTGCGTAATGTCTTGGATGAACTCGACTGCTCTGGTTGCACTGTATTTCGCGAGTGGTTTGTATTCGATCCACTTGGTGAACTTGTCGATCGCTACAAAGATGTACTCGAAGCCGCCTTTTGCTTTTTTCAGGGGTCCTACTTGATCTAGCCCCCAGCAGGAAAAAGGCCAAGCGGGTGGGATGCAGATAAGATTGTGAGCTGGTACATGGGCTTGTCTTGCAAACATTTGGCAACTTTTGCATTTTCTAACAAGCTCTTCTGCGTCTTTCAAAGCGGTTGGCCAGTAGAATCCGGTGCGAAATGCTTTGCCAACTAGTGTCCTTGAAGCGGCATGATTTCCACAGCAACCTGAGTGTATTTCGTCTAGGATCTCTTTACCTTCTTCAAATGAGACACATTTTAGGAGTACTCCTGATGATGCTGCTCTTCTGTAAAGTTTATCTCCTACTAGAACGTAGTTTTTGCTTCTACGAGCAACTTGGGTGGATTGTACCTTATCTGCTGGTAATTTGTTTTCTTTGATATAGTCAATGAAAACTTGGGTCCATGAAGTGTTGATTATGAAGATCTGAACGCTTTTAGCCTGAATTTCATGTGTTGTTTCACCGGGTTGTTTGATAGAGGGAACTGATAGCTCTTCTATGAATACGCCGGGTGGAACCTTTGCTCTGTCTGATCTGAGCTTGGCAAGGACATCTGCTGCAATGTTGGAATCGCGTAGGACGTGTAAAATTTCTAATCCTTGGAAGTGTTTTTCAAGTTTCCGTATTTCAGCACAATAAGCACCCATGTTTTCTTTGGTGCAGTCCCAATCTTTGTTGACTTGGTTGATGACCACTGCTGAATCGCCGTATACGAGTAGTCTTTTTATTCTGAGGGTAATCGTGACTCGTAGCCCGTGGATGAGGGCTTCATATTCTGCTTCATTATTTGTAGCTTGCCATAATATCTGAAGGACGTACTTGAGTTCTTTTCCTTCTGGAGAAATGAGGAGAACGCCTGCACCGGCTCTGCCTAGTTTGAGTGATCCATCAAAGTACATCTTCCAGTGGTCTAGGATTATATCTGATAAGGGCTGTTGAATCTCTGTCCATTCGGCCACGAAATCGGCGAGGGCTTGAGATTTGATTGCTTTCCGTGGGGTGAAATTGATGTCAAGAGCTCCAATTTCAACTGCCCATTTGGATATGCGCCCTGTGGCGTCTTTATTGTGTAGGATGTCTTCGAGTGGAAAATCTGTCACTACGGTAATCTTGTGGCTTTCGAAATAGTGGCGAAGTTTCCGTGAGGTAATGAGTAGGGCGTAGAGTAGTTTTTGTACATGCGGGTACCGGGTTTTGGATTCTAACAGTACTTCACTGATGTAGTATACTGGACGCTGCACTTTATACACGTGCCCTTGTTCTTCTCTTTCTATGACTATTGCTGTGCTGATTACGGTAGGAGTTGCCGCGATATATAGCATCATATCTTCATCTTTCTTTGGAGGTGTCAGGATAGGTGATGAAGTGAGGTATTCTTTAAGTTTTTTGAAAGCTTCGTCGGCCTCCATTGTCCACTCGAACTTGTCTGTTTTCTTTAGTAGTTTAAAGAAGGGTAACCCTTTTTCGCCGAGTCTTGATATGAAACGGTTGAGGGCCGCCATGCATCCTGTTAGTTTCTGAACATCTTTGACACTTCTAGGTGGGCCCATTTCTGTTATAGCTCAAATTTGCTTGGTGCTGGCTTCGATTCCGCGCTGACTGACCAAAAATCCGAGTAGTTGTCCTGAGGGAACTCCAAATACACATTTATTTGGGTTCAATTTCCATCTCCATTTCTTTAAGTTTTCGAAGGTTTGCTTTAAATCTTCAATTAGAGTGTCTGGGTTCTTTGTTTTTACCACCACATCGTCCATGTATGCCTCCACATTTTCACCGATTTGATTCCCGAGGCAAGTCTGGATAGCTCTTTGGTACGTGGCACCAGCGTTCTTTAGTCCAAACGACATGGTCTTGTAGCAGTAGGCACCAAACGGGGTGATGAAAGATGTCTTGCTCTGGTCTTCTTCTTTTAGTGCGATCTGGTGATATCCTGAATAGCAATCGAGGAAAGATAATAACGCAGATCCTGCTGTCGAGTCAACTATCTGGTCAATGCGTGGTAGCCCGAATGGATCTTTTGGGCAATGTTTGTTGAGATCTATGTAATCGACGCACATACGCCACTTGTCCGTGTTTTTCTTCTGTACAAGGACCGGGTTTGCTAGCCAATCTGGATGTAGGATCTCCTTGATGAATCCGGCTGACATTAGTTTTGTTATTTCCTTTTTAATTGCTGCCTTCTTGTCGGGTGAGAATCGTCGTAGCCGTTGTTTTACAGGTTTGGAGCTTTTGTTAACATCGATTCTGTGCTTAGCCAACTCCCTTGGGACTCCTGGCATGTCGGCTGGCTTCCAAGCGAAGATATCTTTGTTGTCCCAAAGAAAGTTGGTGAGCGCGAGTTCCTATTTTGCCGAGAGGTGAGCACTGATAGTTGTTGTCTTGGAGGTATCGCCTGTGCCTAAGTCGATTTGCTTGACGTCGGCTTCTTTTGGCGGTGCGATGATGCTGGGCTTTTTAGCCGGTATTTCTAATTCTTCTTGGCTTGTTTCTGCAACGATTGCGGCTATTTCTTTTCTTCCATTGTCGGCTTGCGCTTTAGCTGCGATCTGGATTGCCTGAATGTCGTAGTCAAAAGCGCGCTTTAAATTGCTTCGAAGGGAGAGGATACCGTTGGGTCCTGGCATCTTAAGTAGTAAGTACGGGTAATGTGGTATTGCCATGAATTTGGCTAGTGCTGGACGTCCGAGGATTGCATGATATGATGAATCGAAATTGGCGACTTCAAATTTGATAAACTCTGTTCGGTAGTTTGAAGGAGTTCCAAAGGTAACAGGTAAAGTAATTTGTCCGAGTGGCATGGCTGCTTTGCCGGGTACTATTCCGTAAAAAGGTGTGCTTGTTGGCGTAATCATCCCGGTGAGTTGTAGCCCCATTTTCCTTAGAGTTTCTGAAAAGATGATGTTAAGCCCAGCTCCTCCATCGATTAGTACTTTGGTGACGGTCATACCAGCAATAGTCGGATCCAGAACCAATGGATAATGGCCTGCGTTTCCCACGCTAGTCCATTGGTCTTCTCTGGTGAATTGGATAGGATACTGTGACCAATTGAGGTATCTTGGTGTAGCCGGTTCTGCTGTCATAATGGTCCGCAGTGCTAATTTTTCTTGATGTTTGCTTCTGCAATCCAGAGCCCCTGAGAAAATCACTGCTACCATTCCCCTAGGTTTTTGGAATCCTTTGTCCTCGTGGTTGTCTTCTTCTCTCTTCTGATTGTCCTCTTTAGTGTTTTCCTTACTATCTTTTCTTGCGTATCGATCATTGAAAGTGTAGCAATTTCCGATAGTGTGCCTCCCACCAGGGTGCAATGGGCAACGTATGTTTTCAATGTCATCATATCTTCTTGGTTTGGGAAATTTCTTTGATTTGTCGGCCATTGCCACAGTATTGTCTGGTCTACGTTTTCTTTCTTGATGTCTGCTATTTCATTGATTTTGCCTGTCCGGGTTGTCTTGGTTGCCTCTGTCCGGGAACCTCTCTCGTGTTTTTTCTTCTGCAGTAATCATCTTTTCTACTGTGCGTCTGAATTCTTCATTGTTTCTCGGATTTTCTTTGCAGAAGTCTTGAAATTGCCATCTGGCCATGATTCCGTGAGAAAAAGCTTCAATTACTTCTCGTTCGGTTATGTCATGCACTTGAGCTCGTAGTTCGCCGAATCGTCGATAATAGTTTCTGAGACTTTCACCTCCCTTTTGCTTGAGTCCTTTTAGTTCTGCATGAGTGATTGGGTGTGTAATGATTCCTACGAAATTCTCACAAAAAGCTCTCTGCAAATCCTCCCAATTTCTGATAGATCCTGGATTTAGTTTATCGAACCATTGGAGGGGCATGGCCTCTAGTGCCATGGGGAAGAAAAGGGCTTTGATATCGTCGTCTCCTTCGGCTAGTTCAATCGATTGTGAATATATTCTGAGCCATTGCTTTGGTTCGGTCTTGCCATCATATTTGGAGTGATTAGATGGTTTGAATTTGTGAGGTAATCGCACCAATGCGAGCTTGTTCGTGAAACAGGGGAACCTGTCGTGAGCCTTGGTCTCTTTGAATTCAGATTCGGCGCCTTCCTCTGGCCAACTGTCGTTCTGATGGGAACAATTTTGTGAGGTTGTCTGGGTAGGAACCCTGCTCCTTGTCTTCCTTAGTTGTTCAAATCGGTGGCCTTGATTATGTTCCTTCCTACTTCCTCCGTCATGGCTTCCACCCGGCCCAAGTCTTTCGAAGGCGGATTTCCTTTGATTTTGATCTTCTTGCCGGTGGGTTGTTGATCTGGCGGGTAGTCTTGATCGAGCTTTCTCTTCATGTGTTCTCGGGATTGTCGATCGGAGCAAGTCCTGGAGCTGTTCATACTTCTCACCAGGATGCGAAGTTGCTCCGAGTTCTACTAATGCTTCTCGAATCTTATCGTAAGGCGTATTCACCGTGCGTCTCCCTTCGACTTCTCGTTGTGATTTTCTTTTGTTGTACTCATCCAATTCTGACTCGTATCTGGTCCAAGCTTCCCTGCGCTGCCTAGCACGGTGTTGGCGCCCTTGCTTCAACTTGTTTTTTCTTTCTCTAGCTTGTTTCTGACTATCTGTTTCTCCATCGTAGCCCTGGGCAAAGGGTGATATGTTGGATTCTGATTCATCTGATGATCTAACATCGGGTGCTTCCGAGGGATTTAATGGTGATCGCGGTCGTCGAACCATGAACACTTCTCGCGCATGAGTCATTCTGTTATTGGCGTTAGTTTTCATACTGTCGGAGTCGCTGATAACTTTAGTGGATGCCTCGGTGTCGTAGATCGAGTCTCCTTCTTGGTAAGGTAAAATAGTTGTTGTTGTCGTGCCGACTAGTTGGGTTCCGCTACCTTCAGGAACGGAATCCGGCCAGTGGATGATACAGTCCCGCGATGTTATCGTTAGCACGAGGCCCTCCTGAGCTCCTGTCAGTGGTATCCCGAATCTTGGATTGAAAAATCTTTTGACCTGTCCTTGATAGGATCTTGCCATGTTGTCGAGCCCAAATGGAGAAGAACTCGACTTCTTGAGAGAATTCTAGGGGTAATCCGAGTTGTTTTGGGTTGTGTTCCGGAATCTTGTCAAAAAAGAACTCGGTTTCTGGAAAACACTCTGATAAAACTTCGCTTTGGAGCTTGAATTCGAATCGGATACGAGTGGTCATGAAATCCGATTTGATTCGGATACTATGAGCTGCGCGAATCTTCTGGTGAGCTGATCCGTTGTAGTCGTTGGAATAGGAACTTCTTTTAGATGATCTAAATCTTCGAGGAGATGGCTTTGAAGCTTGTCGTTGTTGTCTGCCTCGCAGATCCATGAGCTGAAGATGAAAGTTGATCCCATCGGGAAAATCATGTTGTCGAGGTCCATCGAGCTCTCAGAAGCAAAGTCGCTGAAAGCCCCTACCTGGCGCGCCAGCTGTCGATGTTTCACCACCGATAGCCTGCCACGGGGGTACCCGGGGCAGTATGTTTGGGCTTCGGCGTATGCTAAACTCGATAGTTAATGCAAGAGACAGTCGATTTATACTGGTTCAGGCCCTCGATCGTAGATCGAGTAATAACCTTACGTCCAGTCGGCGTTAGCCTTTGCGTTGGATTGATTGTAATGTGTTGTGTTGTACCAATTGTCCTCTCCCTCTCAGGAGCCCTGCCCTCCTTTATATAGTCAGGAGGCCAGAATCCTAGTCGGTTTATAATGAGATTTCCTAGTAGGATTACCTAATAGTTCTACTACTACGATTATGTGGGAAGAATCCTAGTTGGACTAGATCTTTTTTCTACCCTGCGGGGTATCCTGTGGGTCCCGCATCGACAGATAGGTGGCTTGCAACCCTTGTAGAGCTAGAGCAAGTTTGCATTTCGCTATTTATTATACTAATCAAATTGCTCTAGTTGATTTATAGATTTTAAATAGGCTATTCACCCTCCTCTAGCCATATTAGGACCTTTCATCGGTCAAGGTGACCGGACGTATCGGTTAGTATAATATGTCAGCATGTCAGAAAGAGCCGTTTGGTCTGACTGGAGTCTGGCCTACGTCCGATTAGCACTCACCGGACGCATCCGGTCATAAAAACCCTCTCTAGAACCTTACTGTTGGTGACCGGACGCTGGAACCCAGAGTCCGATCATTTCTCTGTTCAGCATATGGTCCGTGGTCAACAGCTTGTCCACGCTGCTATAGATACAGTTAGCGTCGCGTCCGATGAGCACTGGTGTCCAGCGTCCGGTCGCACTCTGACTGCTGTTGCCGATCAAATGAACTGACCGGACTCTCCAAGCTACGTCCGGTCATAACCAAACCAGCGTCTGGTCAGTCATTTGACTCTCCATTTACTTCCACTTTGAAATTCTTTATAAATGAAGTTGACTTCTATCGATCTTAGGGCTATTCCTGAGCTACCTAGTGCTAAATTAGACAAATGTGCTCCACACCTAATCCATTAGACTCACCTAGGTTAAGCTACTAGTCCATACCCCCCTTAATAGTACGGCCAAACGTAAAACAAAGTCCTAAATTACTCTAAGTGTCTCTCCAACACCAAACAATACTTAAAACTAGTTCGTCCTTAACCTTGTCATCCATCCTTTGAAAACCAAAATGATTTCCATCAACAGGGGCACGACAACCATGATTGCCCAATCAATTTCTATTACCATGACATAACTCAAATTGCCTCTACAAAACATACGTTAGTTATAGTAATCTTGTATCGTCATTAATCACCGAAACCCAACTAGGGGCCTAGATGCTTTCACTGTTGATCCTAAAAAACGGTATGCTGCTGTTAATCCAAAAAAATGATATGTTGCTGCTTTATTTAGGGGTACAGAAGAAATATGTTTTCTTCTTTCACTATGAGGCTTGCAGTAGCATTCAGTAGCCTATTTTTATGTTGCATTGCGTGCGACTTGAAATAATGTGATGTATTTGTAACTGATGAATAAATTACATGCTTTAGAATAGATTGCTTTGGTTGATTGGTTGGTCGATTGAATCTTCTGTAAATGAACGGCTGAATGAGCCCTCGCTTATTGAATATTGTATGAAATGAAATTTAATTGGTGGTGCAGTGATAAGATGCTGCTTGAGCTATGCGGGGATGCCAATGCAATGGCAGGTGTTCCATGGCGAGACTGATGGAAATGATGAATGGAGGCACAAGGATTCTAGATGGGTGGCAACCGCATAGCTCATGGAGCTGCTCATGCTCCACTCTATACATGCCCTCTGCAACGATGATGGGTGAGTGCCTGAGTGGTGAAGACGACTTTTATGAAGATAGTGCGGCCGGTTATATCGACACCCTAAAGAAAAATATAATGGTATGAAACTAAGATTAAGTGTTTCTATAAATAGGGACAGAGAGACGTTAAGTGTTGATCATTGAGACCTTCATTCGCTCTGCAACAGGGAGAATGGTCAGAGCAAGTGTCTAGAGTTGGGTAGCATGCGGCAAGAACCAGACTGCATGTCCAGACATGTATGTATGTCTTGGTTCCGTTTTCTGTTGATGTAAGTTTGACCGAGTTGACTTTGAAGTTTTTTTATCTTGGCAGAACAAGGAGTACCTTCAGGTTTTAAAGGGTGCTCAAGTCATGATTAACGTAGAGACCATAAGTCAGACTTTGAAGTATTACTCTTGGATGAGCTGTTGAAGCAATTACACGAGCACTATTCTTGGATGAGCTGTTTTTTTCTTGCTTGAAATATAATTGGGTGAATAATTTGTTGCAATATATTGGGTGAATAATTTTATTTTTATTGCCTAGGATTGTTCTATGTAACACATTATTTGCATTTGCAACTGTAGTTCATTTTTCCCTGTGCCAAAACCGGCTCAAGGAAAAGAGAAAATGGCAAAAGAAATTTAACTTAAATTTTGATGAAGTGATTCATGTGTGCTCTTGCCATAATGCTCTCTTCAGTTATACCCTTATTAACTGTATCAAGCTTCAAGAACATAGTTTATCTATGTGACAGACACTAATATTTACATATATACTTGAACCTATGTATAAGATGGTATGGAGATACGGCGGAACTTATTCGTGGATTTATTAGCGCACGAAAGAAATGGATATCGGTGATTTCTTCCTACAGATATAAAACATTATCTTAGCCGTATCACGGAGATTTCTTCCTACAGATATAAAATATTATCTTAGCCGTATCACGGAAAGGTCTATATAGTAAGTTTGTGAGCCTGTGATGCCGCACTCTCCGTGACTGTGTTAATTTCATGAACTTTGTTTTTTTATTAAATGTCACTTTAATGTTGGTATTTAATTTTTATAGTATTGTTATCTTATCGTGCGATCCGTATGTTTTTAGTATAAAATGTTAGCCATCCTGTAGCAACGTACAGATATACTACTAGTATAGAAAAAATCCTCCAATGGATGAGCAGCCGTGGAGGTTTGCTCCTTTTGGCCAGCTCGAACGAAAACGAAAGAGACGAACAGATTAGGAAGGGGATCGGCGATGGTCTGATGGATGATATCGACTTGGGTTTGGGCTAAGCATGGGCTGGTCTTGAATGGACGGGGCTTATGCGGCATACAGTTGAAAAATAATTAAAAATTCATTAAAAATTCATTAATTGGATGAGCTGCTATGAGATCCACGCAATATTTAGAAAAAGGGTATTGGAGCACTTCTCATAAACTTTTGAATGAAATTAGGAAATGCATCGGTACAAATCACGATAGACAGACATACTACAGCGTGTGGGTGCAATCCAATGGTGCAAAGGATGGTATGCCACATTCGGCTTACCTTATAATCCATACTATTTAGCTTGTTTTTTTAGCCGGAACCACGTTTTTCTCTCACAACAATTCAACCAGAACAATGTTTTTCAGTTAATTCAGCCAAGTTTCAGCAAACCGAACAGAGCCTATGTAGGTGTATCACCTCATTATTGAACTAGTTGATATATCATTTCCACCGGCACGAATTAATATAGTGAATCAAAGCAGCCAGACGAACGTATATGGGTGTAAACACTCGCACGTAGACTGACATGAGTGGTGTAGGAGTGCTGAAAACGAACATCATGTAGCAACATATATTATGATATGATCTGTATCGGCACGCGCGGTAGTATGTGTTCTTGCACTTCAGTGGCGTGAGATGAAGCTCTTGATGGCGTCGATGAGCTCTCGGGCTCGTTCCCCAGTGGTGGGGTCCATGTCGACGGCGTACTTGTTAAGGTAGAAGGAGTGGCTCATGCCGTGGTTGATCAGCACCTCCACCTCCTTGCCGGCGGCGCGCAGCGCGTTGCAGTACTCGAGGTTAGTGTCGCGGATGAGGTCGTTCTCGGCCACGGACACAAGCAGCGGCGGCAGCGGCACGGACTCCAGCGGCGGCGCCTGCGGACCCATTGGGCAGGTGAAGGGGTGGTCCTTGGTGGCGCCCTCCGGCAGCGCCAAGGCAAGGAACTTGTCCAGCATGTCCAGCGTGAAGAACACCGAGTCGGCCTTCGTCTCCAGCTCCGACCGGCTCCGCGTGGCGCGCACGAACCCCGGGTGGATCGGGATGCCGCCGGCCACGCGGAGGGGCGCCCAACTGCCGGCGTCATCCTGGGCCACGCGGGCGGCGACGAGGTGGACGAGGTTGCCGCCCGAGCTGTCCCCGATGAGGAACACCCGGGACACGTCGGCCGCCACGCGGAGGAGCTCGGCCGCCGGGTCGTCGTCGAGGGCGCCGTCCTCGGACAGCGCGATGGAGCGGAGCCTGCGGAGCGCGGCGACGCCGGTGTCGATGTGCGCGGGCAGGCGGCGCTCGGGCGCGAGCGGGAGCTCGACGGCGACCACCACGGCGGGGACGGCGCACGCGAGGCGCGCGTAGAAGTGGTGGTACATGAGCCAGGACGGGTGGGAGATGCAGAAGCCGCCGCCGTGGAGGTGCAGGATGACGGGCAGGCGCGCGCCGCCTTCCGCCTTCTCCTCGGGGAGGTACACGCGTAGGTTCGGCTCCCCCGGTAGGTCGTGGAGCGTGTGCCCGTCTCGTGGCACCGCGTACGGCGGCACCGGCTCCATCAGCGGGAGGGCCTCGGGCGGGCCGGTCCACGTGCGGTCGACGCTGCCGTCGTCCAGCACGCGCAGCCAGCCGGACACCTCGTCCACCACCTTGCGGCCACCCACCAGTTGCACCTGCGGCTGCTGCTGGGCATTGGCAGGGGGGGCCATCGGTGTTGCTGGGGTAGTGTGCTGTGCACTGGGGGCGAAGTGCGGGTGGCGTTGTCTGAGCACGTAAGACACGACGCGTGCGCACGTTGGAGATGGTTGGATGCACAGAGCTATGCGGGAGCCGGGCTTTATAGGCAGCGGGCGAGGTAGCTAGAGACTCGAGAGGCCAGGAGGTTGCGTGTGAATTGTGGTTTGTGGTTGCCGCTCCTTCGGAGGGAACTTTCACAGAGAAATGCTGGGCGATTTCGATTAGAATTGCGGGTTCGCGATCGCGACGTCGGTCGTCGGTCAAACCAAGTGCGTGAGAAGAGCAGGGCGACGCCGGGGCGGAGGACCTGTGTGCCGTGTGGACCGGCTAGGCTGACTGACTGAACCTGCTGCAGTTGGTACCACAAATTATAATAAGAGCAGGTATAATAACGTGTTGGAGCCGGTGAGATGAGCAAAGTTGCCACGTTAGGAGAGGGATGGTTAAGCGGGCGTTTACCTTCTCGTCGGCTGAAACGCAGAATACGAGATGAAAAATATACCTTACAGCCGGAGGGCTGAGAGCTAGCTGGAAGTCTCCGTTTAGTTCTTATGTATTGGGAACCAAATGTAAAAATATTAATTGCTTGTGTACTGATACAGCTGACCTGACAGGGAAAAACCTATTATATGAATGGACTATATTGCTTACTATATGTGATGTGGCACTTGCATTTAGCCAGCAGCAGGCTAAATTATTAGCTATGAATGAATTATATTACTTACTATATATGATGTGGCACTTGCATTTAGCCCGCAGCAGACTAAATTATTAGCCTTGCTCTGAGCCCACACTTGCGCCAGGACCCGTCCCCTTGCTGCAATTTCCGAGCTGGTGGGGCAGCGAAGTGCCTTCCGAGTATGAACTGGGGATTCTGACCGGGCGAGAACTAGAGAGCACTTTAGTTGTTAGCTAGTCTCCGGTCAGTCAGGTCAATGAATAAGCTATTTCCTTGCAAAAACGAGTGGTAAACTATGTAAAGAAATCATATCACAGACGAGGCTTAACTCACATCGCAGATGCGGTTTCACACATCTCTCATAAGGTGTCTGTGATATACCACAGCTCTATTCGCTTGAACTTATCGGTCTGGCTTATCAGTTATGGAATATTATTTTTCATTCATAATAAATCAGCTTTATCCGGCCTATCAGCCGTAGAAACAATTAGCCGAACAACTCCCACATATCATAGACGCATATGTAATAAATACATTCACCGACACGTATAGACAAAACACATCTGCAGTGCGCGGAGCTAGAGAATTATGAAGGGGGGTGCGGCTTGCGGTCTAACGATAGAACAATAATGCAACTCAATAGCACCATAGCCATAATTTTAACATGAATAGTTAAAAACAAGCAATATTGTTGTAGATCAACAATGAAATAGCGGTAATAATATATTTGTGCTTACCATTTACCAAAATACATGTCGGTGTTTCGGACCGGGGGTCCTCAACCAACTAGTGAATTTGAACTGCGTGCTCTCGATTTCGGATGGTGATGCAAAGAGACACAAGGTTTATACTGGTTCAGGCAATCGATGCCATACGTCCAGTCTGAGAGATCGATCTTGTATTCCTTGCACCGAAGTGCTCGTAGTAGGGGGTTACAAGCTAGGGGAGAGAGGGAGCTAGTCCCAGGTCTCGGCAAGGTGTCGTGTGGGCCGTCGGAGACGTTGCTCTCAGGCGGTTGTGATGTGTGCGTGTGTTACAATGTGTTCCTCTCTGTCCCCTCTCTAAGTGGCCCAAGTCCTCTCCTTTTATAGCTGAAGGGAGGACAAGGACAGTACATGTGCTAACTACACGGCGTCGTGCCAACAGGGGCGGCATGTCCGAGCCCTATGCCTGTTCCTGTGGAGGCATGGTCGTCGGAGTGGTCCGTCCTTGGAGCACTAGGGCGGCGTGGTAGTCACATCCGATCCTATGCGTCGTGGGAGCCCTGGGATTACCTCGGAGTGGGTGCGGCGGAGGACGTGCAAATCACTGTGGACGAACTGTGCGCCGAGGCCGAGGCTTGATCGGCGCCGAGGCCGCACCGCAGTGGGGGGGTCTCGGCAGGCACGAACCCCAAGATAGCCGAGACCTTGGTGTACAGTGCCGAGGCCTCGAGTGGGCGGCTGATCCGGTGCGTCGGCTCGGAGGCGGTGATGACCCGGGGCAAGTTGTCTGTGCGTTGTTGTTTTCGAGGCGGGGATCGCGGGACACAATGTAGTGTGGGCGCTGATCGCGGGCACAGCGTCAAAACACAGTGGCCGGTAATCCCCGCCGTGCCCTGTCCCAGCCGGTATGGCGTTGATGCGACCTCAGGTCCCGTCGGCCATTCTGTGGCGTCGAGCCATCGTCTGGCTGAGAGTGCGGGAGTGGTTGAAGTATTAATGAGACATGACGTGCTATCGGGAAGGTCGGCCGAGGCAGGGGGGCGACAGGCCGTGGACGAACCGGCCTCGAGCGACACGGAGAATGAGGCCTTGCACGAGACGGAGATCGGACTCCTTGCCGAGGCCTTCCGTGAGAGGCCTCGCGCGACACAGAGAATGCACCCCCTGCCGAGGCCTTCCGTGGGGAGATCGCGTCAGGACGCCGAGCCTCCTGCACGGGGCTCAAGGCGAAGCGGAGGGCCTGGTGGGCTTAGACGTGGCGGGTGAGGGGCCCACGGCTTACCTTCTTGCTTTATTTCTCGATGGGACTTAAGTGACCTCTTTGATGTTCGCTCGGGGTACCCCGTTCTAAGGTACCCGACAGTAGCCCCCGAGCCTCTGGGGGAGTGCGTGCACTCTCCCTGAGGGTTTGCCGAGACTTGGTTCGTACCCGCTCCCGTAGGAATTGGGTTTTGTATCTTGAGGTTCCGGTGGGTGCGCGCGAGCGCACCCGCTGGGTGTAGCCCCCGAGGCCCTAGAGGAGTGGAGTTACTCCTCTAGGGTTTTTTTTATTTTCGTGTTTGAACGAGTAGTTCTTATTGCATTTGTCGAGCCCATAGGCGCAAGTTCGGGTTGTGGGGGTCTCGGCGAGGTTGCAGGAAAAAGCCCTCTAGCCTCCGAGCGACTGTTCGCTCGGGCCTGGGCCATTCGTAGGCTCGCCCCAAAGTCGTCCCTGACTCTGTTGCCCTGGGGTGGCTGTCGAAACCTCTTGGAGGCCCAGCCTTCGAACCCCTGGACTGTAACGGGCTCGGTGCCCTTTATCGTGTTTTGTAATTAAACCTCTAGCGTGGGCTGGGACCGTTTGTCTTGGTCTTGGGTGTAAGAAGAGCCCCCGAGCCTTCGCCTAGAGCAAGAGGGCGGTCGGGGGTCCCCTGACTTTTTCATCCGACCCTCACATATCCTTTTCGTTCGGACGGAGGGTTTGTTTGCCGAGCCCATTCTGGTCTCGGCAAGGTTACAGGAAGAGCCCCTAGCCTCTACGCGGAGCGAGAGGGCCGTCGGGAGTTCCCCTGACTTTTTATACGCCCCTCGCGCGTGAGGGTTTGTTTGCCGAGGCCCCTTTTGGGCGCGAGCCTGAGTTGTGGGGTCTCGGCGTATTTGCAGGAAGAGCCCCCTAGCCTCTGCACAGGGTGAGAGGGCCATCAGGAGCTCCCCTGTCTTTTTGTACGACCCTCACGCTTCCTTTTCGCTCGGAAGGAGGGTTTGTTTTGCCGAGCCCCTTTGAGTGCGAGCTGGGGTCGCTGGGTCTCGGCAAGGTTGCAGGAAGAGCCCCCTAGCCTCTGCATAGAACGAGAAGGCCATCGGGGGTTCCCCTGACTTTTCGTGCGACCCTCACGCTTCCTTTTCGCTCGGAAGGAGGGGTGGAATGTGCCTCGCTACCCTCGGTGGGCACGAGCGGTGGCACTTCCGGTGAGCTGTTATCGGGTAGTCTGAGTGGAGGCCCGAACCCCGTTCGCTAGAGGACGGCTAGCGGTCCAGAGGCACACTCCAAGAGTACCAAAGGATGTCTCTAGTGGGTGCCAAGGCTGTTCGCTGGGCCTCGGTGGCTCGGTGCCTCCCTACGGTGGGATCCCATTTGGAGACTTTCCTGCCGGTCTCGGACAAGACTTTGGGCGTCCTAAGTGTTTCGCTTGCTTGGGCCTTGGCCTCGTATAGGCTCGCCCACGGTCGTCCCTGACTCTATTATCCTGGGGCGGCTGTCGAAACCCTTTTGGGGCCCAGCCTTCGAACTCCTGGATCGTAATAGGCTCAGAGCCTGGTTCCTTCATACGAAAGGAATAGGCCGCAGAGAATATCTTCCCTATTGGCTCGGCAATGGGTGGCACGCCTTTTGAGGCGGTTTCATGGGGAGGCAAAACGACGCCTACTGCCATAGTGGCCGAGCATGACGTGGTGGATGGGACGCAACTATCCTCGCATTTAATGCGGGAGGTGTGGGCTCGTGGGCCGGCGAAATCGGCTCGTGGTTAACCGCACCGGATCGGGGGGAAAACCTCCCCGATTTCGTTGCCCGTTTGTTTCGCCTCCTCCCTGCATAAATACCCGAAGAGTCTTGCCCCTCCTCGTCTTACCTTGCCCGCATTAGCATCGCCTCCGTCGAGTCGTCGCTAGAGCAGCGGGTGCCGGGAAGAAGAGGAGAGGGGAGCGAGCCTAGGGAGAAAGCGAGAAAAATGCGAGAGCGTGGGAGAGAGAGAAAAAACTCACCATCGCACTCGATTCCTCCATCGCACCCATGGCCGGCGACATCGTCGTTGTCGAGGCGGACCCCTGGGATCCGTCGGATGTCACTGAGGAGATGCTTCAGTCGCTTGTCGACGGTGGACTCCTCCGCCCGGTGATAGACCCCAGCAGGCCAGAGTGGATTGCTCCGTATGGTGAGCCGAAGCCGAGGCCTCACGATGGCTACATCGTGAGTTTCGTCTCCTTTCACGAGCACGGCCTCGGCCTCTCGGCGGACCGGTTCATGCAGGCGCTCCCACACTACTACGGCGTGGAGCTCCACAACTTCAATCCCAACTCCATCGCTCAGGCGGCTATCTTTGTTGCCGTCTGCGAGGGGTATTTGGGGATCGCTCCCCATTAGGAGTTGTGGCTCCACCTAATCCGGGCGGGGCATACTACCAAGCCAACGGGCACGTCGGGTAAGAGGAAGGCGATGAGGGCTGGCGGCTGCACTCTCCAGGTGTGCCAGGACCGCCTGTACCTCTACATCCTGGCCCAACTCGTGTCCTCCAATCGCCGGTGGTACACGAGTTGGTTCTACCTCCACAACGACGACGGAGGACTTCCCCCTTACACTGGGCGGATTGTGGAGAGTTGCCTGGAGAGATGGAAGTATGGCATCCCGAAGGATGACCAGCCCAAGCTGCAGCCGCTTCTAGACGGGCTGGCGAGGCTGCAGGGCCACGGTCTCACTGTGGCTGTGGTCGTGGCCGCCTTCCACCACCGGAGGGTGTTACCGCTGATGGCTCGGTGCCGGCGGCTGTTCGAGATGAAGCTGGGTGAGCCCATTGAGGGCACCCGGATGTCCTCCTCTGCCCTTTTCGACGAGGAAATTCTTCGTCGGGTGGGGGAGACGGTAGAGGCGAAGCTGCGGGGTGGCAACTTGACCCCTATCGCGATGCGGCCATCACGGGGGTTCCTTTTACTGGTAAGTCGTGTGCCACTGTAGCCTCCGAGCCTCCTCAATCTCCCCTTACCCCTTGTTTCCTTATGCGCGTCCATCGTTCCTGCAGGGGATGAGGGACGTGCGCTCCTCTCCTTCGCCCATTCCCGAGGACGCGAGGCGGCGGGCGATCAACCGCGCGCACGCCAACATGCAGAAAAAACGAAAAGACGCCAAGGCGGCGAAACGCACGAAGCAACTCCTCGCGCGTGAGGAGCTGGATAAGCGCCACCATCAACAAAGGAAGGAGGGTCTCCCACTAGAGGAATCCCCATCGACGTCGCTGTCGACGGAGGCCTCGGACAGGGATGATGGGGGCGAGGCGGGGCGAGGTCCCCTAGACCACCTTCCTGACATAGTGGAGGTGGTGCCTGGGGCGCTGGCCAGTAGCCCGGCACTCCCAGGAGGAGGAGAAGTGGACCCAGGGCCGGCAGTTGCCCGCTCCGGGGCCGAGGCCGACATGCCCGAGGCGTGGGCGTTGGGCAAACGCGCCGTCAGCCCGGTGGGCTCGACGGCCATGGTGGAGCGAGTGGCGGTGGAGACGATGCCACCGCCCCCGTAGAGGACCGAAGGGGCGCCGGGGTCCATTGAGGACCGACCGGCGCCGATGGATACAGAGGCGACGCCTCTGCCACCGCCTCCGCCGTTGCGGACGAGGTTCGCCGTGGCAAAACGGTTGCCGCCCCGTTCAAGGTTAGTGTATTTTTGGCGGGGTCATAGTGCATTCCGTTCGCCTTTTTGGTCTCGCGCTGACCCTGTAGGTTATTTTTCCTTAGTCGAAAGCGGCCTGCGGATGAGCTCCCCTTGGCGCCCCTTAAGGCACTTAAGGCAAGCCCCGGCTCCTCCACCCACTAGGTGGCGGAGGCACAAGCCGCTATCCAACATAGCGCGGCGTCAGCGAGGGTCGACCCATAGGGGCCGGCCACCCAAGGAGGGGTTGCCAAGGCCTTCGGGGTCTCCAAGGCTGAGGCGACGGAGGCCACGGTGCCCACGACCACCGAGACCGCAGTGGCCGTGGTCGGTGTCTCTACGTCTACCGAAGCCACGATGGCAGATGCTGAAGCCCCCGAGACCGTCGAGGCCATAATTGTAGAGGCCAGAGCCCCCGAGATCACCAAGGCCATCGTGATGGCGGTGAGGCCGTCTATCTAGGAGGCAGAGATGAAGGCGGCGGAGGCCTCGGTGGCGCCCTTGGTTCGGGGCCCGCCGTTGTTGCGAGAGAGCGCCCGGGAGGCAGAGGTCTATCCGATCTCCTCCGACGATACTTCCCAGGCGCAGGAGGTGGTCGACGCCGAGGAGACCAATGCCGTGGAGCAGACGGTGCCGCTCTTGGATGAGGGAAGCTTGGCCCTTGTGCGGGTGCGACCTGAGCCTCGCGGGTGGGATCACCCGTGGGTATTGTGGCGGAGCCGGGACGACCCTGAGGGGGAGCCTCTGTTCGCCCTTGAGGACATGGCCGAGGGCGAGCGCTGGAGCACCTTTGAGCAATACCGCCAGCTGGCGGAGTGGTTGCTACGGACGGCGCTGTCCGTGGTGGCCGACGAACTGCCCAGAGTCACCCAGGTTCGTGTTTTCCTTTCTCGCGCGACGTTGTCCTTTTCTGGTTTTGTTGCAGTCAATGACCCTTGTCCTGCTTCCCTAGGAGCTCGAGACCTAGTCGCTTGGGAAGTCGGTCTTTCTCTGGCGGGAGAGGGGCGTCTAGGACCAGCTTCAGCGGCAGAAGGGTCTTCTTGCCGGTGCCAACGAGCTCCTGTCGGTGCAGAGCGCGGAGGTAGAGGACCCCCACCTTCGTTGTGCCGATGCGAAGGTCGAGGCGACCATGGCCCAGATGCAACTCGCCCCTCTGGCGGCGTGGGTTAAGGAGTTGGAGGAGGATCTCACCCGTGTGGTCAGCGACCGGGATGCCTTCAGGGGCCGAGCCATTGAAGCTATGGCCTTGGCCGCGACTCACGCGGGGTAGCTGGGGGCGGAACAGAGGGCGCACCAGCTGACGAAAGGTGCCTTGGATGAGGCCCTTGCGGCAGCTGAGGCCTCGTGGACCGAGGCTATGGTTTGGAGGGGGACGCTCGAGGGTGAGTTTTAGTTCCCTCATTTTGTTTTCTTTTTCTTATGTTCGCTCCCTAACTCCCTTGTGTGATGCAGAGCTAGGGAGTGAAGCTTCCAGTGCGGCCGAGGCTTCTCAGATCGAGGCCCAGCGCTTGAAGGAGGAGGCCAAGGCTTCCAGGGCCGAGGCCCTGCGCTGGAAGGAGAAAACCGAGGCCTGTTAGGTCGAGACCCGACGCTGGGAGCAAAAACCCAAGGGTGAGTTCCATGGGTTTCCGCTCCTAACTTAGGTTGTTTTCTCCCTCGCTCGACCTCATTCCATTTTCCACGGTGCAGAGTTAGAGGCGGAGGTTACTCAGGCCGTCGAGGCTTCCAGCGTGGTGCAGATGGTGCTCGAGACCGAGATCGGGGAGCACGAGGCGCTGAAGCGTGCTGCCCTTTCTGCCTGCGAGGCCTTAGAGGTTGAGGGGGTTCAGTCAGGCAGCTCCCTGGGGAGCCGTCTGATCGCACTGAGCAACCAGATGCACGAGCGGCTCCGAGGAGCGCTGCACACGGGTGTCAAGCGTGCGCCGGCCGTCATCTCTTCTCACTACGTCGGCGTCGAACTCCCAGCCATCAGCGATGGGTATGTGCTGCCTGATGATGAGGAGGAGGCGGACGCGGTGGTCACGAAGCTGATGGAGGCGGCGGAAGGCCCTGGCACGGCGCTGGCGACGCTCTTCGAAGAGGAGGTGGTTCCTCCCTTACCATCTGCCGGTGCTGAAGGCCCTGAGCCTTGATCTGGGCTACGGGGGCTATGTAAAAATAGAGTAGGAGTTATTTTTGTATCATAACGCTTGTGGCTGTCGAGGCCTTTATTTCTGAAGTATTTGTGTTTCTTAGTTGTTTTTCTTATGTTTCTGAGCCTCTGCCCTCTGTTGCCCCTGATCGGATTTCATTTGCAAAACACCCCCTTGGGGCCTAAGCCGTCCCTTGAGCGAGAGGTAGTGAGGGAGTGCCGTAGCCCGGAGGCGTAGGCCGTCTCGCGACTCTACCGGCCTCTTGCTTAGGAAACAGACCTTGGTCCGAGGAGTTTTTACAACTGATTCGTCAGAGCCCGCTAGAGTCTTGGCGTAGGAATTTTTGCGAAAAACAACTAAGGAATGGTGCGTGTGACCTAGGGGGAAGTCCCTCATCTAGCCCCCGAGGGAGGCTTGGTTCTATCGAGCCAGAGCCGAGTCTCCCTTGTCGTGTTACTGTACTGCCGAGACCTACGATGGGCTCAGGGGGTTTCTTGAAAAATTAGACCAACTAAAGAATGCTCTTTAATTGTATTTCGAGAAATGACATATACAATGCTTGGAAATTTAGGGATAAAAGTGACGTAGCTGTTCTATGTTCCAAGCGTTGGTGAAGACTTCGCCCTTCTCGTTGGCCAGCTTGTAGGTCTCGGGCTTCAGTACTTGGGCGATGATGTACGGTCCTTCCCATGGCGGGGTCAGCTTGTGGCGACCCTTGTTGATCTGTGCTAGCCTCAACACTAGGTCGCCTACCTTCAAGTCTCGACCTCGAACGCGTCGGGTCTAATAGCGCCGCAGGCTCTGCTGGTATTTGGCCGAGTGTAGTAGCGCGATGTTTCGGGCTTCCTCCAATTGATCAAGGGCGTCCTCTCGGGTGGTGTAGTTACTTTGTTTGTTATATGCTTGTAGCCTCGGGGAACCATATTCCAAGTCGGTGGGGAGGATGGCCTCGGCCCCATAGACCAGGAAGAAAGGCGTGAACCCCGTGGCTCGGCTTGGAGTGTTCCTTAGGCTCCAGATCACCAATGGGAGTTCGGCGAGCCATTTCTTGCCAAACTTTTTCAACCGGTTGTGAATCCTTGGCTTGAGGCCTTGTAGGATCATGCCGTTGGCACGCTCTACTTGGTCGTTGGTCCTTGGGTGTCCTACGGCCGACCAGGCCACACGGATGTGGTGGTCGTCGCAAAACGTTAGGAACTTTTTGCCGGTGAACTGCGTCCTGTTGTCGGTGATGATGGTGTTGGGGACCCCAAACCTGTGGATAATGTCAGTGAAGAACAGCACCGCCTACTCGGATTTGATTCGATTGATTGGGTGAGCCTCGATCCATTTGGAGAACTTGTCGATTGATACCAGTAGATGGGTGTAGCCCCCTGGGGCCTTTTGCAGAGGCCCAACCATGTCGAGTCCCCACATGGCGAACGGCCATGTGATGGGGATGGTTTGCAGGGCCAGGGCCGGGAGATGTGTCTACCGAGCATAGTACTAGCATCCTTCGCAGGAGCGTACTAGCTTGGTAGCATCAGCAACCGCCGTCGACCAGTAGAACCCTTGGCAAAAAGCGTTCCCCACGAGCGTCCGAGGCGCCGCATGGTGCCCGTAGACGCCTGCGTGCAAGTCCTAAAGCAAGGCTCGGCCCGCCTCGGTAGTGATGCATCATTGGAGGACACCTGAGGGACTTCGCCTGTACAATTCGTCATTGTAGAGGGCGTAGGTCTTGGCTCGGCATGCAAGCCATCGTGCTTCGATTATGTCATCAGGAAGCTCCCCCCGAACAAGCCAATCGAGGAACAGGATTCGCCAGTCCGTGTCCTGATTAGTCTGCGGAGGCTCGGTGTTGACTTCCATGACCTCGGGCTCGATCGAGGGGGTCTCGGCAGCAGAGGGGGCATTGAGCTTTGCCATGGGTCCCATAGGTGGGCCCACCTCTATCGTTGAGGTGTAGTCAATGGAATGCTTATGGAGGTCTCTAGCGAAGACGTTCGGGGGGACCGGGGCCCGTGCCGAGGCCATCTTTGCCAGCTCGTCGGCGGCCTCGTTGTACTTCCACGCGACGTGATTTAGTTCGAGATCGTCAAACTTGTCTTCTAGGCGTCGTACCAACTTGCAGTACGCCTCCATTTTGGGGTCGAGGCAATTTGATTCCTTCATCACTTGATCAATGACGAGCCATGAGTCACCTCGGACGTCGAGGCATCGTGCCCCAAGTTCGATGGCGACTTGTAGGCCATTGATGAGGGCCTCGTATTCGGCCATGTTGTTGGAGGCGGCGAAGTGGAGTCGCACCATGTAGCGCATGTGTACTCCAAGGGACGAGATGAAGAGCAGACCTGTGCCTGCCCCAGTCTTCATCAGGGATCCATCGAAGTACAGGGTCCAGCACTCCGTCTGAATTTGAGCAGGTGGCAGTTGGGTGTCTGTCCACTCAGCCACGAAATCGGCCAGGACCTAAGACTTGATCGCTTTTCGAGGTGCAAAGGTCAAGGTTTCCCCTATAAGCTCGACGGCCCACTTGGCTACCCTGCCCGAGGCTTCCCGGTTATGAACTATCTCTCCTAGGGGAAAAGATGATACCACAGTCACTAGGTGAGACTCGAAGTAGTGACGCAGTTTGCGCCAGGCCAGGACCACTGCGTAGATCAGCTCTGGATGTGGGGGTAACGTGCTTTGGTCTCAGAGAGCACCTTGCTGATGAAATAGATAGGTCGTTGGGTGGGCAGGGCATGCCCCTCTTCCTGCCTCTCTATCACTACGGCAGCACTGACCACTTGGGTCGTTGCGGCAACATAGAGTAAGAGGGCCTCATCCCTGGCCGGGGGTACCAGGACGGGAGGATTTGTGAGCAGCGTCTTGAGTCTGTCGAGGGCTTCTTCGGCCTTGGGGGTCCAAGAAAAACGCTCGGATTTTCTCAAGAGTCGGTACAAAGGCAAGCCTTTTTTGTCGAGGCGTGAGATGAAGCGGCTCAAGGCCGCAAGGCATCCCATGACCCTCTGTACTCCCTTGAGGTCTCTGATTGGTCCCATGCTGGTTATGGCCGAGACCTTCTCTAGGTTGGCTTCAATGCCACGTTCCGAGACTATGAATCCCAAGAGCATGCCTCGGGGGACCCCGAACACACACTTCTCGGGATTGAGCTTGATGCCCTTCTCTCTAAGGCATTTGAAGGTTATCCTCAAGTCGTCGACGAGACCCTCAGCCTTTTTGGTCTTGACCACGATGTCGTCTACGTAGGCCTCGACGGTCCACCCAATGTTGTCGCCAAAGACCTGGGTCATGCACCGCTAGTACGTGGCACCTGCATTTCTGAGGCCGAAGGGCATCGTCATGTAGCAGTACATGCCGAATGGTGTGATGAAAGAAGTCGCGAGCTGGTCAAACTCTTTCATCTTGATTTGATGGTAACCAGAATACGCATCAAGGAAAGACAGGGTCTTGCACCCTGCAGTAGAATCAACGATTTGATCGATTCGGGGTAATGGGAAGGGGACCTTTGGACAGGCTTTGTTCAAACCGGTGTAGTCTACACACATCCTCCATTTCCCATTTTTCTTCTTGACTAACATGGGGTTAGCCAACCACTCTAGGTGGGACACTTCCTTGATGAACCTGGCCGCCAAGAGTTTCTATACCTCCTCTCCGATGGCCCTGCGCTTTTCCTTATCGAAGCGGCGTAGGCGTTGCCTTGCCGGTCTAGACCCAGCCCGGATGTCCAGGGTGTGCTCAGCGACCTCCCTCGGTATGCCCGGCATGTCCGAGGGACTCCATGCGAATATGTCGGCATTCGCACGGAGGAAGTCGACGAGCACGGCTTCCTATTTGATGTCGAGGGTGGCGCTGATCCTCAGCGCTCGGTCGTCGGGGCAGGCGGGGTTGACCAGGACGAGTTTGATAGTTTCCGCGGGCTCGAACGCCCCCGCGCGACGCTTGGAGTCAGGCACCTCGCCACTGAGTTGGTCGAGGTGGGCGATGTGGGTCTCGGCCTCCGCGAGAGCCTCAGCGTACTCAATGCACTCAACATCACAGTCATATGCATGTTCATACGTAGACTCAATCGTGATGACACCGCTAGGGCCTGGCATCTTGAGCTTGAGGTAGGTATAGTTGGGTACTGCCATGAACTTGGCATAGCACGGCTGCCCCAAGATGGTGTGGTAGGCTCCCCCGAATCTGACTACCTTGAAGGTAAGGACTTCCTTGCGGTAGTTGGAGGGGGTGCCGAAGTAGACGGGAAGGTCGATGCACCCGATGGGTCGCGTGCGCTTTCCTGGTATGATGCCGTGGAAGGGGGCGACGCCGCCTTGGAGCCTCGACCGGTCGATCTCTAAGAGCTCCAGGGTATTGACGTAGAGGATGTTGAGGCCGCTGCCTCCGTCCATCAACACCTTGGAGAGTCGGGTGTTGCCGATGAACGGGTCGACGACCAGTGGGTACTGCTCGAGATTCGGAACATGGTCAGGGTGGTCATCTCGATCGAAGGTGATCACCTCCCGAGACCAGTCAAGGTACTGGGGGTGGCCACCTTGATCAAGAAGACTTCTCGGCGTTCCCTCTTGCGCTGCCGCGCCATAAGGCACGCCGAGGGTCCACCGAAGATCATGAAGGCGTTGCGTACCTCGAGGAACCCGCCGTCCTTGTCTTTGTCCCGGTCGCCGGTGCCCTTCTGCTTAGCGTCGTCATCAGGGAGCCTAAGCCTGGCGTAGTAACATCGTAGCATGGAGCAATCCTCGAGTGCGTGCTTGACCGGGCCTCGGTGATAAGGGCATGGTTTCTTGAGCATGTCGTCGAAAGGCCTAGGGCCTTTGGGGCCTCGGGGATTCTTGCGTTCTACGGCCCCGACCAGATCAGCCTCTAGGACCTCCTGCTTCCCTAGGTGCCCCTTTTTATTTCTCTTAGGGAGGTGGGAGGCTGAGGCCTTGGGGGCCTCGTCCCTCCGCTTTCCCTTGGTGTCACTGTCGGGGAAGATGGCTCCGACAGCCTCCTCGCCCGAGGCAAAGTTGGTGGCGATGTCGAGGAGCGCAGCAGCGGTGCGTGGCACGTTTCGACCTAACTCTCGAACCAGGTCCCGGTAGGTGGTGCCGGAGAGGAAAGCCTAGACAATCTCTGAGTCACCGACGCTGGGCAACTCGGTACACTGTTTGGAGAAGCACCGGATGAAGTCTCAGAGAGACTCATCCAGCTTCTGATGATAGCTTTTAAGGTCCCAGGAATTCCCAGGGCGCACATATGTGCCTTGGAAGTTCCCGACGAAGATCCTAACCAAGTCGCGCCAGTCGTGGATTTGTGAGGGAGAAAGGTGCTCGAGCCAGGCTCGCGCTGAGTCTAACAAGAGCAAGGGGAGGTTGCGGATGATGAGCAGGTCATCATCCATGCCACCTAGCTGGCAGGCCAGGCGGTAATCGGCAAGCCAGAGTTCGGGGTTGGTCTCGCCGCTATATTTCACGAGATTGGCTGATTGCCGAAACCAGGCCGGGAAAAGGGCAGCGCGGATGGCCCTACTGAAGACCCGAGGGCCTGGCGGTTTAGGGGAAGGACTGCGGTCCTCCTCGCTGTCATAGCGACCGCCTCGGTGTGGGTGGTAGCCCTAAGCGGGCCCCTCGTTGTCGTGCCGTCGTCGCCTGTTGACCACCTCATGGTCCCCCTGCACCTCGCGTCGATTGCCGAGGCGGTCTAGAAGCACGGGGACCCTATGGGCAATCGGCGCTCGAGCAGGTTTGGGACGAGCCGAGGCTTCCCTGTCCTACCGAGGCGGTGCTGCGGGCAGGTTCGAGAAGCCCCTATGCCGTCGGGAGGTGGAACTCTCGGCCTGCTGAACCGCGGTGATCTCTAGGAGATCCCGGAGCTCGCCGCGGACCCACCGCCCCTCCGTGGTAGAAGGCTCGGGCATTGCGCGGACCAGCATTGCCGCAGCCACGACGTTCTGGCTAGCGCGATTGAAGACTAGGGGTTGCTCACTCCCTTCATCGTCATGGATGCGGTGATGCACATCGTGGGCCCTCCGTCGGGCTCCCCCGCCTTCGTCGTGACCTCACTGTTCCTGTTCGAGAGTGTCTCGAAGCTGCTGCAGCAGGAGTTGGTCTTGTTCGACCTTGGCCTGGAGCTCATGGAGTTGTTCTAGGTCTGGGCGTTGAGGTCGCGCAAGGGCGGGGGTCTCATTTCGTGCGGCCGGTAGGACAATGTGTGGAGGTGTGGCAGCGCCTGTACCTGGGCAAAGCGAGGAACGGCTACCTGCCCCCTCGTCCTCCTCGCCTGCCCTCGGCATCCCGAGCCCGACATGAAAACACTCGCGAGTGGGGTCGTAGGTGCCTTCGTCGTCGGAGTCGGAGTAGCCGAAGCAGTAGTCGCTTGCGGCCAAGAACTAGCGCAAAGCCCCAGGGTCGTGGAGTCCGGAGAAATCCACTCCGGGCCATGCCTTGTCCTCATCCGAGGAGTCGGCGTGGGTGCTTAGGTCGAGAGCGAAGTGCTGGCGGCATTCTAAGGGATCCTCGTGAGCGGCAGTGTAAGCGTAGGCGTAAGAGGCGGCGGCATTTCTCAACCCAAAGGGGTATGGGGATGGTGCCATCGCCAGACTCTGCTCCGCCGGGATTGGCTCCTCAGGGAGTGGTGGAGCGGATCTTGGCGACTGGGCATCACCGCGTGCCACCGGCGATTTCCCTTTGTCCAAGCTCAGACTAGATAGGTCCCCAGCCAGGGACCCCGTGCCAACAGCTGGCCGTAGGATATTGGTGGGAAGCGGCGTGCCGCCCTG
This sequence comes from Miscanthus floridulus, assembly GCF_019320115.1. Lineage (NCBI taxonomy): Eukaryota > Viridiplantae > Streptophyta > Magnoliopsida > Poales > Poaceae > Miscanthus > Miscanthus floridulus. Next base: position 77,060,456 of record NC_089595.1, on the reverse strand, counting down.
GATTCGCGTAGCGTCAGGGTGGTCTTGCTCGCGTCGTGTTTGGCGAGCGCGGCGAGAGCGGCCGCCCGGGCACCGCCTGCGCCTGAGCTGCCGGTGCGTGACTTCATCATCGGTTGGTGGGGCTCGAGGAGTGAGGAGTACCATGTCGTACTCATGCCCTAGGGACATGAACTCTAGGCTCCCAAACCAGACCACCGTGCTGAGACACAATGGTCGTACGGGGTCTGTCATCCGAGACCTATTGGGATGAAGAAATTGACACGCAGAGGCCCCAACCTGGCGCGCCAACTGTCGCTGTTTCGGACCGGGGGGTCCTCAACCAACCAGTGAATTTGAACTGCGTGCTCCTGATTCCGGATGGTGATGCAAAGAGACACAAGGTTTATACTGGTTCAGGCAATCGATGCCCTACGTCCAGTCTGAGAGATCGATCTTGTATTCCTTGCACCAAAGTGCTCGTAGTAGGGGGTTACAAGCTAGGGGAGAGAGGGAGCTAGTCCCAGGTCTCGGCAAGGTGTCGTGTGGGCCGTCGGAGACGTTGCTCTCAGGCGGTTGTGATGTGTGCGTGTGTTACAATGTGTTCCTCTCTGTCCCCTCTCTAAGTGGCCCAAGTCCTCTCCTTTTATAGCTGAAGGAAGGACAAGGACAGTACATGTGCTAACTACACGGCGTCGTGCCAACAGGGGCGGCATGTCCGAGCCCTGTGCCTGTTCCTGTGGTGGCGTGGTCGTCGGAGTGGTCCGTCCTTGGAGCACTAGGGCAGCGTGGTAGTCCCATCCGATCCTGTGCGTCGTGGGAGCCCGGGGATTACCTCGGAGTGGGTGCGGCGAAGGATGTGCAAATCACTATGGACGAACTGTGCGCGAGGCCGAGGCTTGATCGGCGCCGAGGCCGCACCGCAGTGGGGGGGTCTCAGCGGGCACGAACCCCAAGATAGTCGAGACCTTGGTGTACAGTGTCGAGGCCTCGAGTGGGCGGCTGATCCGGTGCGTCGGCTCGGAGGCGGTGATGACCCGGGCCAAGTTGTCTGTGCGTTGTTGTTTTCGAGGCGGGGATCGCGGGACACAATGTAGTGTGGGCGCTGATCGCGGGCACAGCGTCAAAACACAGTGGCCGGTAATCCCCGCCGTGCCCTGTCCCAGCTGGTATGGCGTTGATGCGACCTCATGTCCCGTCGGCCATTCTGTGGCCTCGAGCCATCGTCTGGCTGAGAGTGTGGGAGTGGTTGAAGTATTAATGAGACATGACGTGCTGTCGGGAAGGTCGGCCGAGGCGGGGGGGGGGGGGGGGGGGGGCGACGGGCCGCGGACGAACCGGCCTCGAGCGACACGGAGAATGAGGCCTTGCGCGAGACGGAGATCGGACTCCTTGCTGAGGCCTTCCGTGAGAGGCCTCGCGCGACACGGAGAATGCACCCCCTGACGAGGCCTTCCGTGGGGAGATCACGTCAGGACACCGAGACCTCCTGCGCGAGGCTCGAGGCGAAGCGGAGGGCCTGGTGGGCTTAGACGTGGCGCGTGAGGGGCCCACGGCTTACCTTCTTGCTTTGTTTCTTGATGGGACTTAAGTGACCTCTTTGATGTTCGCTCGGGGTACCCCGTTCTAAGGTACCCGACAATACAGTAAGCAAATCCCACAATTATAACAACAAAACATTGTCGGCGTTGGCAAAATACAGTCGTTAACCACGAAATCCTCACTGAAAAAGAAATAAACCATTCATTCTAAGCAAACAATTTATATAATGTATCATTGAAAAATTGAAAAGAGGTCCATTACCTCTTATAGATCAAATCTACGCCATTTTCCTTCCATGTTCATGAAGCGATGAACGATAGCATCATTTGTAACTTTCTTTAATTCTTCTTTCTCCACATAGCAAATAAGTCTATTACTCAAGTGTGCATCACCCATGCGGATAATAAGAGTTGTTTTCACAATCTTCATCCCCGAAAATATTCTCTCCACTATTGCAATAGCAATCGGCAAGACCAGCACAAATTTCAAAAGTCGATAAACCAAACAAAGATTTTTTTTCTTGTCTCCACCATTCTTTGTGAAAGCTTACTGATAGTATTTATGTTGGAGAACCGATTGTCTTCTCTCACATCAGCAATGTAGAGGCCAAGGTAGTGGCTAAGATCCCTCGAATCTCTAGAGCTAAAATCATCCGGATATAATTTTGCTAGGTTCCACATCAAAATCATGAAATGAATCTCTTGGACTGAAAGCGGCTGAACAAACAAGCAACTGAGAGCTTGTCTCACTAAAGCGGCTATTAAGCTCTTGAACTAGCTAATCAAATATCATAGGAACAAAAAATCATAACCCTAGAATCTGTACAAAGTACAAAGAGAAAAGACAGGAATTACAAAATTAAAATCATTGGATGGTCAAATTGATGGAAACTGAAACTTTGAAAGAATGAAGAATATTTGAAGTTGCTTACTCTGTGAAATGATGGACACGAAGAGGAGAGAGGCGTGCTGACTGCTCAGTACGCTGCTGCTTGCTGCCTTGCTGCGCTCCTGGTGTCTGCCTGGGCGCTGCCGCGCTGGGCGCTGGGCGCTGGCCGGTGTGCCTTGCTGCTTGCGACGGCCAGTCGCAATCGTCAGATCCGAAGAAACCGAGAAGGCGGAGCGACGAACGACAGAGAAGGCCGCGGGAGCCGGGATAGGAGGCGTGCAGTCGAAGCATCCGCAAGCCTGCTGCGTATGATTGGGCGGCCGGCCAGGGTGTGTGCGTTGATGCTGCTGACTGCTGGCTGCCAAGTTGCAAGGTGCTGTGGGCTCTTTCCAGTTGGGCTGTGGGTGAAGGCATTTAGGCCAGGGGGTGCGAATACAGAAAAAAAATTGTATACTATAAAGAATTCCGTATTCCGGCGTGGGTGCGGTCACACCCACTAAACACAACATGGATCCACCCGTGCACGTCTGTGATAACCCAACCACAGACGAGTATACAGACAAAACGCGTCTGTGTTGAGGGGTCACCAAAGACGCATTTTGTCTATATACAGGTCTGTTATGATGAATTAAAAAAAAAGTACAATGTAAGGGCCTTATATTCATCAGATGGCATATCAAATTATATATAGTAGTCAATTGCTAATTAGCATTTGCATATACATGAAGTACCACCAATAAACAATACAGGAAACACACACAGATCATACAACACAGGGATGACATTCAGATGCAAAGATGGTATTATCTGAGAATTGTTTGACTTCAGCTGCTTCCTCAGCACATCTCAAAGGGAGTCTTAGAAGGAAGATGGAGAAGTAGGAAGGCACTAGGCCCTCTTCTTACTTAACATTGAAAGGTTACATCACATTTATATTTATAGTCCTAGGAGGCTTGACCCCTAAGCAACCTAGACTTAACCTCCAAGTAACCTCTATATAGACTCCTTATAGATATGGACTTCTACCTTCTAAGCAAACCAGTCTATTTCCTAAACAAACACAATCTTATTTCCTACACGATTTCCTAATTTATTTTCCTAATTTTATCGACACTTTCCATTTATTCCAGATTCTTCTGGTCGGGAGGGAACCGAGAAGTGGCGGCAGCCGCGCCCCCTGGTCCGCGTGCCCCGTGCCTGCATGTAGGGTGAGGCCAGGGCAAGGCAGGGCCCGGCGTCGGGCCTCGCTTGGCCCGACGTGGGGGGGGGGGGTCTAGATCGGACGTCTGATACAAACACACTAATTCTGTGTCCCTGGGTGCAGCTAATGGCTTACAGAGTGTTCGGCTGGTCGTTTCAGCCAGCTTATAAGCCATGGTACAATATTTTCCTCTCTCAAAAAACCAGTCATACAAATCAGCACCAACGGCTTTACCACCAGCCGAACACTCCCTACGCTTGCTCGGTACCTGCAGATCACAAAGCAACAAATCAGGTGCATTGGACAAGAGTTGAGATTTAACTGAAAAGTGCATTGGACGAGAGTTGAGATTAAACTAAAAAGTCCTATCTTCTATCCATGAAGATGAGATAGGACCAACTTTGCTATTCCAGAGGCAAGACATTCAGAAACCTACAAAATATTTCTACTTGTTGAATCTCTGTATGCAAGATGCCCTTCTCATATTTCCAGCCTGTTCGTTTCGGTTTATACGATCGTGGATTATAAGCTACAACAGCATTTTTCTCTCACACCAAACCAGCCAGCAGTACTTCTAGCTTATAAAACCAAGATGAGATCAAAGAGCATAGATACTGGTCGACCTTGGCTAACTCCGCGTCCCAGTTTTTGAGGTCCTTGCCACCTGCAGAGGCGTTCATGGCGTTCGTGACTTACTTTCCCCTAGATCTCGTCCCTGCAAAAAACAAGGGGGTGTCTAGGGTTAGGGGCATCACAGGTTTGGCAAGATGCAGGACTACAGGAGACAGGGGTAAAGTGATGGGGCTAGGGTTACCCATGAGAACGACAAGTGCCATGCAGGAGGAGACCTTGTCGAGATCCCGCCGCCGCCGTCGCCAGTGTGCCGGGATCTCGCCTCACTATCTCTGTGCAGACCTAATGCTGAGAGCGGCGGTGGCTCCACTCGCGAGTGGCACGGCGGCGGCCGGCTCCACTCAGGCGTGGCAGTGGTGAGGATGGAGAAGAGCATGAGAAGGAGGGCTAGATGGTGGTGGCCCCGACAATTTAATTTGGTGACCTTGGTGGAGTTATCTGCTTGTTCGTGTCGTTGCTGCTCCTCCATGGCGGTGGTTGTGGCAGATCTGGAGGAAGGAGACGATGCCGGCTGGATCTGGGTGGAGGCAGGCGGCGCCGGCCGGTCTTGCACCAAGAGGTGGCGCTGTCTTCCGAGGGGAGGAGTTGTAGCAGAGGGGAAGGTAGAGGAGGCGGACAGAGATCGAACATGAGAGGAGACGCGATGAGACGAGACAGGCCTGAGCGATCTGGGTACGCTAGAGTTAAACAAATTTTTGGGTCCGTAGTATTGACCAGGCAGATTTAATTCACGCGTATGTGAGTAAACATTTATGCTACAGACACGTTTCAATAACATACCACAGACGCATTTTATTAATCCGCGTTTGAGATATATGTCCACAAAAGTTTTTTTTCCCTGGAGCCAGCATATTGGAGACGCGTTTTGATCAGATGTGTCTGTAAGTATATATTAGAGACGCGTTTTGTTTGCCTCACTAGGAGGTGGTGTCTGCTGTCTGCTTTTTTTACAGTCACCAAAAAAATAAAGTCTACTGACAACTCAACATTCAGTAGTCACTACCATAGCACCATGCACAATTGCATTGGACCAAAATTTCCAGACATTTTCAATACCTATCTAAATTCCCGCGACAACGTGCAGTGAATTCTTCTAGTTCTAACAACACCAACATTTACGCAAACATACTGTATGATAACCCATTGATTATTGAGTCTCAACTATGCAATACATATCAACAATTGAATGAAATTAGGGAATGCATCACTACAAACAACGATAGACAAACATGCTACAGCGTGTGGGTGCCATCCAATGGTGTAAAGGACTGTATGTAGACCTCATTATTGAAGTTGATATATCATTTACACCGGCACAAATTAATAATTTAATATAGCGAATCAAAGCAGCTACACGAACGTATGGGTGTAGCACTCGCACGTAGACTGACATCACTGGTGTAGTAGTGCTGAAAACGAACATCATGTATGATATGATCAGTATCGGTACGTGCGGTATAGTATGTTCTTGCACTTCAGTGGCGTGAGATGAAGCTCTTGATGGCGTCGATGAGCTCTCGGGCTCGTTCCCCAGTGGTGGGGTCCATGTCAACGGCGTACTTGTTAAGGTAGAAGGAGTGGCTCATGCCGTGGTTGATCAGCACCTCCACCTCCTTGCCGGCGGCGCGCAGCGCGTTGCAGTACTCGAGGTTAGTGTGGCGGATGAGGTCGTTCTCGGCCACGGACACAAGCAGCCGCGGCAGCGGCACGGACTCCAGCGGCGGCGCCAGTGGACCCATTGGGCAGGTGAAGGGGTGGTCCTTGGTCGCGCCCTCCGGCAGCGCGAGGGCGAGGAACTTGTCCAGCATGTCCAGCGTGAAGAACACCGAGTCCGCCTTCGTCTCCGGCTCCGACAGGCTCCGCGTGGCGCGCACGAACCCCGGGTGGATCGGGATGCCGCCGGCGACGCGGAGGGGAGCCCAACTGCCTGCGTCGGATTCCTGGCCCACGCGCACGGCGACGAGGTGGATGAGGTTGCCGCCCTAGCTGTCCCCGATGACGAACACCCAGGACACGTCGGCCGCCTCGCGGAGGAGCGTGGCCGCCGGGTCGTCGAGGGCGCTGACGTCCTCGGACAGCGCAATGGAGCGGAGCCTGCGGAGCGCAGTGATGCCGGTGTCGATGTGCGCGGGCAGACGGCGCTCGGGCGCGAGCGGGAGCTCGACGGCGACCACCACTGCGGGGACGGCGCACGCGAGGCGCGCGTAGAAGTGGTGGTACATGAGCCAGGACGGGTGGGTGATGCAAAAGCCGCTGCCGTGGAGGTGCAGGATGACGGGCAGGCGCGCGCGCCGGCCTCCGCCTTCGCCTCGGGGAGGTACAAGCGTAGGTTGGGCTCCCCGGGCAGGCCGTGGAGCGTGTGCCCGTCTCGCGCACCCGCTCCATCAGCGGGAGGGCCTCTGGCGGGCCGGTCCATGTGCGGTCGACGCTGCTGTCGTCCAGCACGCGCAGCCAGCCGGAAACCTCGTCCACCACCTTGCGCCCACCCACCAGTTGCACCTGCGGCTGCTGCTGGGCATTGGCAGGGGGGGCCATCGCTGTTGCTGGGGTATGTTGGAATAAGTGATCTCATGGCCATGGCTGTATGGGCCAACGCCCTAACCTCTCCTATGGCGAGTGCAAGGGGAGTACGTGACTTCCCCGTATGTGCCGTAATCAGTAATCGGGGGCACCCTAGCCTTAAGAGGTTGTGGCCCTTCGTCACGAAGCGCTAATAAGACCCCGTTTGGCAGGGCTTTTTCACCGGCTGCAGGAGCCGTTTGGAGCCGTTTTCTACCAAACGAGGTAAAGTGAAATAGTTTTACTTGTGAAGCCCCTAAAAATATGCTCTCACAGTGATTTGGGGTGGAATAGAGCAAAAAAAAAAAAAAAAAAAAAAAAAGTGACTTCTCCCGGCTCCTCCTCTAGGCCCCTAAAAACATGCTATCACAGGGAAGCCATTTTGCCAAATGATTTACCAAAACCGCTTCAGGTCCATTGGTGGAACTGTTCGTGGAGCTGAAGCCAAAAAAAAAAAAAAAAATAACTTCACCAATGAAATGAAACCCTGCCAAACAGGGCCTAACAGACGGCTCCCACTTCTTCCGTGTGGACTACACCATTTCCCATCTCTTAAGATCCGATAATCAAGAGTGTTGAAGTGACGGGAAGGCCACCGCCGTTCAACGTCATTCCTCTTCCGAGGAGAAACATCGGCATCTCCTTCACCGCCTTCCTCATCAACGTCCCAGCATCCAGAGGAGACGTCCCGGCGTCCAAAGGCCTCAACGACCTCTACCGATGGCAGACTTTCATGAAGATTTCGGTTAGTCATTAATCCACTGATGTGTTTACGTCAAACTAGATTAGAGATCCTGTGGATTAAGCTCCTGTTTTTCTAACATTTGGCGTCAAGAGCCTGCTAATCTAGTTAGTGAATTCCTGAGATGTGGATTATGCCTCGGCTAATGTTAATTTGGGGTCAAATTAATTAATTACTGCCCTAATTACTTACTGTTATGCCTAATTAGCCGTGTCGATCATGATTAGACCCTCAATTAATCATGCCCTAAGTGAATGTGCTTATGTACGCGTACCTGTTCTTTGGATCAGATTATCTTTGTGTATGTTTAGGGCCTATATCTAGATCATGGTCATATTAAATCACGGTTTTAGTCCTAGTTGTGTATGGAATCAGTGAGCATAACGTCAATTGCTCCTTAATTATTCACAGAGTATGCACAATCGTGCCTCGGGTTATGCCAACCGTGGCAAAATTCACGCGCATTTGGGGGCTAATATTCGGATCAACATGTAGAAAGAGGGGAATCATGCAAACTCAGTCAAAATCCCCAAAATTCCGAAACCCTAGATCATGTTTTTCCCCAATTCTCAAAACCTAAATCCCGAAATCAAGCTCTTACCCGCCAGGCGTCGCCGTTGCAATCAGAATTAGGCACGTGGTGCCATAAGCTTGGCACTACCGCACGCATGCCGTGAGAAAGGCGGCCACGCAGCTGTGCGACTTCGCCGCTGTGCTGGCCCATACCTTGGCCAGCCCGTGGGCACCAGTGCGCGACGCGGCTGCCACGGCTTAAGGCGCCGCCGCGCCACCGCAGCACTCCGCGTGCGCATGTGAGCGCTGCTGCCTGCCGCCGCACGCGTGCATCAGGGCGCGCTGCTGCCGCCGCGCGTGCATTCTGGCGAGCCGCCGCCGTAGCCGCGCATCAGGCAGTCGTTGTTGCGCCGCCGCGATGACGACCCGCGCGTGCGCCGTCTTCACGGGCGCAGACGAGAGGCCGCTCGGCGGAGGTGCGCGCTGGCCAGGCCGCGCGCACGCTCCGACGAGGGGGCCCGCGCCGCCGCCGCAGTTTCCTCCCGCATCGCCGGCGCCGTCGCCCTAACTACCCTGGCGGCCGCCGTGCGTGAATATCGGAAGGAGAGAAGCAGAATGGGCTAGGTTCCCTGTGTTTCCGATTTTGTTCCGCGTCCATGAATCCGCAGCCTTCCGATCACCATGCACGGTGGAGATCACGTGAGGATAACTGGGCTGGCTAGGGGTGCGAGCGATGATGGGCTCACTCGCGGCACACGCTCAGATTGCCGTACTTAAGCCCGTGTGGAGCTTTTAGTTTTAGGCTCAGGCTAAAGGCCGTATAAATGGCATGAGCGGGTCAAATGGGTTAAGTCAATTTTGGTCTGCTCTCTGACAGAAAATAATGTTTATCTTCATATAAGCCAATTTTGAGCTAAGTTTAAGCTTGTTAATTTCAGTGCATCTCATTATTGCTAAGAGAATTATAGCACTGTCTTATGTCTTATGTATGATGTTTTAATTTGCCCACATAATAATTACTTCCGCTGCTAAGTCTTCATTACTCTTCTAGTTAGAATGGATCCAACGGGAAATTCTAATTAGAAACTAAGGTGTGGCTACTAAGGTGTGGCTTATGCATATATCTTTGATCAATGTTAATTTATATGCACAAGTTCACAAGTTTTATGTCTGGTTTCTTTTTCGTTTCTGCCAAACGGTGATGCGAATATGAAATGTCATTAGCATGTTATGAATCAGACTAACGCAGGATTTCATTCGTGCATGACATAATGTGAATATATCCTTACTAATGTTGTTTAATTTATTTTGAGTCAGAATTGTGTCCTTCGGAGATTATAGATAGGATCAATCAAATTCCTCTCCTGGACTGGTTCAACTTCCCATTATGGAAAGGGGAAGTACAATTGGCTCTCTTAACTTTGGACTGTGATCATGCAGTACGCCAGAGTGCTCCTACTCTCCCAACAGGAGAATATGATTATGACACCTTCTACTAGAAGGTTAAAGAATTTGAGTCTGATACATATCTATGGGAGCGCTCAAATAGGCTGTCGTAAGATCATGAAGAACGCATTAGTGATGATCTTAGGGGAGAAATTCCTGAAACTAATAATGTCAAATAGTTCTTAGCTTCATTAGAAGAGCTGCTTAAATTCCTGAAACAATTATGAAAAGTTTTTCGTCCTAAGACATAAGCGTAAGCTCGATTTAGAGAAGCAAGAGCTCAAACGATCTAGAGCTAAAGCTGAACATAGTTTTGAGAGTCCAAGATGTCACTTCTGCATGACTATCGGCCATCTATAGAAGGACTGTGATGGCTTTAAGGACTGGCTCGCAAAAAGGGGTAATCATAAGTTTTGATTAATTTTAATTACAATCCCTTATGATTGATACTTGAAGGATTAACTCAGGTGTCATGTGCACCTTACTAATTCTTCACAGGTCTTACAGAGGCGGGCAATGGGGGAGCACAAAATTAAAGTACTGAATGGCATAAGTTTCAAGATGAAGCCATTACACTCTCCACTGCCCTTATATTTTTCTCAAATAATGTAATCTATGTCCCTGCATGAAAGGAACATTAGTTGAGTTTCTTCGTTAGCTTATTATGCTAGGAACAATAGATGTTTTGATCAAATGTAATGATGACATAATTCTTTATTTATTAAGCAAGTCATTATTTACATATTGTCTTTGACTGATTATTCTATGATGATTATGATTAATGATAAAGAGAAGTCTGTCCAATGAGACTCTCATCGAAATTTTGGCTTTTGTCTAATAAGCCACATTTCAAAGGGGAGAAATGAAGCGTCTTATTAGAGCTGAGATACTTCATGGTGATTAGGATTACATTTAAAACTTCTCTTATTCCTATCTTGTATCAAAGGATATTATGTCAAATGATTGAGAGAATATGGAACTCTAGAAATCATAAGCTTCGATTCTATAGTTTCAGTTGTAGACTTATAGTTTGTTTACTACCTTAATTGATGATAATTCTCATTATGTATGTGTCTCTATAAATGAACAATCTAGAGCACATCAGTGTAACTTAGTGATAAGTGCATAAGTTTCAAATGAACAAGAGGAGCATTATGATATATAGATAATCCCCTGGTCCTATTACTCAATGTATGACTCATGGCAAACTCAATATAATATATAGTTGAGGAATGAATTGTGTCCTTATGTATATGGTGCATGTGTTTAATTATTGCCAATGAGTTTGTGGAAGTTGTGCAATTAAAGACAGTTGCATCTTTATGCATTAAGAGTTGCCTAGCCAACACTAAGTCATTCCACATTAAGCATTAAGCCAATAAATTTGTACCATAAGCTGCATTAAATTGCATAAGTAGGAACTTAGAAGTTGAAGTATTGATCTTAAGAAAATATGGGCTTATGAACTATTGCCAGAAATCCAAAGGGACTTTACTCTCCAACTAAGAAGTATGGAGCTAGAGCTGCTAATTAAAGTTATAAAGCTGGACACTCAATTATAAGTACCGGATTGATATCACAGTGCTTGTGTGAGGCAATTATTATATTTAACCTCCATAGCCTGTATAAACCCATATGATGACTAATGTGTATAATGATTACAGTGGTATAGAAATCTACTATTAATGATGATCATGCCATTTACATTAGTTATACGTTTATTGCATGAAAAGGTAGATGTTCCGGTACTAATTAAGGAGCCATAGTGATTACACTCACCTAAATATTTTACGTTCGTTAAGGGTGAGCTGAAGCCTATGAGCTCTAATGAAGTATGAACTTAGTAGAAATTTCTGATGGGATCAACACAGCGGACTATAGATGGGTTTGCAATATTGTAAGTGATTCCAAAAGGAAGGTGGAAAGGTTCGAGTCAAGGCTTGTAGTAAAGGTTTCCTATGAGTTCTTTCTCTCCCATATCTGAGAAATATTATTTAGAATTGTCATTATGCTTGTTTGCCCCTCATTATGATTAGAGTTGCATTTACTAATATAAGTACTCCCTGACAGTAACTTGCATAAGAACATATACATGCACTACCCTAGATCTAGACATCACTGTCGGTTCAAAAACCCCCTTCACTGTTGGATTTTGAACCGACAGTGGCATACCGGCAGTGATGGGGGGTTGACATCACTGCCGGTCCTTAAAAACCGACACCGATCTATAGGCAATAGTGTCGGTTCCTGGCTCCACCCAGTAGTGTCCAGTTGAACAACACTGCTGGTTTGTAGTCCCAACCGACAGTGATGGTTGCTTCAAGAGTGTCGGTTCTTGGCTCAAGCCAACAGTGTTGAGTAAGCCTACACTGTCGGTTCATGGATCAAACCGACAGTGTTGTCGTAACCATCACTATTGGTTCATGGTTCAAGCCGGTAGTGTTGAGCAAGCCAACACTGTCAGTTTATTTCTAACCGGCAGTGATAGTTACGACAACACTGCCGGTTTGTTGCTAACCGGCAGTGATGGCCCGTTCGCATTTTATTGTTTTATAATTTATTTTAATTTATATTTTTTCGTAGAATCAGGTTTCGCTTTATATATGCTACGTAGATGATAGGTCCATCAATATTAAACATTACAAATGTTATGGTTACAGCTCAAATGTTCTTATCATGATCTCGATCCCTCAAAATAAAAAAGAAATTATTCGATAAGATGAAGCATGCTTCTCGGACTTCTTACAATAATCTAGCGAGCCGCTCTGGGCCATACTGGTCCTTGAACTTCATGGATTGTGCAATGAAAAATACTCCATCTTTTTCCAATACCTCGGCTAAGATGAATTTTGCCAGCTCCGATTGTAGTGCGACAATCTCCATGTCTAACAGCCTTTCGTGGTTATATTTCTTGCGCTGTCGTTCAAAAAAGATGATATCCAAAGAGGAATCAGTAAATCATTTTATTGAATTATTAAGAGATATAAATGAAATGGGGATTATACACACCAACTTATCTGCTTCTTCTGATTTTCCGCTGATGTAGCGAAGCATTGCCCACATTACATAAAACCCGTATTCATTGTTTCTCACCGGCTGTTTTTGTTTCTCACCGGCTGTTTTAGGTACTTCCCCTCCATTTCGACAACCTTGAATGGGACCTGCGTCCCACCGATATGTCTTCTTCGGACACTGTGCAACATTAAAAGGTGAAACGTTAGAAAGCGGTATGTGTGACTAGAAAATAATATATTATTAGGATCGCTTACTAATTTAGCACTACCACCAATGCATCCAGATGTTGAAATAGTTTTTTCTTTGAGTCCCACACCTCAATAAGATTTTTAGCAAGATTGACACAAATGAAGATGAAATGGTTGCTGCAATCATAGAATCTTAATTATTGAATAATCTTAATGAAAAAGAAGCATAAAATTAAAAACCGAGAACACATACTCGCAGTTGTAGGCTAGAAGTATGTGGGTTTTGTTCTTCATCTTGAATTCATCAAAAACATCAATCAATCTCTCTTTCAAGTCTTCCATGTCACATCCATGGAGGACTAAACATGTCTTCTCATTGACTCGCAAGGGGTCCAAGAAGCCTATGTTATCCCATTTGCTTTTTAGTATATAAATTTTTGCTATACACCTACATAAAATCATGAGAATTGGTCAAAAGTTAACAATTTGTGTCTCAAGAGAGTAATTAATTATAATATCGTGCGTGTAGGGTACTTACATAGTACACAACATCATTATTTGTGAATCGAGAGAGCATTTCTGGTATAGCTGCAACAAGCACTCCCACTCGACATCGAACTTCTCTTCTTTAGGATAATGAAAAACATGTGGCGAACGGATAATAACCTCAAAACCAAAGTCCTCTATCTCTGTTGCTTGAGCCATGTAATATTCATGCAACTGGCGCATATATGTTATCAAATTTTTATACTCATCATCGGAAACCAAAAGATTGCCCCTTTCATACTTCATTGCCGGTGTTCCCATTCCTTGTACATCATAATAGATGTTCACGGCCTCTTCCATGGTTAATTTGGGGTTGTCTTCAACATACTTCTGTATCTTCCTTAAATCTTCATTGTGTATTTCATCGGCTCTTATTGTAGCGTACTGATTCTGTGTTTGCCTTTTGAATTCAGACTTCAACAAAGACGGAGGCAGTGAGGCACAGAGATTGAAGAAACTAACACAATCTTCCTTCGAGATGTGTGCTGTAAATTTTCCTTCCATCAAGTTTGTAACACTGCCACTGAATAATCTTTTTCTTTTTTGTTGGTCCACTTTGGGAGCATTAGCGACCAAATCCAAGGACCTTTTCTACCACTACGAGGATGCCTTTAATCTTGTTTTGGGCTAAGGTGGAGGAGGGGGAGGAGGAGGAGGAGGATGACAATGAGAATTCTATTTTCCTAGGGCTGATGAAGATGGAGAAGGAGTCTTCTCTTTTCTCGAGGCTGATGAAGATGGAGTCGGACGAGGAGGAATAGAAGGAGACCTCTGTCTTCTCGAGGGTGATGGCAAGGGATGAAGAGGGGAGTGATCTCTATTGGGAGATGGTGAGTGATCATCGTGGGTGGGCGAAGACTCACAGTCATCCTTATCATTAGAGGACAATTGGTGGTCAAGCTTAATGAAGCGCTTGTGCCAGGCCACTTGAGAGCCCTTGTTATGACCGAGTTTCGGCATGTCTTCCACTGTGGGGTACTCAATGTGTATCTTGTTATACTTCTTATCAAGTATTCTATCAATGGTGGTACGAGCGTACCCCTATGAAATTGGGCGGCCATTAATGGTCCCATCTCCCGTAGGCCAGGCCTGGCCAAGCGCCACCTTGTCCTTTGTCCATTCCTGACAGATATACAACTTGACATTGACAGGTTCAGTGATGCCGTCAACCGGATGAGGCACATTCACATCTTTTTCGTCGAGCAGGGTTGATCCGCAGCTGCTGCGACCCCTAAATTGTGGGCTAAAGGCAGTAGGAGTAGGGTTTTGTGGTACTCGTGACCCCTTGGACAACAAAATTTGCTGGACACATGCTTCAACAGTTGCCTCAATCCATGCGTCCATTTTGTCTTCCATCTCTTTTAGTCGCCTCAAACACTCTGTCTCCTGATCCGCTCTACCCCTCGAGTGGCTCTGGTAAGTGTGAGATTCTTCAGGGAATGCTAGTTTCCAAGGAACAACACCGGTTCCTCTAGTGCGACCAGGGTGCTCCTTGGTTCTGAGTGCTTGGGTGAGCATGTCTTTCTCCCTATTAGAAGTGCGAGTCCCTTGCCTCACCTCCTTAGTTACCTAGGAGATCCTCTGGATGAGTTCACTCATGGGTGGATTTGTGGAGCTAAAGCTCCCATCCTCGGTGTGATGTACATTCCTCCCCATACAGTACAATATCGATCTTGACTCCTAATGGGCGGTCTCAACCTGAACGCCTTCCTCAGCAAGGTGATCCATCTTTTCAAGTTCTGCTTCAAATTCTGGTATCTTTTTGGCATAGCCACGAGAACCGAGATGATGAGGATTCATCGCTTTCTGTGAGTTCTCCTTATTCCTCATGCTTAGTTCTAAGTACTCTTCGGATAACTTGTATTCTTTGAAATCCTACCAGAAGTCCTTCTACTTGCTAAACTGTCCACCATCGAAATCTGGCTCTTTATTTTGGAGGACAAAATTCTTGTATAATATCTCCTTAAAATTCTTGAAGCATGTCCCCATGATTTCTTTTTCTTTTTTCTTGACTACCTCCTTGTCATACTCTATTGGGAAAGTGAAATATTCTAGGATCTTGATATCCCATATGTAATCCTTCTCACTTTTGGGAACCCTCCATGGGTCATTATCTTTTCATTCCACTTCCTGTATCTAATCAGGATGAAGTCCCTTACAAGTAACCTAAGGATAGTCTTGTATTTGGTCAAAGCTATAGGCGGCGAGAGTGGATCCCTGAATTCATCAAACTCAGTGATATGCCAGTGTGCATTCCTACCAACAGGAATCTTTGACACGCCTCGCTTGGATTTGGCCTTCCTGCTACCCGAACCCTCTAGCTCCTCAGCCGGCGGAGGCTCCTGCTGGAGACACCAAGTAAGCTATGACCCCCTCAATTGATTAGCATGTATGGCTACATAGTCACATGGTACCAAAGTTACCTGGCCATCTTGGTCATTTTGACCTAGCTCGAGCAGGCCACACGGGGTCCATGGCTGCTCATTCTCACCGTCCTGATTGACACCATCATCGTTTGTCGGATCATGCGGCTCTCCTATCCCAGCGATATCAATTGCTTCTTGTTGCTGATCTGTTCTTCGGCGATGGGGTAACAGGCAACGACGAGTCATGGCTGTGGCACGATCGTGGTTAGTTTTCACTGCAGACAACTACTAATAGCATATGTTCATATTATATATGTATATATAATATGTTTAATGCAAAGTCTAATAATAAGTCCACATACAACAAAGTCAAATAATAGCATATGTTCACCTAGAACAAATTCATTGTTTGATTGACCACATACAACAAAGTCCACCTACTGTTCTATGAAACTAAGCCTACATCAACTTCCAAATAAGAAAAGCAATGACCATAGCCATAAATAAAAGCATGACATCTTTCCAAGACTAAGGAGCAATTCTCCTAATCTTCACATCTCTGGCAGGTGGCTTCTCTTCAATCTTCAGTGCCAGCGGATGGCCATGGTTTGCATTCATTGGACCATAGTAGGTCGGTTGCCCATGGTTTGCAAGGTAGGCTGGATGACTATAGTAGGCCCTCAAAGCTTCAGCTTCTGTGTTGTATTTTTTCTACAAATTACCAGGGTACCAATTGACTTGAGCATAGCAATCTTCCTAGGTTTGATAAATCCTAGGCATGTGACCAACATGCACTACATACACATGATGTGCCTCAATAGTCAATATCATTTCATGGTGAATTAATTTAAAGAAAATCCCATTTTGAAGCTATGTGTCATTTTAAAGCTTTGTATTCTCTCCATGGATCACTTGTACTGAAAAGCTTAGCCAGCTATGACCTTATTAGTCGGAGAGATTTAGCAAGCACTTGTCTGAACTTATTGTGCTAGATGATGTGTGAGACATATATTCGGTGCATCTCGATAAACAAGAATTTATACTCTATTCAAATGTTCAGACTACACACACCAAACATGTAGAAGCATATATGACATAATTTGGCCAAGCTGCCTGTACATGTGTGCTTGTAGGTTTGCAAAAGCAAACTAAGTCTTATAATTTAGCCAAGCAGCCTATAACTCAATCGAATAGGAATCGGCTGCTACTAGGAAGACAACAACCTAATAAATCATAAATCATAAATGTACATGCACCAGAATTAGACCGGCTTCTTACTTGCTAAAAACTATTAGACAAAAAATAACTTTTCCTCTGACAATGGTCCTTTTGTTCCCAAAAAACTTTGAACCATGGATTTTGATATATCCACATCTCCATATAAACCATGCATACTAATTCAAGTAAGTAGCAACACATCTACTGATTCATAGCTTTTCTATGGAAAACACATGTCATGATTCACAACTTTTCTATGGAAAACAAGGGTCATGATTCATAGTTTTTCAATGAAAACCATAGGTAAGGGCTCAGGAACATCTATTCAAGTAATTTTGAATCTTATAATAAAAGCATAGTAGGGGCTGCACCCTCCTGTTTTCCTCACAGAAAAAGTAACTCTGAGTCAGGAGTGAATGCAATTAACTAGGTCCCTTGCACTCACCGTGGGTCATTTCATCAAACACATAGCGGGCAGTGAGCCACGCACTCACCGTGGGGGTGGGAAAGCAGCTGTCTATGCGCTCCTGAAGGCCTTGACGGTGGGAGTGCAGGCGTGGAGGAGGAGGGGCATGGCCGGCGTCATGGATGAGGAATGAGGGCACGAACAACGCGGTGCTCCGGCATGGGGCGGTGGACGGCGTGGGGCGGTGCTCCGGCGTTGGTGTCGAAGAAGAGAAGCGTGAAGCTAGGAACGGTGGTGCCGGAGGCGGTGGATGGGTGCGCAGGGAACGGTGGTGCTCGTCGGCATGGGGTGGTGCTTCGGCGATGCGGGGGGGAGGGGTTGGCGCAGGGTTGAAATGAATTTAGACAATTTCAACCCACGCCTTGCTTTTATACCAATGGTTCATCACTGCCGGTTCTAATTATAAACCAACAGTGATGGGGTGTAGCAGTTAGGGGTTAAGTAGGATATCTTTTCCCTATCTTTTGAATTCCTCTGACTGGCTCAATGGTTAAGACAACACAATTTAGCCCTCGAGACCCGTGTTCGAGTCCTAGGCGGCCCAAATTTTTTGGTTCAATTTTATAAATTATTAAATGACTTTGAGAAATGGTTCATCACTGCCGGTTGTAAGTCTAAACTAACAGTGATATTTATATGTCTAAACCGACAGTGATGAAGAAATATCACTGCTGGGTGATTCGTTGAACCGGCAGTGATTACGGTGTAGCGGTTACGGGTTAAGTAGGATATCTTTTCCCTTTCTTTTGAATTCCTCCGACTAGCTCAACGGTTAAGACCCCGTAATTTAGCCCCCGAGACCCGTGTTCGAGTCCCAGGCGGCCCAAATTTTTTGGTTTAATTTTATAATTTATTAAAAGCTTTAAAAGATCAAAATGAAGAAATAAATAAGCCTTGACACACATCCTATACTAGCGTAGCGGCTATGTCTCAGAACTCTATTGCCCGAGACCCGAGCTCAAACCCGAGGGCTGGCACAATTTTTTTTTAATTTTTTATATATCACTGCTAGTTTTTAAAATAAACCAACAGTGATAACCACCATCACTGTTGGTTTCATCTCATCACTGTCGGTTTTTTGAAACCGATAGTGATGTTTATATATATTAAAAAGTTTCTTTTATATACTGAATAAATAGAAGCATGTGTATTCCTATGTCGGAATGACTTGAATTTTTTTGGCAAACATGTACACCCAAGTTAAGACCCCACATAGGATTTTAGGTTTTTCTGATTAGTTTTTTTATTTATTGTATTTTTCTGTGTGCTAAATGAGACAAAAGAGGGTGAATTACATCTTGGACCCAACAGATTTTTTTCATTGACCTCCACAAAATTCTTATCCCTAGGGCACATTAGAGCCTGTGTAAAAGTTTAGCACCTTTCCGAATTTTTTCGTGGGTAGACTCAGTTCAACTTATAATTAATCGGTGTCGTTGCGCGGAAATTCAATTAAACCTCAGAAAGTAGCAAACCATCTCTGGGAAATCCCAAACTAAGTGTTTTCTTCACACGTGGCACGTGCAAGCCTAAGAAAAAGTTTGAGACCAATACGACACCGAAATGCAAATGAACCATAGAAACCTTGATAACCTATGTGTATAGTCATGGTTGAATAAAAGGGCCCATGTACCTCTGTGAAACATGTATACTCTGCTTGTGTTGAAATGGCTTAAAATTGTTTTGGCAAGCATGTATACCCAAATTAAGGCCCCAAACAAGATATGAGGTTTTTCTGATCATTTTTTATTTATATAATTTTCTCTGTGCTGAATAAGACAAAAGAGGGTGAATTACATCTTGGACCCAATAGATTTTTTTTATCGACCTCCACAAAATTCTTATCCCTAGGACACATTTGAGCCTGTGTAAAAGTTTGGCACCATTCTGGATCTTTTCGTGGGTAGACTCAGTTCAACCTAGAATTAATCGGTGTCATCGTGTGGAAATTCAATTAAACCTTAGAAAGTAGCAAACCATCTCCGAAAAATCCTAGACTAGGTGTTTCCTTCACATATGGCATGTGCAAGCCTAAGAAAAAGTTTGATATTAATACGACACCGGAATGCGTATGAACCACAGAAACCTTGATAACCTATGTGTATAGTCATGGTTCGATGAAAGTCTTACCTCTGTGAAGCATGTATACTCCGCCTATGTTGAAATGACTTGAATTTTTTTGGCAAGCATGTATACCCAAATTAAGTACCCAAACAAGATATGAGGTTTTTCTGATCATTTTTTATTAATATATTCTTCTCTGTGCTGAATGAGACAAAAGAGGGTGAATTACATCTTGGACCCAACAGATTTTTTCATTGACCTCCACAAAATTCTTATCCCTAGGGCACATTAGAGCCTGTGTAAAAGTTAGGACCTTTCCGAATTTTTTCGTGGGTAGACTCAGTTCAACCTATAATTAATCGGTGTCGTTGCGCGGAAATTCAATTAAACCTCAGAAAGTAGCAAACCATCTCCGGAAAATCCCAAACTTGTTGTTTCCTTCACCTATGTCACGTGCAAGTCTAAGAATAATTTTGAGACCAATACAACACCGGAATGTATATTTCTAGTTGCCTAACAAATGTTACACGCATTACATGCATGACGATAATTAAACACACAAGCCATATAAATTAAAATTAGAACTCAATTAAACTATGACCTTGAAAACCTAGCTAAATAAACATTAATTACTATCGGAATCACTGCCGGGATCGATCGGGCAATGCACACTAACATGCCTCTGTAGCCATGTATGGTAATTAATGTCGCAGATTATGTATCCACTTGTATTGATGAAGGTCAATGCCCGTATGAGTGCACTCTCTCGTACCTCACAATACCGAAAGAATGGTCAGCCATAGATGTAACCTACTGAATGACCACTACCCATGTTAGTAATCCTTATGCAGTGCTAGCGTCCTTCTATAGTGAGCTAACTGAGGTTTCCATTATAGAAGTCCCAATCGTACCTGAGTTGCTCTGTAGCTTGGTCTAGAACGGCCCACAAGCCACATGCAGCATAGGTAAGGTCCTGGAGCGCAATCTGCATGTGGAGAAAAAGAAAAAAATAGAGAATGTTATTACAATAATAAACAATAAATAACCATGACTCAGGTATAAGTGACCATTTTACCACATCCGCACGGTTGTAGCTCGCAAACCATTCGCTTGCTTGCGAGACGGGGATATCACCAGCATTCAAAGCAAGTGTCTTGAAATGCGAGAAATCAGGCACATCATAGCAAACATGTCGAAGTGTCTCTAAACAGATGCACACGGCACTGAATTGGGCGCTTATCACGTCCGGGCTCTGTCTCCCCGTCTCATGAATATGGTTCCAATGATTTGCACCCCTCAAAAGGATGGAAAAACTGAGTTCACACGTCCATAGCCGACCACTTGCATTAGATGTCGTGTTCTCAAAGATGTCCGAGATAAAGAACCAGCTAAGTGTTGTTCACAGCCAATCTATTAGGGATATGGTCTACGACATATATGTATGCAACAATGATATTAAACTAATTACACTTATTTGTTAGCATCAAAAAAATAAAAGATGTTGGAAAATATTTCATACAATAGCTAAAACAAGGAACTGTGGAATGGCCACATTAGGAGCGAATGACTCATCGTCCGGGTGGAAACCTAGTTCTTGTGGTGGGGAGGTCTGTTGTTCATACCACCTGATTGATAAAATACAAAAAAATATGAACATAAAATATATGCACAAAAAATTCTTCCAAGTAAAATGTGGCAACATAATTAAATATAGATCGAATGCAAGGAATAAGAATATATATAAATGTAGAATTCAAAGAAACATGAATATAAATATAGATCAAATGAATATAGATAGAATATTGGAGAAGACAAGATATCAATACCATTGAAAAATGCAGGAGCCATAACCAAATCATGTAGAGAGAGGGTGGATTTCTTGAGAAGTGCGAGTGAAACGTGAGAAATGAGACTGTGAGAGTTCGTGGGTGGGTGGGATCGATGTATGTGGCCGACGGTTTGTTTTATATAGGGGGGCATGGATATCACTGCCGGTTTTTAAGTAGAACCGACATTGAAAGTTAATATCACTGCCGGTTTTTAAATAGAACCGACAGTGAAAGTTAATATCACTGTCGGTTTGTAAGTAGAACCGATAGTGAAGGTGCATATATGTAAAGGATTTATTTATTTAGATAGTATAGTAGGAAAGTTTTAACAACAATGATATATTTATTTAGATAGTAATGAAATACATCAAAAAATAACAAAAATATTAGAAATAAATCACATATACGAGAACAAATACCTTACACTAAAATTCCATATACGATAACAAAGACCTATTTACGTACAGGTTAATGTTATAATCAATGTGTATCAACACATTATAATTTAACCACCTCAGTAGCATTCTTCGAGCACCAACTAGGGTCAAACAGCAGCACCGAGGTGGTCTACGAGCTATACCGGTTGGAGATGACAAGGTGGCATCGATGAATCCATGCCTTGTCTGTACATGGCCCTTTTTCAGTTGCGCACCGCAGTGGATGGCTCTGTGAACCTCGTGGCATCTCCAATCTTCGGTGTTGCTCTATCTTCAGTAGCATTCTTCTAGTACCTCTTGTATGCACCATTTTGATGGACTACGACGCATAACGATATATGTGGTTTGTTGTGAGAGGAAAATACTATATCATGGCTAATAAGCCCTAGCTGAAACTAACATGCATGGAGAGGCTCCCTAGCAGGGTGCCATTTTATAGGCTAGCTATCGCGGTAGGTGGAAGCTGTGCTCCTGCTGTGGTGATTAGCGGGAGCACTGCTGGCCCGTGAGGGAATATTCATATCACTGTCGATTTTGTTATAAAACCAGTAGTGATAGGGGTCATTAGTGCCGGTTTTTAGAACTGACAGTGATTCCATGTATCACTGTTGCGAGGGGCCTGACAAACCGACAACTTTTATTTTTTTGAAATCAGAGCCACTGCCGTATCACTGTCAGTTTTGTTAAAAAACCGGCAGTGATAGGGGTCACTAGTGCTGTTTTTAGAACCGGCAGTGATTCCATGTATCACTTTTGCGATAGGCCTGACAAACCGACAACTTTTATTTTTTTGAAAGCAGAGCCACTACCGCATCATTATCGGTTTTATTAAGAAACCGGCAGTGATAGGGATCATTAGTGCTGGTTTTTAGAACTGGCAGTGATGCCATTTATCAGTGTTGGTTTTTAAAAAAAATAAAAAAATTGTCCTGCTTGGGTTTCGAACCGAGAGAGCAAGAAAGAGGGATTAGTGGCTTAACCGCTGCGTTAAAGGAGGATTTACGTTAGGAAACATTTTGTTATCATTTTTATAGTTTAAGTTGAGGTTCATTTAATTCTTTAAAAATATAAAAAAATGCTTGCCACACCTAGGATTTGAACTAAGGGCGCGGGCTTCACAGTAGCTGGCTTTTACCGCTGCGCTAGCATTAAGGATTACGTTAGTTTAGGTTATGTTTTTTCTTTTATCCGTTTAGTGCATGTAAATACATATAATTTATTATAAAATAATACAAATATTTGTGTCTCGATTATTTAATTCCATGATAATTAATTAGTAGTCTATAATTATCAAATAATAGTGTTTCTGAACATCATCTCAATATTTGATTACATAGTCAATTATTTAATTTTAGAGAAGCGCACAAAATATAAATTAGATTACATAGTTGGTGAACAACGTCCGAATAATGATTACATAGTTAACAATAATCTAACTATGTTTAGGAGCATCAACAATGAGGGCCTCATTGTGATCAAGCCATACGTAAGCAGGTTTGTCACCCTCTTGAAGGATAGGTAGAGGTACATTCGCTCCGAATGCAGGCATTTCCTCATAGCCCCTGTAGTCTTATTCGTCCGTCACTCCATCGACACCAATAATCTTCCTTTTTCCTTCTAGGACTACTTTTAGCCTTTCTTTTGTCTTGTTGTCCCTTGCATAGAAGACTTGCATAATATCTCTTGCAAGCATGAAGGGGTCATCTCTGTATGTGGTCTTAGTGAGATCAATGGTAGTGAACCCTTCGCTGTTAGTGTTGATTTCCTTGAGCTAGACCCACTGACAGCGAAAAAGTGCTGCCATCAATGGACCATAGGCTAGCTCTCATATCTCCTCTATGAAACTATAGTATGTCGCCTGCACGTTGCCGTTTTCATCATGAGCATCAAAACGAACACCACAATTTTGGTATGTGCTCTTTCTATCTTGCTTTTTTGTGTAAAATGTGAATCCATTGATCTCATACCCTTGGTACTTAAGATATGTACTCGAAGGTCCCTTGGCTAAGGCATCTAGTTGATTACCCAACTTTATTCTAAGCAAGCGACATCGCAACCAGTTGACAAATTCCTCCTTATGTTTTTTTATCCAGCCAAGCCTATGACCTGCTCGGATACAGAGTTTGCAGCGATTGCCTGTGCTCATCAATGTATGGCATCACACCCTTGGCTTGCTGGAGATCAATGAACTATGCCTATCTGAAAGAAACAAGGTCGTCTACTATAATAGATTTCTCCTCGATCATTTCTTTGCCTTGTAGTCTTCCCTCATGATGAGATTCTGAAACTTCAACCCTTTTGATGTCTAGATAATATGTGCAGAACTCAATGGCCTCCTTCATTGACCATCCTTCAACCATGTCCCTTTCTGGTCTAAATCTATTCCTAACATACCTCCAGAAAACTTTCATCAATCTTTCAAAAGGGAACATCTAATGCAGGTACATTGGGCCAAGGGCTCTAATTTGGTCAACAAGATGAATGAGCAGATGCAATGAGATATCAAAGTAAGTCGGTGGGAAATGCATCTCAAGCCTAACGAGAATTTTGGCTATGTCCCGCTGCAGCTGCTCTAGCGTGGACGCATCAATGATCTTTTTTGAGATCACATTGAAGAACGAGCAAAGCTTTATGATTGGGGCGTGGACCTTTGAGGGGAGGATACCACGCAGGGAAATAGGGAGCAACTGAGTCATAATGACATGATAGTCATGGGCCTTCATAGGACCATAGTTGAACTTGAGTTCTCTCATGTTCACTAGCCTCTTCGGGTTCGTACAGTTGCCTGTCGGGACTTTTAGTTCATTGAAGAAAGAAATAAGCGCACGCTTTTCTTCCTTCTTCAATGTCCATGACGCAACTGAAAGTTCAAACTAGCCATTCTCTAGCTCCATGGGATGCAGTTCTTTCCTAATTCCCAAGTGTTTCATGTCCAGGTATGTGGCTAGTGAATCCTTCGATGTCCCCCCGGTGTCCATCAAGGTGTTAAGAGTGTTAGCGCACATGTTTTTAGTGATGTGCATGGGATCAAGATAGTGGAGTACACTCAGAAATGGCTAGTAAGGTAGTTTCCAGAAAACCAATTTTTTTTCCAAACGCTCCCATTAGGCACTGCTACTGCATTGTCCCCCCTTCCTAAGGACAACCTCTAGTTTGTTGAGTTCTTGAAGTATCGTAGGCCCGTCTCGATATTTTGGACCTAAGCGTTTCTCAATAGTATTATTGAAATCTTTTCTGTTCCTATGGTAAGGGTAATCCTTAGGTAGGAACCTACGATGTTCCATATAAACTATCTTCGAGTTATTTGGTAGATTTATCGCATCGGTGTCATCCGAGCACTCAACACATCTAGTATAGCCTTTTGTCTTCTCTCTGGACAATGAACCTCAACCTAGTAGGTCGGTGATTGTAGCGATAAGTACTCCCTTGATTGTGCCATGTTCCTTTTTGTACTCGTCCCAAACATCCAGCACACCCTTTTCAAACATCTCCACTAGTTCATCGATCACTGGTTCCAAAAACACATCGATATCATTCCCAGGTTGTCTTGGCCCTTGGATTAGTAGTGGCATCTGGATGTACGACCGCTTCATACAGACCCAAGGTGGAAGGTTGTATATACAGAGCATCACTGCCTAGGTGCTATGATTGCTTCTAACCTGGTCGAAAGGATTTATCCCATTTGTGCTCAAAGCAAACCAAAGGTGCCTTACCTCTCAACCGATGTCCTTATATAACATAGTATTGATAGTCCTCCAGTCATGCCCATCGGTGGGGTGCCTCATCATTGTATCTTTCTTACGCTCTTTGCCATGCCAGCGCAATAGCTTGGCTGACTTTGCACATGCAAACAGCCTATGCACCTGGGGAGCTATAGGGAAATACCAAACGACCTTTACAGGACCTCCTCTGGTCTTAGTACCATCATCTGACGGCCCTTCCTTATACCATAGAGCTTCACACTTGGGGCACTTGTCTAAGTCTTTGTATTTTTCTCCATGGTACAATATGCAATCATTGGAACACACGTGGATTTTTTCAACCTCGAGGCCGATGGGGCAGATCATTTGCTTGGCCAAGTATGTCTTTTCTGGCAACTTATTTTTTTTTCTAGTAGCATTTTCCTTATTATACCTAAAACTGATCGAAGCCTTTATCGCTCAATCTGTTTGTCGATTTGAACTCTAACAGCATGATGTTGGCTTCTAGTTTGCTCATTGGACAATTCCTATACAATGGTGTTTTGCCATCTTGTCTCCTTTTCTCTAGCTTTCTTAGCTGTCTTTCACTAAGACATCTGGTCTCTACATTACGTAGTAGCTGAGAAATGCAATCGTTATCCTTAGTGTCATCAGTTAGCGTGTTCCTAAACACATTATTAACTATGGCCATAGGTTCCGTTTTGACACCGGGTTCCTCATCAGCATCGTGGATGGCTACGTCAGGCATGTCCACATCATCATCATTTTCTTGCAGAACATTCACACCAACCTTGCCATGCATAGTCCAGATTGCATAGTTTGACATGAACCCCCTGGTAATCAAGTGCGATTGTATAGACTTAATTTGATGAAAGTTCCTTTGATTCTTGCAATCTTTGCATGGGCAAAAGACAGGGTTCCCATTCCCAGCATGGGCTTTGGAATCGGTGATAAACTGGTTGACGCCATGTATATACCGCTTGTCCGTTCGAAACAGATGCATCCACTCTCGATCCATCTCAGCACAAAAAAATACTGAGACAGTAATTACAAAGAATTAATAAGAAATCAAGCTTCATAAACAACAATTGTAGCTCGAAAGTTCCATTTTTTGAAAACATTATTGTACACTAATTATTGGAAAATTAAAATTGGTAGCCCCGGCCCTATAAATTGAAAATCATAGTAAAAACAATTATTGCACAATAATGAAGAACATCTATTATACTCTACTTCTAAGAACTAATTATAGCATCACATACTAACAATAATGATCTTGACCACCATGGAATAATTAGCTAGGAATTTAAATTTGTTCATAGACACCAACCTTTTGGATGATGGATTCACCACAATTTGAACCTTGCACAAATGTCCAATTAGAAAAGTGCTCTCTAGAATGGAGAAAGAACTAGAATGAGAATCAAGCAAAGTAGCCATCAAAACGAAGATAATTAAGCAACAAAATCAAATGAGTGGATGTTTGTTACTAACCTTAAAGCAAAAAAGATCAAGCCATTCTTCAAAATCCAAGCGCTAGCTTCATGGTGAAGAGCAGACACAACAATGCAGGGAAGGGCCCAAACGCGTGCCTCTATTCTCGGGATGGAAGAGAGGAGGAAGCAGAGGACGGATGTAGCCTTTTTGTGCTGTAGGCTTATTATCATCGGTTGTTAGCTAGAACCGACAATGATAGATCAAAATCACTGTCGGCTCTTGGCTTAAACCGGTAGTGATGAGTGGTCGCCAAAACACTGCCGGTTCAAGACACAAACCGGCAGTGATGTGGTCCTTCACTGTCGGTTTTAGCCCAGCCCCAATCATTTTCTCATTTTCAAGCTCATAACCGGTAGTAAAGGTACATCACTGCCAGTTGTCACAAATCCAACAGTGATGTCCAAATCTAGGGTAGTGATGGCTCTACCACGAGGTTTAGTCATGGAAGGTAAGTAACATGGAGTGTAAACTAAAGATACTCATTTATGAACATGAGTAAGCATCTTGACAGTGGTACTCTAAAATTAATGATGTGGTTTAGTGAACCTAAGATCAAGGGGAGCTAGTGTATTATCCTATTATTTCACATGGATGGTAAATTTACTAGCAAGTAGCAATAGTTATAAGGTACACATTAATGAATGATTTCTCTCATTTTGGCATAAAGATCTAGGTGAAGCCCATTATGTTTGGGCATTAGTGCACCTAGTTAGGTCCAATCATGTTTAAGTCTATCTCAAAGGTCATAAATGATGAAGTACTTGAGAGATATGGCATAAGTTAATTGTTATCCTATGGCTATTACTTATATTGAGGGTGATAAATTTGGGTCACTCCAAGGTCCCATAAAGTAAATAGAAACTGATCAGTTAAAGCTAAGTGCTTGCACTTCAACTGTTCGAAGCATTATGGATTAATTAATTAATCAGCCGCTAATTTTGGATGATGTGTTGATATTAAGATGTCGACATTAAGTTTTATTTCATCACACTTGCAAGCAGAGTCGTTTACTTTTAAGGCTCATGATGAATATTGGTGATAGTATGCTAAAGCTATAGGTGAAGCCGTAAGACATAAGAACATTATTGCCAAATTAAAGTGGTGAACAACTTATCCATACCACTATACAATGTTCATTGAAATGCAGTTTTCCTATGCGAGTAACAACGAGTCAAGTGTATCTGCCAAACACGTTGACATAAAGTATCAAGTTGTGAAAGATACAACCCAGGATCAGATAATTAGTATTATGCATAAAGTTAATGTCATGTATCCACTAAGGCTTATCATCCAATATATTACTTGATTATGTTGTGCACATGGATTTAATGGAAAGCCTTTAATTCTAGGTATTAGGGCCATTAAACAACCAACTCCCATTATGTTTATGTGATATCCTATCAAGGTGGATTTGTATACCGTATGTATTGTTGTTGCAGTGGCATTATGTTGATAGTTGTAACCCATTGCCTCTGTATACTATTTCTACTAAGTGTGGACTTATGTTGTTAGTCTTTCTATCAAAGGGGAGAATGTTGGAATAAGCAATCTCAGGCCCATGGGCTATATGGGCCAATGCCCTAACCACTCCTATGGCCGAGTCAAGGGGAGTACATGACTTCCCTGCACGTGCCGTAACTAGGAGCACCCTAACATTACGAGGTTGTGGCCCC
Source organism: Miscanthus floridulus (assembly GCF_019320115.1). Taxonomy (NCBI): domain Eukaryota; kingdom Viridiplantae; phylum Streptophyta; class Magnoliopsida; order Poales; family Poaceae; genus Miscanthus; species Miscanthus floridulus. Next base: position 77,031,956 of record NC_089595.1, on the reverse strand, counting down.
TCATCACGCAGCGTTAATGGGCCTGTTTGGTACAACTTATAAGCTGCTTATGACCAAAATAAGCTGAAATCAATAGCCAAATGCCACGCTTTTCAGCATCTTATTCTAGCCACGCTTATTGCCACAACTCCTATTTATACTTGTTTACACCAAAATTTGGAAGAAGAGTCACAGGGACTCAAAGGCTCCCAAGATCATGTCATCAAGGAATCAATTGTGTGCATATCAAAACCAGCTGATTCAGATGCAAAACTAGAATCGTCTTTCTTTAGATAGCGTCAGCGGATAACGACAAAGGCTATGATTGGCGCCAGGACGAGGCATGTTGGACTCTACAAAAAGGGAAAGATTAGAGTCCAAGTTATCTTAAATTAGGAATATTTTCTATATGGTCAAAAATTGTGATGAGTCATGCTTAGACAGGAGTCATGCATAGGTCCTGGGTATAAATATCAAACCTTAGCTATTGTAAAAGACACATAATCAATCAAATACCAGTTATTTATGTTTTTTGGCTTCGGCCACCCCTTAGGAGTAGGAGTAGAGTAGATCTCGGTGAGTTCTTCAGCAAGTACGGCTGCATCAATCCGGTCGACCTCCACTACTTGTCTATAAGTACCGTCATGTCTTATACCTCTGTTCGTACGGCTGTATCGATCCGGTCGACCTCCACTGTGACTCTGGTATAAGTTAGTTATCGACTCTTGTCTAGTTCAAGTACGGCTGCATCGATTCGGCCGACCTTCACTACTCAAACTAGATTAAGGTCAAGTTATCGACTCTATCTAAGGGTGGCGTTCCTTTGGATAGATTCGTTAAGTTACCGATATTGCTTGTTGCTTCCATTATTTACTTAATTACAGCAATATCACTTTGCCCGATTGGAATTGATCTAGATCGGCCTTATATCTTTGTTAACCCATCGTTTGTTAATCTAAATTGATCTAATCTACACTTTAAACGATGAGTTATGTTTTATCGGCTGTTTTATGTTAATCTTGATCATGCATAGTGTGCGGTTAAGGCATGTTTGATCTTGATTAGATCTAGTGGCTAGCAAAAACTGTTCCATGGCTCGTTATCACAGCCTGTGTGATTCTGCCGCACGCCCCACTGTTAGCACTATAGAGTGGGGATCGTTATTTGGTAGATCTATTCCTAAGAGGGCATGACCTTAACTGTGTGTTATGCCTGAATCGGCTGTTTTAGCCGATATCGAGTGCTTTCACGAACAGTTCGCATCACGAGATCGTTGAAGTAGCGATAGGTTGAAAGATGTGTTAGTCCCATGAGCTTATTATTGTATTATGACCTGCATGATTCTACCTCATGCTCCACTGATATTAGTAATAAGTTAGGGTCATCGAGTCTATTGTTGTTTCTACGGCCTGCATGATTCTGCCTCATGCCCTATTGGTCATAGCAATAGATGAGATCTAATATGTTCATTAGATTTATCTCTATTAAATGGTTGAATGATGATGAACTGTTTCTTTTATAAAGGAATTCGGTTACTTGCAGTCATTGGCTCAGCATGAACCAATTATTATTAATATCTTATTGTCATTGACTAATATTTGTTTAAACAATGATATTCATCCAGAGTGATAACCGATTTTTCTTACACAATCCCATAAGCTTTAACTGATTTATTCCTATGAATATGCTGGAATCGACTATTTAGTTGATCTCCTTTCATATCGGCTCTCAGAGCCACACATTCGGGATCGTCTGGCAACATCGGCATGTTCTGCCCATAATTACTGATAAACTTTCTCTCCTTATCAATTATAGGGTCAAATTGACTAGCACGTCTCAGGAGGAGTGCGTAGGATCGACCAGCCCTGCTCTGAAGCTAGGCGGATCTCCAGCTCCATCGAGCGGACCCTTTCGGCTTGCTCGTATGTCCTCAGCATGGGACGAAATTATGTGTCGACACATGTTTCTAGCACGCCTAGTGGGACACCACAATTATCATGGCGGTTCATGACAATAACAACATCCTTATGATACATTATGAAGACCTACCTACTGGAGATAAAGATGTCTATAGAAGAATTTTAGAACAAGTGCTTGTTGTCCTACACCAAAACATGTGACAACATAATTGTTCAGAAATTTCCACTACCAAGAGTTCTATTATACGGATAGACAGATACAACTGAAGCTGAAGATAGGCGTTTCTTTAAGGAAGTTGTAGACAAATCTGTTCGTGATGCCATATCAAGCCATAATGAAACTTTCTTGGACATATTCCACAATGCCATGAAAGAAGCGATTCACAGGTTTCCAGTTGGTCAAGTTGGGCCAACTTATTACAACATTGTAGATCCATCAACCCAAGGGACTAATCAAGTCGATACCAGCCATCAAGAAGCAGCACTAGCTAGTAATGGTAATGTCCAGGTAGTTTAGGGTCCATCTAAACAAGCTCAAGGTACTAATACGAATCAGATACAGTACAATCCTAGACTGTCAATACAACATGTGCAATAGCCAGCGGGGCAAAGTCAAAACTAGGTGATCAATTTTGGCACATTAGGTCACATACTATCGTCGGCTCAAAAAATAGCACCATCAATTCAAAGGATCCGTAGAGATATAGATCATTATGTCTATAATCAGAAACTTCAAGCAACAAGCCAGTAAAGGACCTAATAGATAGAGGTTCCACAAGGATATCACTATGGATCAGACTATAACACCCTTCACATGATTCCAAATCTAGGGTATCAAGGCACATGGGATTTTAATCCACAGATGGGTCAACAAGTACAGAGAAATCTAAATTCAAGTAATGATGAGTTGTTGCTGAAGGTGACCGAGATGATGAAGAATCAGTTCGGTTTGAAGCCAAAAGGGCTGACCTTCTCGTACAAGCGTCCATATCCAGAATGGTATGATTTGGTCGCTCTTTCGACAAATTACAGGCTCCCAGAGTTCGCTAAGTTCACTGGCCAAGACAGTACAAGCATGATAGAACATGTCAGTCAGTATCTTATACAATTGGGCAAAGCATCAATTGAGGATGCCCATCGAGTTCGTTTCTTCTCCTTGTCCCTATTAGGGCCAGCCTTCACTTGGTTTTCATCATTGCTAGTCAATTCCATTGCCAATTGGGTTGACCTAGAGAAGAAGTTTCATACATATTTTTATACTGGGACCAGAGAAAAGAAGATAACCAATTTGACAACTATAAGGTAGAAGACTAATGAATCGGGCACTGAGTTTCTTCAGAGGTTCTAAGAGACTAGGAATTTGTGCTTCTCATTAAACTTAGCGGATGATCAACTAGCTGCTTTAGCTGTTCAAGGAATACTACCAATGTGGAAAGAAAAGCTGCTGGGACAAGCATTTGACAACTTGGGTCAATTGGCTCAATGAGTGGCAGTGCTCAATAGCCAATTCTAGAGTATGCGCAGAGATACCCAATTCCAGAAGAGTACCATAGTGATCGAAGCTTATAATCCATACTCAGTTGATGACGGCTATGAAGATGAAGAAGAAGAGGTTGCTGCAGCTGAATGGCATTGGGACAAGAAAACAGTAATCATGCCAAATCCTTGGGGAAGAGGAGTAGAGGAGAGCTATGACTTTGATGTCACAAAATCAGACAAGCTCTTCGATTTCTTGCTTGAGAAGGGGTAGATCAAGTTGCCCGATGGTCATGTTATGTTGCCCCCTGATCAGTTGAAGAATAAGAAGTTCTGTAAGTTTCATAATGCTACTTTTCATTCCACCAACGAATGCAGAATTTTCCAGTAGCATATACAGAGGGCTATTCAGCAAGGAAGGCTTAAATTTGATATGCCTCGAAAAATGAAAGTTGATGATAATCCTTTCCCAGGAGATCACAACATGGTTGATGCTAGGCTACTCAAAGGAAAGGCTAAGGTCCTAACATCGACCAAATCAAGAGAAGCTAGAATAGTCGATCCCAAGATACAAATATCAGCTGACGAGTACAGAGAAATTAAAAGACGTCGCGATGAGCAAAAGATCTGATATGAGCAGGGAGGAACATCAAAAGCAGGGATGACAAAGCCATGAGTTACATCTCAGATTCTATTGAATAAGTGGCAGCGGCAGAAGGAAAAGGATTATCAGCGTTGGTTAAAGGATCAAGAATACCAGCATCAACTAGAGAAAGAGAGGTATGAAAGGAAACAAGCCGAATCACATTGGAATTGTCCTTTTTTCAGACATTGCTGGAATAAAGGTTTGAACTTGCCTACCAGACATGACTATCCATAATGCACTAATCAGTATTAGGAGTTTAGGCACACTACACCACAACCCTAATATAGCGTCATATGTGTGTCGCTATAAATATACTGATACCATTGAACTGTCGGTCGGTATAGCTGGCCCATAGATCATGTGTCGTTAAATGTATTTTTTGTGATGGATGATCGATCGGTATAGATATTTGGCTGTAGCATCAAACAATCGGTCGGGATAGATGAATAAAGAGGATGAACCATCAGTCATTATATAGGGCCTTGTCTTTTGCGTGGGCTTAAGGTCCATCCGCACGAACTAAAAAGGAAAAAAGTTCCATCATGGGAATCTGAAAAATGAAAACAAGCCCTTCACGGTAAAAGTTGGGCCCAAATACTGCTAACCCTAACCTTTCCATTCACTCTCCCTCAGCTAGCCGCCGCATTCACTCTTTGCGCCTGCCTACCCCATCCTCCATCGCGACGCTCGCCCGCCCAACTCCACCGCCTCCACCGCCCAAGACCACCGCTGTCGCCGCCTAAGACCGTCGCCCTAGGACTGCCCCCGCCACAGCCCAATTGGCGCCCCAGCCCCTGCCATGCAGCCCTTCGTACGCAGCCCTCAATTGCGACTGTGCGTGACTCCTCCCCTCATCCTCATCGATTCCAACCAGCGATTTGATCTGGTTTCCTTGACGCTTCTTTGCCACAATTGTTCGGATCTGCAACGACGTACTACGGCGTGGGCTGGACCGGCTACGAGGATGAGGTGCCCTGCGACGACATCGACGCCTGCTGCTGCCACCACGACGCCTGCTACTATGACCACAATTGCTGTGTGGAGAAGAAAGGTTACATTTGCTTGCAATTGTTTCCCTGCCTGCCTTGCTGTGCTCATTGTTGTGAATGGTTCAAAAACATGTCAGTGCAGTGTAGTGTCAGTACTATGTGAATGGTAGGAAATAAATCGGGAAGTAGAGCGAGCAGCACATGCATTTTCTTTTGTGTTTTCTGTATTAATCAAAAAGCAGTGAAAACATCTATAGCTGTGGCAGCATATTGCATATTTAGTATGGAATAGGTGGTGATGCTAGACCATAGTTTTTCTCATGGCACGCATGCACTGACAGATCACATGTTCTAAATGATATGATTTTTGTGGGCAAGCGATAGTTTGGTATTGGCAATAGCCTGATCTCAATTTTTTCTGTGACTCTGGCTTGTCACTATGTATCTTGTGTTCTGCCTTTTACTTTCATGCTATCAGTTGTTGTACAAAGTAATAGAAAACTGAAATGCAAACTAGTTTATTTGGCATAATTGATTTACTGCAGTACTTTGTTTTGTAATTCATGTCTCAACATACTTATACATGTACTGATCTGATGTCATGTGTATTAACACTATAGCTGCCATGGTGCGTTGGACGTGTAGCTGAAAGAATCTGCACAGGTCCGTCTACCCTAGTCTAGAGCCAAAGTGGGCAACTTGCAATCTTTTGGAGATTATTTGAACAGCCACAATGTTGGCAGTTGCTCTTATTGTGCGTACTGGTATGATCCTCTTTTTGTAGGCCATCTTTTTTAATATTGTTGTGGACATGAACACAACAATCGTGTTTAAATTAAAACTGTTCTGTGGATTCATGGATATGAGCAGGATTGTCAAAGTATGTAGCTTCTTTGCTGCTTATGGTCTTTTTTTTATTTTATAGTTCATTTCTAAAGCTGCTTGATCTTTCACAAAGGGGAATGGATAAATCATGGATCGATAATGATGCTAGGTACAAATACTTATTTCACAAAGACTGAAAGTTCTATTTGTAGTTAACATGGGAATTAACTTAAAAACTGCATGTAGGCACACCAAGATATATCAACAAGGGGTGAACAATTTCAAAGCTTTTGCATTTGAGAATTCAGCAGTAGGAAGCAAGATACTATGCCCTTACAGAAAGTGTGTTAACTCATTTTGGAGGGAGGGAAGTGAAGTACGTGAGCATTTGATATGTGATGGGTTTCCAAAAGGGTATAGAACATGGACCTTACATGGAGAAGTTAGCTCTTCTCTGAACCATGGAAACTATGATGGTGTTGAACTTATGGAGGAGACTGACGAAGATGATAACATCTCTGATTTGCTTAGGGACTTAGCTACTGGTTTAGATGATAAAGGGGATTTTGATGACAACAATTCAGACCTAGAACCCTATGAGGAGCTAGTTGCCATGCAACCTGCTCCCTCTCCATCTGTGCAGCCTACTCCTACCCCATCTACGCAGCATGCTCCTGCCTCCTCTATGCACAGTGCTGTAGAAAAATCAATTGATCTTCATTGGGAGTGTAGCGCTACTAGTCCCATAAAAAATGTAGCCCCACGAAAGAAGAATAAACCTCCTCGTGTTTCACCTGCTGACCTTGTAATTTTCTTAATATAACCTTGCTTTCAGTTCTTGTAGTTCTATACATTTGTTTAGTTTTTGCTGACAAGTGCATAAACCATTTCAGGTTGGAAAGGAGGTCACATTATATGCCTTATTTTGGCCAGAAGCTGTGGCTAAGGCAACAGTCATTTCAACAAATCCAACCAATGTACTAGGAGGCCAGCCTCTTGGAAAGCAGTATTGTGAAGTTGTTATGAAGGTTGTGATTAAAAGGGATACAGTGCTACCTCGCCCTTATGGTGACATTGAGACTTTGGCTGATGCTAAGTCAATGCCAATTCAGTGGCCATACAACAGAGTAATAAACTAAACTTTCCTTTGTTTCTTTTATTCATATATGTGATAAGTGAACAAAGTTTCTAATTAATGATATTTGTAATAGTTGAACGTCAGCAAGGCATCACATTCATCCAAGTCTACTGCAGGTATGTATTTTTCCTTAATTTTACTTATACCAAGCTGCAATTTGTGATGTTGAACACACCCTGCTATGCGTACAACACACTATCAAAAGAATTTGGTACTACTTGTTCTTATTCATTGCCATCTAAATGTATTTGTTGGGCTGTTTTTTTTTCTGAATTTTACATTCATCAAACTGCTATTTGTGATGCTTCAGTAACCATAAACATTAGCTGTGTCCCAGCCCTGTCTCAAAGGCTGACTCCCCCTTGTTGTTCTCCTCTTTCACCCACTAAACTAAGTTAATAACCCTGAATCATTGGAATGAGGAAAAAGGGAACCCATGCCAGCAACTGTGAATCCATGAAAAGTTTCCTGCTTGTTTTTGTACGCGATATAAAGCCATGAAGAGTACAACTATTGCATATAAAAGCAATGTAATAAATTACATTATTTACATATATCGGTGATGCCTGCTTTTGTTAAGTTTTAGACGTGTCTCCGGCTTGCAAGGTTGTATGGTAGTTTTGCTTACTGCAAAAAATAGCAGTTAGTGCAAGCCTATTTTAATCAGCATGAGAATGATATTATATTTCTTTCTTTAATCTGAGATTAATTGTTTCATAAATGAGAAATAGTTCTTGCATATATTCTTTAAAACCACGACACGGTGGCGTTGGTCCAATGAGTTCACCCTGTCCACAGATTGAAAAAAAACCAGTGTTTTCACTAACATTATGCTTCTTTTTAAGTGTCATCGACATGTATTTGATTGATTAAAAATAGCAATTTGACCACATCACCATAGGCCTGTACTTGTTACAACTGTTAGATAATGAACAGTGGATTTCCCAAGTCCATCTTAGTGACAGGTAGAAAACTGCTCATGGCTACTCTTAGTAACTTTATCTTGCCTTTTATGATAGACAAAGCAATAGCTCAAAAAATGGTTTTGATTATGCAAAATTTATCTTTGGCTGAACTAACTATCAGCTTCAACTAACTACCATCAATGTCTCTGTTAGTTAGAAATGCCTTGGTGAGATTAACAATTTACTAGAAGCAGAATTGGAATGCTACATCTGATAGAACAAAGTACTACAGTACAAGTTGGAACTGAAAAATATGATTTGATTTTTCAGGTGGAAGGCGCTAGATGTAACGTGATTATTTTGTGTCAGCAAGCAGATCAAACATTTTGTAAGATGGAGATGAAACATCGATGGATGCTAGTTGCTTTAGATGATATAGCATTTTGTAAAGAACTACTTGGGGATGGATGCTAGTTGCTTTGGATGATGTAACATTTTGTAAAGAACTCCTTGGGCATGTTAGCTGTGAGGTGTGCAAGCCAGACTTGTGTGTTGTGAAGAATACTGTAATTTGGTGTCTCATGTTACTGTGAGGTGTGCAACCCAGCATGACTATTACATGTACCAATTGGCATGAATGAAATCTAAGCTATGTCATTGTGACTCGATTTTGTGTCTCATGTTGAATGTGACCTTGTATGTTTCATGTCTAAAAGAATACTATAATTTGGTTAATGTGAGATTAATAATGTATTTTTGCGTCATGTGATCTATGCGTTGGATTGTTGGTTGGTATAAATCCCTTTAGCCTTGAACTGTTGGACGGTAAAACTACTATATGCCATCAGCCTGTTGGTCGGTATTGCTTCAGCATTTCGTCAGACTATCGGTCGCTAAAAGTATGTCGGTCGCTATAACCCTATCCCGACGCTACTTTCAGTGGTAGTAGTTAAGTGTCGGCATAGATCTATACCGACCGATAGTGCGTCGCTGTATCCACCTATAGCGACCAATGGTGCATCGCCATTCTAGGGCTGTGGTGTAGTGGTAATCTCAAACCAACCGTCGGTCTATCCATACTCAACATGCATATCATCATAATAACATGGATCGGCGCTTAAAAAATGGAAGTGTTCATAATCGGCTGGGAAAAAGAGTTGTTAACTAGGACTGGGCTGATTATTAAGAGGAAAGCAACAAAATAAAATATGTTTGGTAGGAAGGCCAATGGTGTCCAGGAGGTTTAACAAGAAGCCAGAAGAGAAGGGTGCAACGCCTAAGGAATAAAGAGATGGAACAGGCTCAGGTATCCGGTAAACCTCAAGTATGGCGTACTAAGCAAACAACCGATAGAAAGCAACCATCGGCTAATATCCAAATGGCTTTTCTGTTGCCATCAGAGTTCAGAGCTCTGGCAGATCAAGAAGTTTATTCATATTTCAATGAATCAGAGTATGAGGAAATAACTGTCAAGTTAACGGTTGTACAACAAGCAATATTTGACAAACCAGTCAAGCATCGGTACTTAAAAGCTTTATATATGAAAGGTCTTGTTGATGGAAAGCCGATGAACAAGATGTTAGTGGATGGAGGTGCTTCTGTCAATCTTATGCCTCAGACCACTTTTTGTAAACTTGGCAAAGGACTAGGAGATCTGATGGATACTGACGTGATGCTTAAGGATTTTGGAGGTAATGTATCTAAGATCCGGGGGGCAATAAATATCGAACTAACAATCAGAAGTAAGACTCTACTCACCACATTCTTTGTCATCAATGAAAAAGGGTCATATAGTTTGCTCCTTGGTCATGATTGGATTCATGTGAACTATTGTGTATCGTCAACCATGCATCAATGTTTAATTCAATGGCATGGGGATGATGTTGAGGTGATTTGCGCTAATGAATCTGTGAGCATCGCAACAGCCGATCCAGTCTTCTAGGAACTAGGAGACTTTGAATGTTTTTCTGGCAAGTTATGGGAAGGAGGCTTCATTAAGATCAGCAATGAAAGCCAAGAGTCGATGCAAGCAATTGGCTCTGAGAGTTTGTTTTAGTAGAAAAGTCACGGCTTTGCGTCGGCCATTGGACTAAAGGAAAAATAAGCATTAAATCCTAGAGATGGGTTGCTGAGTCAAATTGTAAGTGCGCTTCAGAGTTAATGGATTTCTTAAAGAGGTTCTATTTCACTTAATAGGATGCTTGACCTAGGTTGAATAATCTTTTGACCTTTGATATGAAAAGTTATGTGAGACATTATCCTAGCGTTTGATTAACATTTGATAGCTGATTTATTCTTAGCTCTAATAGCTGGTACCAGGAGGGTATCGCCTCTAGCTCAAAAAATGAAAATCTTCAAAGACAATAAAAGCTGATACAATATGTATCACCTATAGAGCAAAAACAAAAAGCAAAAATGGTCATATACAAGGGCATTGCACTGAGACACATTCATGAAAGAGGAATCTTTGTTCATTGGTTCCCCCTAAGTACATTCTAGTCAAAGACTTTGTTCACCACATCCTGAGCAGATGTGATGTCCATGATGGCCTCCGCCGCTATGATGAATTCTTCTATCAAGTCCTCATTACCCTCAGGGCCGTCGCCAACCAGGAAGCCAACCTCCATGGCGTGGAGGTCATGCCCGGTCTAGACCTGTGCCGTGATTAGCGCCACTGACGCACCGTGGTGAATGCCATGGAGGGCAATTGTCGTAGAACCGACCAATTTATAAGAGTACAAGTACAATGGCAGCCCACAAGTGGTTGCACTATCATACTTGAACCCATATAAACCCGGTAGTCTGTCGAGTACCACGACGAGTCTCGATAAACGATTTACAACAACCAAGATCGTACATGATTCAACATACATGTTACATATTACATAAAGTTCATAGATACATTTTCATCATTAGAGTATGAAACCAAGTTATTACAAATCGAGTTTTATAGATAAATCGGAAGCAGATTAAGTTTGAAAGTAAAGTTTCCAACATAGTTTAGTATAGTGCCGAAGTAGGATCACAATCCACAAAAGCAAATAGAGGGATTAATAAAGAAGCCTGCCCAAGGCTTACTCCTCATCCATGGTGGGATAGAAGCAACTCTTGCAATAACCATGATACACAGTGCCATCTGCAACAATGGGAAATAAAACCCTGAGTACGAGAAGGTACTTAGCTAGACTTACCCGTCATAAACCAAAAATAAATCGACTCCAAGGATCATGCAAGGCTGTATAAGTGGAGATAGATTGACAACATTTGCATAAAAGCGATTGACTTAGTTATACAATTACGATCCCTTTTATCAAATTGATTATAACTATCCATCTCTAGATTCACAACTATCATGTGCCAAACATGTGGTATATCAATTTAAAAAGCATACAATAGTAACCATAGCAGGTATTGTAATTCCATATTCATCCGAACCATCATGTTCCATAACACAGTTACTACGATGTTGGGACTAGCCAAGTTTCTCACTATCCAGGAGAGACGGTGATTCGAATCAATTTTAGCCAGCTGGAAATTTATTCCTAACACAAACCCAGGCATACCGCGCGAAGGCAGCCTTAGGGCACCTTTGGTACAACTCAGGTACACATTTCGTGGGTCCGTACCGTGCCACATAATCTGGGACACCAAATGCTAGGACGTTCAGGCCTAGCCTGCCCTTGGGCTCAGTCTGATCGCCCCCCGCAAGGAGCGCACAACAGAACGGGGCCCGGCCTGAGTTGAGCTACTTGGCTTCGTGGTCGGAATGAGTTATCCGGCCAGCTAAGTGATAGGCATGCGTTCAATCTTGTCAGAAGCGCCAACAACGGTACGGTCCTTAATCGGCACAGACGGAATCACATGAGCCAACCTATGCATAGACTCTGCTCGGCCTTGATTTTCTTTTACCCCATGGTTCTGTTCCACGATAGCAAATATAGCCAACCATGCTCCGATATCCACTTATATCTCGCAGGTGATAGGAAATCACCCGACTTCTACCGGTCTAAGCAGGGTTAAGCATATACTCAATCCTGGACCTATACAGGGTTAAGGGTGTAATATCTAGACAAGGGATTCATATGCATCAAGTGGTTCCATTCAACTCTTATAACCTAATGCATCAATCATAAGTACTTAAGTAATCATTTGTAAAATACTAGGAGACTTAAAATGCTCTGGGGCTTGCCTTTCAGAAAGGACGTGGGATGGTGATCAGGGCACTCCGGAAGCTCTTCAGGGTTCTGCTCCTCGCCTTCGGGAGCTGCGGCTTGAGGATTCTCCTACTGGTCCCCTTCCTCTACTTTGTCGAATTCCAGCAACGTTATTCCTTCTTCCGATCCTAGATGCATGAATATGGCATAAGGTATTGTGAATGCATATATGTTAACAAGTGCATCATGTTCTACTGAGTAGGTGCATATCTCTTCTTGATTATTTAATTAACTACTTCAACCTATCGGTTACTACACCCAAAACAACAGCTACTTATTTTACTCGTAACTGTAGTTCTACTTATCCTAATGCTGTGATCTTAGACTTTCTGGAAAGCTTATAAAATTGTCTATAACTCTTATCTAATCATCAAAAGCTAGTTCAAACTTTATCTTAACCAAAACAGACAATCAATCCAGTGCTGTCCAGAAATTCCAGAGAGCAAGCAATTCGAAAATAAGAACTTTAAACAGCTGTAACTCCTAAACCGTTTGACCTATGATCCTAAAATTTTAACACAAGATATATGATGAAGTTATCTACAACTTTATTATTAACCATTTTTACAGCAAACATCATTTTTACCATGCAACTTATCAAACTACAGAATCTGTCCGAAAACCTGCTCAATTTGAATTATAAAGCAACAATACTTCTACTTCATATAAGTATTCAAATTTTTGCAACACAAAGCCTAGCAACAGTTCAAGCATACCAAAATCATTCAAGAAAACATAATGGTAAAGCCAAAACTATTTATTTAAATGCCTTTATTATTTTATTTATGTACTTAGGTTAAATAATAAACATATACTAAATATGCATCATAAATTCCCCAAAATTTACAGTGCCTTTCTAATGCTACCAAAAGACTACTGTAAAAGTTTCATGCCATTTTACCAAGTAAAACATTCTATGCAAAAATGATAAGGCAGAAAGGTCCATAAAAGCAAAAATAGAAAACCCTAGTGAAAAGTGTCAAGCAACAGATTTGCTATTTTTCTCATCATCCATATGGTACTAGGATAACCTCCAACAAATTTCATGAATAATGGATTCATAAATAATTTATAAAAATTCATACAAGGATTACCTATTCATCAAAGAAAAATCTATAACTACAAATCTATACATGCACTGCTCTTCAAATTTTTACCAGAGCTCATGCATGTCAAGAATAGCTTACCACAAAAATTTCATAATTTTTGGAGCATAGGAACTCTATATATAAAATAAACAAGTTTGCATGCATTCAAAAACACATTTCAAATTTCCATTTAAATTTGCCAAAACTTCTACCATAAGTGTCAAGACTATATTTTTCCTAAATAGTACCCTTCCTAAGGAACACTACCAAATTTATTTCACAATTTTTGAAGCTACAAAACTGGAGATATCAATATTACAAAACCATGTGAAATCTGGAATCGAATGAACTTTCTTAATCCCTACTATCGCTGACCGGTGGGACCCGCAAGTCAGACGACCCCACACATCAGTGACCCAAAACAGGGCAGCGGCGCTGCGTGAGGCTTGTGCGGTCAGAGCTCGCCAACGGTGAGTTCGCCGGCGGTGACATCTACACGGGACGACCCTCTAGACCTAGCGCATTGATTGGTCAACTTGGTTGGGTCTCTCGTCGGTGCTAACGACGATGGCGGCAGCCATGGCGGCTCGGAGGAGCAAGACGGTGGCGGTACGCCGGCGATGACCTCGGTGGCTCAACCTAAAGCTCGGACGAGCATCAATGAACTACGGTGAGCCTAGCGCATAAGCTAGCATAGCGAGAGGTGGACTGTGGCCCTCCAGCCACGGTGACAGACTCGGTGGCGGAGCTCCGGTGAGCTTGCGCATGGTGTTGGAGCTTACTGAGCACTAGTAGCGGGCACGGGTGGATGCAGTGAGTTGCTAGGGGGCGGTGGAGTGCAGCGGTGATGGAGGAGCGGCGAGGCACGCTGGTGACCGGCAATGGTGGTGGCGGACACCTGGCGCTATGGCGGCTGTGGCGGTTGCGCGTACAGGTGAAGGAGGGAACCAGAAAGGGAAATGAGGGCGCTGGTTTGGAGCGGGCGGTGCTAGGGTGTTAACATCGGCTCAGGCCTAGCTCTACCACGTAGGGCAGGACGCCGGCGATGCACGGCTGCTGCTGGCCTCCACGCGGCGCGTGAGTCCTATTCGGTGTTGGCCACTAAAACAACGTTTTAGTTCGTCAGTCACCCGATGGCAAGGCCTGACAGCGAGTTTTCACGTCGATGTATCATCTAAACCGTGGCTCCAAAGCATAAATGATCTACATGACTTTTGTAGCCTAAAGTACCAGCTCCAATTCTTGTTCAATGAACTCGTGCTAATTCGCAACCAAAACCAAGTTATATCATCTCAAAGTTGGGTTGTCAGCACTGTCAGTTAAAAGAACTTAGAAGATTTCGCTAAGTGATGAAATGTTTGGTTTGCTGATTTTTGTGAACCAATTTCAAGCATGTTAGGAGCTAAACCAGTCAATGACCAAAACATAAAAGTTGTTCCTCTTGCCAAACACTACAACTTTGCTTTAGTGACCACCTCCATGCAAGGTCTCTAGAACATAGTTCAAACTTGATCAAACATGTCACATTTAAATGGTGGTACACTTCAAACTAGGGCTTAATGACCTATTTACCCCTAACCATGAATATCAAAGTTGTTCATAATGATACTCTAAACATGTTTAAGCTAATTGCAAGGTCACACAATCATTTACATGTATTCACTCATGATCATATGCATATATTCTAAGAAACATGAAATAACAAGCAATGTTGCCTATGTTTCAAATGAATGTTTCAAGTGTAATTGCTTATATATGAATGCTTGATGACCATGCTCATGCTATGCAAGTCAAGTTATGCAAGGCTAACACCTAGGGTGTTACAGCAATCTCCTGAACGTGGGCCAAGATGTCTTAGAGACGAGCGTCAATGAGGGAACCCCGAGCATTGATGGCATCCGCGGCTGCGTTCGCCGCTAGTTGGAGAGACTCCAACTGCACCGTTTGGGCTGGCAATTATAGAAGACTATCAAGACAAAGGTAGTGGAAACTAGAATAGAAGCACTCATGGAACTCATCTTACCTGCCATCGTGGTGTCAGACTCAGCCAGCCACGCTCGAGCGGTGCTGGCCTCCTCCTCAGCCGCATTAAGGGCTGCTTGGAAGACCCCTAGATGAATCTCAAGCTAGCCATTGTTCCGAATCGCCTCAAAATAGCGGTCCTTGACCGCCCTCCATTCTCAGAAGAAGTGCGGGGCATCATCGCTGTTATATGAGTTGAAAGAATCCGACAATTAAGCCAACGCGAAAGATGCAGCATCAGCGGGTTTGCCAGTCCTAGGGAAAGGACAAAGGCTGTCATTCATAATGAACCTATAGGTGAGTCAGAATAGATCATCATCATGAACAGAGGTTGCCAATCTCACCTCATGCGTTGGGGACGCTGGTTCATCGGCATGTCCTCTTCCAAGATCTCCTCTGCCGCGCGCTTTCCTCGGTTGTCCTCGCCGGCCATGAGAGATGATTGGATCTACGAAAGGAAGGAAGAAAACCACTACAGGGTTTCGACAGGTAGAAGAGAGCAAAGGAACAATTGCGGATGGAGATGTGTTTGAGGCCAAAGCCCTCGGCTGGTATTTGAAGACATGAAATGAAGAGGCGGACGTCTCGGGACGCGCAAAAGGCAACCGCAGTTAATAGAAGGTGAAACGCCACTTTACCAATGCCGAAGAGAATATGGCGTTGGATGACTAAGGATAGAAGATTGAAGGGTTCTCTTAATAAAGGCCATATTTTTAGACCTAGATAGGATTAAAACCAAGAGTCTAGAATCGGCTCTTTAGCCGGAACAAAGGTGATCAATCGACTGTGACAATCCTTTAGCCTCATGCCTGTTCAAGTTCCCCTTAGCCGAAAGAATTTCATGATCAAAAGACTCCCCTGAAGCCTATGTCACCTTCAGGACCTGATCTTTAAAAATGGAGAAGGGAGACAAGGCTCTGGAGGGGGCTGGGGATGAATTACCCTTGATGACCAAGAGCAAAAGAGCTGATAGAACCGCCTTATGAACTCGTGTATAGCCATAATATAGTCCCTCCTTAGGAAGTTCAAACTGGATCGAGACGCGTTATGTTGTAGATCGATTTATCAGCCGAAGTCTACAAGAATGTGGTGATGAATGACTTAGAAGACTTGAGTTGCCTTCGGCTGCGTGCTCTTGAAAAGCATTGAAGCCCATCAACCATGGATTGTAAAATATTATAGTTAAAAGGTCAAGAATGAGCAATTCTCTGAGAGAGATTTGGTCTAGAAAGTAAAATTGCCGATCGGGTCAAAAGACAGCAAATCCGGCAAAGTGGTCGCCTAATTGGGAAGGACCTTATCGGATCAAGCATTGTGCGCTTAGTAATACTTATATTTTGGAAACATTGAGAAGAGAAGAATAATTCGGCAGAGCAATCAAATGAGGGATATTTGAAGGAATATTACCCTAATGTTTGGATTAATACTTGACAACCAATTTGCTCGGTTGTCAGCTCTAATAGCCGATACCAGAAGGGTATCGCTTCTGGTGCGAAGATAAACCCAGAGGGGTAAAAGTCGGTACAATGTGTATCTCCCGTAGGAGCAAAGCAAACACGAACAAAGTGATGCATATAGTATGAAGTACAAAACAAAAGGAAAAATCACTTAAGACGGAGAAATTGTTTGCTAATATCACCTATTACAAACTACGGGCTGGAAAACACTTTGGCTACTATATCATCGGCCTAAGAGATAAAGGCTATGGAGTTAGTAGCACTGAAGAAATCCTCAATTAGGCGTTCATAATCCCTAGGGTGCGCCACGGCTGAAAAACCATGGGGAAGGAATCGAAACTCGTGCCCAGAATGGACTTGCACAGAAGCCAACGCCATGGCGAATGCCGTGCAAAGCGACCTCCCTGACACGGTTCAGGATGTCGTGCAGGCGAACCACCGGAATGGCGCCTCTGGCGTTGACGAATCCCACCGCGTGCTCCATAGCCAATCAGAGGCTCTCTAGTTGGGCAGACAGATCTAAAAAGATTCAAAGGGGAGATGGTTAGAGTCTTGAAGATAAAATTGAAAAGAAACAAAGGTTATGATAGATATCTCACCCGTAATTCTGGCCTCGGCCTTGGCCAACCTATCCTCCACTGAATCGACCTCAGGAGGTGATCGACATCGAGCCATGGCTAGGGCCGATTCTGCGAGAGTGAGACATTCAGCGAGACTCGGGCCATGCCGGTCAATGGAGGCAGCAGATCATCGTTGTCAATCCGCCTCCTTTGATAACAAGGGAGCTGGCGATGAGCTGTTAACGTAGAGGACCCTAAAGGGCGAACAGAGTTGTGGGGGCACCACGAGTTGTACCCTCCTGACGATGAAGGCGCTGATGCAATGATGCGGGTCCATTGAGGGCCTCCTCAGCAAACTTCTTGTTGTTCTCCATGATCTCAAACCTATGGAAGAGCAGGAACTACACTAAGGATGTGGAAGGTTTGAGGTAAAGCGAGTTGTTTTTCGATCCCCAGTCGTGGCCCGTGTATATAGCCCGGGAAGGCAAAGAGATAGATTTCGCTATGGGTGTGAAATTGAAATTAGATACGGAAATGGATCAACGCTCTGGGAATTTAGGGAAAGGATAACGATGAGATAATAGATTCGGGCTCATTGCTTCCCCAAGTTGCAGAATATTGCGGATAGATACAAAAGATTTACATTGACCGGCGATCAGCCCACTAAGGTTTCTTTGGATTGAAGGGAGTTCGAATCCCAACAGGGCCGAAAGTCATCATAAACCAAGTCACATCAGCCCGCTAATAAAATTATAACAGAGAAGGGAAAAAATCGTCTGCCTAATAGATGCCCAGCTGATTTCTCGGTGACTGGGAAACTGCTGGAAAGAAGCTTGTGGCTTTCCCAACGGGTATTTGAATGAGCAAACAAGGGGAAGATGTCCACATATTTTAGCCCTTGCAAACACTAGAACAGCTCTACGAGCATGGAGAGAAGATCCAGGCGATATCACAAGGATTCTTCTAACCGCAGTAGCTGATTCTCTTGCTCGACAAGGTGCTAAGATGGGAGACACAATCACCCTATGTACAAGAATTATTCTAACCGCTTAAGATCTTCATGGCAAAAAGATAGACCATGGAGGGTCCGGCGGAGTCAGAAGCACTCGAGGGGGCATATGGAAGAGAAACATGGCTGAATTGTTGAAGTGCTCTCGCTAGGGTAGGATAGACATTTTATAGCCGGTCTAGAAGGATAGATCCAAGTGCCCGTGAAGTAATGATGCTCTCGCAAAAGTTTTGAAGCATGGACTCATGAGCTAACATAGGTGGCAACAAACAGTAGACCCTAGATCAAGATTCTTTACCCGTGACTACAGACCTATCGAGGCACAGACGTGATAATTTTGGAATAAAATTACTTTTATCCTAAAATTGGGGGGCATGTGTTTACACCAAAATTTAGAAGAAGAGTCATAGAGACTCGAAAGCTCCCAAGATCATGTCATCAAGGAATCAATTGTGTGCAGATCAGAACCAGCTGATTCGGATGCATAAGTGGAATCGGCTTTCTTCAGATAGCGCCAGCGGATAATGACAAAGGCTATGATCGGCGCTAGGACGAGGCATGTTGGACTCTACAAAAAGGAAAAAGATTAGAGCCCAAGTTATCTTAAATTAGAAATGTTTTCTATAGGGTCAAAAATTGTGATGAGTCATGCTTAGATAGGAGTCGTGCGTAGGTCCCGGGTATAAATATCAAACCCTGGCTATTGTAAAAGACACACAATCAATCAAATACCAGTTATTTACTTTTTTCAGCTCCGGCCACCCCTTAGGAGTAGGAGTAGAGTAGATCTCAGCGAGTTCTTCAGCAAGTACGGCTGCATCGATCCGATCGACCTCCACTGCTTGTCTATAAGTACCGTCATGGCTTATACCTCTATTCGTACGGCTACATCAATCCGGTCGACCTCCACTGCGACTCTGGTATAAGTTAGTTATCGACTCTTTTATAGTTCAAGTACGGCTACATCGATCTGGTCGACCTCCACTGCTCGAACTAGATTAAGGTCAAGTTATCGGCTCTATCTAAGGGTGGCGTTCCTTCGGATAGATTTATTAAGTTACCGATATTGCTTGTTGCTTCTATTATTTACTTAATTACAGCAATATCACTTCGCCCGATTGGGATTGATCTAGATCGGTCTTATATCTTTGTTAACCCATCGTTTATTAATCTAAACTGATCTAATCTGCACTTTAAACGATGAGTTATATTTTATCGATTGTTTTATGTCAATCTTGATTGTGCATAGCGTGCGGTTAAGACATGTTTGATCTTAAGTAGATCTAGTGGCTAGCGAAAATTGTTCGATGGCTCGTTATCACGACATGTGTGATTCTACCTCACACCCCACTGTTAGCACCGTGGAGTGGGGATCATTATTTGATAGATCTATTCCTGAGAGGGCATGACCTTAACTATGCGTTATGCCTGAATCGGTTGTTTTAGCCGATATCGAGTGCTTTTACGAACAGTTCGCATCACGAGATCGTTGAAGTAGCGATAGGTTGAAAGATGTATTAGCCCCATGATCTTATTATTGTATTATGACCTGCATGATTCTGCCTCATGCCCCACTGATATTAATAATTAGTTAGGGTCGTCGAGTCTATTGTTGGTTCTACGGTCTGCATGATTTTACCTCATGCCCCACTGGTCATAGCGATAGATGAGATCTAATATGTTCATTAGATTTATCGATATTAAATGGTTGAATGATGATGAATTATTTCTTTTATAAAAGAATTCGGTTACTTGCAGTTATTGGCTCAGCATGAACCAATTATTGTTAATATCTTATTGTCATTGACTAATATTTGTTTAAACAATGATATTCATCCAGAGTGATAACCGATTCTTCTTACACAATCCCATGAGCTTTAACCGATTTATTCCTATGAATATGCTGGATTCGACTATTTAGTCGATCTCCTTTCATATCGGCCCTCAGAGACGCACATTTAGGACTGTCTGGCAACACCGGCATGTTTCTCCCTTAATTACTGATAAACTTCCTCTCCTTGTCAATTGCAGGGTCAAATTGACTGGCACATCTCGGAAGGAGTGCGCAGGATCGACCACCCCTGCGCTGAACCTAGGCAGATCTCCAGCTCCATCGAGCGGACCCTTCCGGCTTCCTCGTGTGTTCTCGGCACGGGACGAAATTCCGTGTCAACAATACTAAAAAGCAGAAGCTAGATCAGACCAGCTTATTTTGACTGCCGTTTTTACTCTATTTGCGCAGCTTATCTAGGATGCCCTTTCTAGATAAGATGTACCAAACAGGACCAATAAGAGACGGCTCCCACTCCTGGGGAACCAACGTTCCGTGTGGACTACAGCCTATCCCATCCTCTAAGATCCGATAATCAAGAGAGCGCTAAAGTGACGGGAAGGCCACCGTCGTTCACATTCCTCTTCCTCATCAACGTCTCGGCGTCCAGATGAGACGTCCCGGCGTCCAAAGGAGGAAGGCGACTCCATCGATTCCTCAACGACCTCTACCAATGGCTGACTTTCCTGGAGATCTCGGTTAGTCATTAATCCACTAATGTGTTTACATCAACTAGATTAGAGATCATGTGGATTAAGATCCTGTTTTTCTTGGACTGGGCTCGGCGAAGTGCGGGCGGCGTTGTATAAGCACATAAGACTGTCTCTAATAACCGCGACCCAAAATACAAGATCTATTTATCCTTTGAGTAGCGCTATAGGCAAATGGTTCAATACGTATTTTTGGTTTTCTCTAACAACAAAACACAAAAGACAATTCTTTCTGTAAATGGGTCTCTAGAAGAAAGGATACTCAAATTTAGGTTATGCCTCTCCTGACACCTAAAATGGGTCTTACATATTGATACTCTGTTGTAAACTATAGGTATTATGTTAGAGACCTATTTTTAATTTGGGTTGCCAGTCTCCTGTCCGAGACAGCCTAGGACACGACGCGTGCGGTGGTTGGATTTGATTGCACAGAGCGATGCGGGAGCCGGGTTTTATAGGCAGTGGTCGAGATGACTCGAGAGGCCAGGAGGTTGCGTGTGGGATTGTGGTTGTGCTTGCCGCTCCTTGGCAGGGAACTTTCACAGAGAATGGCTGGGCGATTTCGATCAGAATTGCGGGTTCGCGACGTCGGTCGTCGGAGCAACCAAGTGCGTGGGAAGAGCAGCGCGACGCCGGGCCGGAGGACCTGCGTGCCGTACGTGTGGACTGGCTAGACTGAACCTGCTGCAGTTGGTAACACAAATAATAATAAGCCAACACTTGCGCCGGGAGCCGTCCCCTTGCTGCAATTTCCAAGCAGGTGGGGCAGCGAAGTGCCCTCGGAGTATGAACTGGGGATTCTGACCGGGCAAGAACTAGGGAGCACTTTAGTTGTTAGCCAGTCTCCGTTCAGTCAGGTCAAGGAATAAGCTATTTCCTTGCAAAAAACGAGTGGAATAAACTATGTAAAAAATCATATCACAGATGCGGCTTAACTCACATCACAGACGTGGTTTCACACATCTCCCATAAGGCGTCCGTGATTACTGAAAATCACAGCCGTGTAAATACACGTCTGTAATAAATACATTTCGCAGACGTGCATAGACAAAACATGTCAGTGATAACCCAACCACAGACAAGTACACAGACAAAACGCATTTGTGATAACTCCTTATCACATAAGCGTTTTGCCTATACGCGTCTATGTTGAGGGGTCACCACAGATGCATTTCGTCTATACACGTCTGTTACGATGAATTGAAAAACCAAAAAAAAAATACAATGCAAGGGCCTTATATTCATCAGATGACACATCAAATTATATATAGTAGTCCATTGTTAATTAGCACTCGCATATCCATGAAGTAACACCAATAAACATTACGGGAAACACACACAGATCATACAAACACACTATGACATTCAGATACAAAGATGGTATGATCTGAGAATTGCTTGACTTCAGCTGCTTCCTCAGCATATCTCAAAGGGAATTTTAGAAGGGAGAGGGAGAAGTAGAAAGGCACTAGGCCCTTTTCTTGCTTAATATTAAAATGTTACATCGTCTTTCTATTTATAGTCTTAGGAGACTTGACCCCTTAGCAACGTAGGCTTAACTTCCAAATAACCTCTATATAGAATCCTTATAGATCTGACTTCTACTTTCTAAGCAAACCAGTCTATTTCCTAAACAAACTCAATCTTATTTCCTAAACGATTTCCCAATTTATTTTCCTAATTTTATCCACACTTTCCATTTATTCCAGATTCTCCCAGTCGGGAGGGAACCGAGGGGCAGTGGCCTCCGCGCCCCCCGCGTAGGGTGAGGCCGGGGCAGGCCAGGGCCCGGCGTTGGGCCTTGCTTGGCCCATTTGGCCCGATGTCCGGAGCGCAGATCGGATGTGTGACACAAACACTCCAAATCTGTGTCCCTGGGCACAGCTAATGGCTTACCCTCGCTCGGTACCAGCAGATCACAAAGCAACAAATCAGGTGCATTGGACAAGAGTTGAGACTTAACTGAAAAGTGCACTGGACAAGAGTTGAGATTAAACTAAAAAATCCTATCTTCTATCCATGAAGATGAGATAGGACCAACTTTGCTATTCCAGACTCCAGAGGCAAGACATTCTGCAACCTACAAAATCTTTCTACTTGTTGAATCTCTGTATGCAAGATGCCCTTCTCATATTTCAACTAGTTGGATCCGATTACTAATTAACTTCAGGAAGCTAACAAAGATTTCTCAGATGTCTACTTGATTAAAAAGGACTAACTTTTTTTTACTACAATAAATGAGACAATAAGTGTAGAAACTAATATGAACTCTAAATTTTATAAATTCCAATTAGTTAACACTGAGAGCAAAACAAGGGAACAGAGTAGTTGCCCAAACCCTATTGTAGTTTGGCTGCAGTGCTAAACTGAAGCAGAGGAAACTCTGAACTTTCTGAACCTCCAATAACACAACTTAATCAAAGGACAGATACAGTGACTGTAGCTACTGGCAATATAAATGCTTGCATTGATGATTGCCACTGAACTCGAACTAAAAAATATGGAAGCAACTCTGAATCAGAGAAACGACTTGTTCATTCCAAAAAAGAGAAACGACTTGTCCATACCTGAAGACTAGACGTGTGCTGAGATTCCTACAAGTCAAATACAGAGCAGAGAACCTTGTCGCAGACTGCAAAATTTAGAGTTCACTGAGAGAATTGCTAAAGCGAAGAAACATGGAATTACCAAGCTACAACTGTGCCCTTTGTCAAGAAAATGTGGAAGAATTAGTGTCCCACCTTTTCATTGAGTGTCAATTTGCATCTGACTGTTGGGAAACTCTTGATCTACACCCCCATGCGAATCTACAACCTCTACAGAACCCGGAACTCTTGAGGGCACAAATTGACAAATCCTTCTATTTGGAAATCATCATTCTGATGTGCTGGACCATATGGAAATGCAGGAACAACTAGATCTTCAGTAATGTGGCAGAGGTGCAAGTTTATGTTCAAGAATGAATTCTCTTTACTCCTTTGGAGAGCAACGAAGAGCTACTTTCCTCATATTCAAGAATGGTTGCAGAACTTAGCGTAGCTTTCCCCTTCTTTCTTGAACTCCTGCTTTTCTTCTTTAGCTTCTTTGTCCCCTGAACCTCCTCCTTCTCCCCTAGCCCTGAGCTTTTGTAATTATTTCTTTGAACTAGTTTTGTTTTAATAGATTACAGTAGGGGTTCAAACCCTCCTGTCCCTTTCAAAAAAATTGAAAGAGCGGAAATTATATGTTTGTACATGGCAATTATATGTCTGGATGGGGCTATAATCATGTCAACATCTCTATGAATTGAAAGTTAAATTATCTCACTGCGAACTAAATCATCACCGACTATAGCTAGTAGAAACCGAAACAAACAACTTGATATTGGTGTAAGTTTAAAGAGTTGTTACTATATTGTTAATCAACTAGCAACAGCATGATATCACTGTTAATCAGCTAGCAACAACATGATATCAATAAACCATTCTACTCCATCCCACAACAAGGGAAATCATGGCATAAAAACCAGGATGAGATCAAAGAGCATAGATACTGGTCGACCTTGGCTAACTCCGTGTCCCAGTTTTTGAGGTCCTTGCCACCTGCATAGGCATTTGTGACTTACTTTCCCCTGGATCTCATCCCTGTAAACTGAGGGGGTGGCTAGGGTTAGGGGCATCGCAGGCATGGCATGATGTAGGACTACAGGAGACGGGGGTAAAGTGATGGGGCTATGGTTACCCATGAGAACGATGAGCACCATGCGGGAGGAGACCCTGTCGAGATCCCGCCACTACCATCGCCAGTGTGCTGGGATCTCTTCTCACCATCTTTGTCCAGTCCTGATGCTGAGAGCAACGGTGGCTCCACTCGCGCGTGGCACGGTGGTGCCTGGCTCCACTCAGGCGTGACAACGGTGAGGGTGGAGAAGAGCATGAGAAGGAGGGCTAGGTGGTGGTGGCCTCGGCACTTTGGTGACCTTGGTGGAGTTGTCCACTTGAGGGTGGATAAGGCGACGCTGGCCGGACCTGGGTGGAGGGAGGCGGTGCCGTCTTCCAAGGGGAGAAGTTGTAGCGGAGGGGAAAGAGAGGAGGCGGGCGAAGACCAAACGGGAGAGGAGACGCGATGAGAGGAGGCGGGCCTGAGGGATCTGGGTAAGCTAGAGTTAAACAATTTTTCAGGTCCGTAGTATTGACTAGACGGATTTAGTTCATGCATATGTGAGTAAACATTTATGCTATAGATGCGTTTCAATAACATACCACGGATGCAATTTATTAATCCGCGTCTATGATATATGTCCATAAAAGGTTTTTTTTCTGGGGACAATATATTTGAGACGTGTTTCAGTCAGACCCATCTGTAATTATATATTAGAGATGCCTTTTGTTTGCGTCACTAGGAGTTGTTGTGTCTGCTATCTGCTTTTTTTTACATAGTTGTAAGGAAAATAGACCCTAGGCCCATTTACTTTAGTTTTTTTGTGTTTGATGACCAACACAACCAAATTGGACTAATGAATTTGCAAGTAATTATTTTGTGGTTCAATAGGGTGCAAGACGTGACTTGGACGAAGGCGACATGATGATCCCACGATCAACACCATAAGCAAGACTCTAGAAGCATAAGAGAAGACCCAAAATATCAAACAAAGTCCAAGCACGAAGATAGGAACCAAGTTGGACGTAAAATCGTGAAGAAACGAGCTCGACAGAAGAGACCGGACGCTGCCCTATGGGAATCGGACGCGTCCGATCAGTTGCTCGGCAATAGCAGGCGTCAGCAATAGTGACCGAACGCTGAGCAAGATAGTGACCGGACGCATGGACTTCACTGTTCATCGTCACAGCAACAACTCAGTGAGGACCGGATACAGCGGTACTAGATGACCGGACGCACAAAGTGCAGCGTCTGATCATGTCCAGAGATGTTCCAAAGCGGCGCAAATGCGACCGAACGCGTCCGACCGATGATGACCGAACTCGGTAGTGCGTCTGATCTCTACGCGCGCACTCAACGGTCGGGACGACCGGACACGTCCGGTTAGGATGACAGCAGCGTCCGGTCAGTAGCAGAAAGCTGGGTTTCACCCCCAACAGCTACTTTCTCTATGGGGCTTATAAATAGACCCCCCCAACCGGCCATTTGAGTTATGGAGAGCTGACGAAACATACCAAGGGTGTTGATACACCACTTTAGTGATCTCCACTTATATAGTGCTTATTGATTCATTAGGTGATTAGCGTAGGTGCTCTGTGAAGTGCTTAGGTTAGTTAGACCACCGTTTATGCGCTTGCTCTAGGTTTAGGTCAAGTGTTTAGTGAGGTTTGCACACCTCTTACCACTCGGAGCTTGCGCGCACCATTATTGTACATCGGAGGGGCTTGTAGTCTTGCGAGATCACACCAACCGCATTTATGGCGTGGCCTCCACTGTGTACCGAAGGAAACAAGGCCCACGGTGGTTCGGTCAGAAGCTTGATAGTGAAGACGACGGGGAGCGGTCCGAAAGAGGCTTGCCGGAAGGCACACTGGAGACCCACTTGCGCGTGGGAAAGGCCCGGGGCTATCCACGAAGTTATCCGACTGAAAGCTTGGCCCTTGCGAGGGATTTCTTGCAAGGGGCTCCAACGAGGACTAGGGGAAAGCTTGTGCACTTCTTGATACCTCAGTAAAAATACCGGAGTCGTTGACGGGAGTTTGCATATCTCTACCTTACTCTTTAGCTTCCGCATTTACATTACAATCTTGGTTTGTGCTTTACTTTTCTAGCTTAGTGATAGGCTAGTTGATAGGTTTGGAACCTAGGTTGCATAACTCCTTTTTACGATAGAGATAGCAACACACTAGCAAAACTATAGTTGCACATTTAGATAGTTTACTTTCCTGTATAGGTTTTGACTATGTGAAATTATAGGCCTTAGTTAGAAGTAGAATTTTAAGTTGTCTAATTCACCCCCCCTCTTAGGCGTCATGGTCCCTTACAAGTGGAATCAGAGCAGGTTGGCTCAATTTGGACCTTTGGCTTCACCGCTGTTGAGCCGACACTATTTAGAGTGATTGGGATGGATACCTCTAGGCCTCCGCACTTTGACGGCACTAACTTCCCCTACTATAAAGCTAGAATGACTTGTCACCTTGAGATAGTAGATTTAAGTGTTTGGAGAGTCAATCATGATGGGATGAAACCCATTAAGAATCCTAATAAACCTAAAAGGATTAAGATGCCCAAAAGGGGGGATGAATTGGGCTAATTCTAAAATTCTTTGCAATAAATAAACCCTACACTTATCTCACTTCACCCCTTGTGCCTAGAAAGTGATTCTATTGATCTATCATAGAAAAGTTTAGCACCCTAAGTTTCAATCCTACTCTAGCATGGAAATTCTAAGAATGTAAAGACAAGAATTGAATTGCTCAAATGTAAATGCTTAAAGTAAAGAGAGGAGAAGGAACGCAGTGATGTATCAGAGAGTCGTCACTCCCCACTAGTCCTCGTTGGAGCACCCGCACAAGGGTGTAGCTCCCACTTAATCCGCGCAAGGATCAAGTGCTCTCTATGGGTTGATTCTTTGACACTCCGTCGTGGTGACTCACCCACAACCGCTCACAACTTGAGTTGAGTCGTCCACAAGCTCCGCCGGATGATCACCAAACTCCCAATCACCACCAAGCCATCTAGGTGATGGCGATCACCAAAAATAACAAGCTAGAACTCTCACTTGACCACAACAAGCCTAATGAGAAGGGTGAATGCACACTTGCTACTCTCTTTTCACTAATGAGGCCTTAATCTTGGATTCTCAAATCTCAATCATCTCACTAGGCTCTTGCTCTCCTTGGCACTCTCAAGGGTGTTTCTCAGCTGTTGAAATGGGCAAGAGTACTCCCTTGAATGAATAGAGGAAGTATTTATACCCCCTCATTCAAAACGACCCATTATATGCCTGTGTCAGCATTCTATGGGGTGATCGAACGCTCCTGTCAAGGTGACCGGACGCTCCGGTTAGTTCTCCCCGTCACTGAGCCATTAAGTTGTGACCGGACTCTAACCTGTGTTCGGTCAGCACTAACTGGACGTGTCCGGTCGTGAAAACTACTCTCTAGAACCTTACTGATGTTGACCGGACTCTAGCACCCAGTGTTTGGTCACTTTGCTGCTCAACGTCCGGTCAATAGCCAGAACCTGACTAGCGTCCGGTCAGCACTAACTGAACGCGTCCGATCAGGATTCTCCCTCTCTGGAACCTTACTAGAGTTGACCAGACTCTGGCACCCAGCGTTTGGTCATATTTCACTCAGCGTCTGATCGCATCCAGACGACTTCACTTGATCAAATGAACTGACTGGACTCTACTGCCAGCGTCTGGTCACATCGGAACCAGCGTCCAGTCAACATTTGACCCTCCATTCACTTCCAACTCAAAATCATATGTGAATGAAGTTTGCTTCAATTGATCTAAGGGCTACTTAGGAGCTACCTAGTGCTAGATTTGACAAGTGTGCACCACACCTAGCCCACTAGACTCACCTAGATCAAGCTACTAGTTCATACACCCCTTAATAGTATGGCCAAAGGAAAAACAAAGTCCTAAACTACTCTAAGTGTCTCTTCAACACCAAATGACACTTAGAACTAGTCCATCCTTAACCTTGTCGTCCATTCTTTGAAAACCGAAATGATTTCCATCGTAGGGTCATGACAACCATGATTGCCCAATCAATTGCTATTACCATGACCTAACTTAATTGCCTCTGCAAAACATACGTTAGTCTTAGTAATCTCATATTGTCATTAATCACCGAAATCCAACTAGGGGCCTAGATGCTTTCAAAACCCACAAAGAGCAAAGAAAAAAAATTATTTCAATGCTAAAGCTAAAAATTGCTTGTTTGAATCTTTTAGCATGAATGTGTTTAACCAAGTGTTCACTTAGATATGGCACATGAAATTTGGTTAAAACTCCAAGAGCTCCATGACGACACAACTAATGTCCGTGAGCAAAAACATTGTCTAGCTAAACAAAATTATGATTCCTTTAAAATGAATGATGATGAGCTTATTCGTGATATGTATTCTCGTTTGAATCTAATTATCAATGAGCTCCATTCAATAGAATTAACAAAGCTAGATGATGCGGACATCGTGAGGAAGATCATCTTTGTGCTACCACAAAAGAAATATGCAAGCATCATCACCATCCTTCACAACATGGAGGACTTGAGCACCATGACCCCAGCCATAGTCATTGGCAAGATAGTGGCATTTGAAATGTCATGGAAGATAGGTCAAGAAGAAGCATCATCATCAAGAAAAGGCAAAGCTCTCGCATGTAGTGAGAAAAAGAAGATGAAGGGCAAGCAAGTTGAGGCAATCTCAAGCTCAAGCTCCTCAAGGGAAGATGATGATGAAGAAGAAAATGATGATGATTCAAGTGATGATGATCAATCTTCCTTCCCCACCTCTGACCTTGATGAAGAATCAATCAAACTTATCAACAAGGTGGAGAAGATGGTCCAAAGGCTCAATGTCAAGGGTGTGCCCATCCAAATTCAAGATTTTATCTTCACCAATCAAAGAAATGAGCAAAGAAAGAAAGGATGCTATGGATGCGGCGATTTGGGACACTTTGTGGAAGTTTGTTCAAACAAGCCCACACCCAAGACAAAGAAGAAGGTGTGCAAGGACAAAGCCCTCATATCAATAAGGTCATGGGATGATTCTTTAAGTGAAGAAGGATATCATCACAAGAGGTGAGGCCACAAACACTCATCATCAAGCTTTTCTCATGTGTGCCTTATAACACGAGGTAATGAAAGCTTGTGAGAGTGATAGTGATGATGAAATGCCTTCTCTTAATGAACTTGTGCAAGAAAATCTTAAATAGGTTAAGGCTTGCACTAGCCAACAAAAGAATCTAAAAATATTGCAAGAAAAGCTAGATAGTTCACAAGAAGCATATAAAACCTTGCTTCAACAATATGAGACATTTGCTAATCTCAATATTGAACTATCTACTAAAATGGAGCAACTTGAGGCTCATGCAACAACAAATGCATGCACAACTAATAATGAGCAACTTGTAAAGAAAAATAAAAAATTAAAAGAAAGGTTAGTTAGCTCACAAGATACTTATAAAAGTTTGCTTACTAAAATGGAAACACTTTGCAAATATTGTGATGAGCTAACTAATAAAGTTGCTAATCTTGAAGCCGTTGGTACAACCCTCACCAAGGCACCTAAAAAGAAAAGTTCTATCTTTGACATGCCTAAAAAGGATGCTTCTACTTCTTGCAATGATTTATGTTTACACACACCTTTGTGCAATCAAGTTTGTGTTGAGAAAGTTATTGTAAATACATGCACACAAGAGGTCGCAATGGAGAATGAGCAACTCAAGTAAGAAGTGGCTCGCCTTACCAAGGACTTGACTCAAGTAAAAGGCAAAATGGAGCAAGCCCAACATCATCAAGATAACACCGTTAAGAGAGTGAAGAAGCTTTATGAAGGATAAACCATGGTTTGCTACGTGTGCCACAAGGAAGGCCACAAGTCCTATGAATGCAAGGTGAAGAATGAGGGAGGAGCTAAGAAAAAAGAGAAAAACAAAAAGGAAACAAGCAAGCTCTCCAACACCTACACCAATAAGGTGGACAAAAAGGCCTCCACATCTTATCTCTTGAAGAAGAAGAAAAATGATAAGGTGGTGGCTATCAAGGTGAACAAGTAAGCCAACAATGGGGCCAAACGCATTTGGATGCCAAAGGAGATTATTTCCAACATGAAGAGCACCAAGAAGGTTTGGATCCCAAAAGGGAAGTCAGAAGTCCAATAGACTTCAGAGAATTTGGAGACTTGGCAAAGTATGGATGCATTTCATGGGTGCATCATTATGTACAAGGTAATTGCAAAGTGGGTTAGTGAATACTATGGACCCAAATTTCCTTTCCCATGTTAGGTAACTAGATTTAATTTCTTGCAATCTCAATTAGCATCTAGTTCCTTTTTATGCCTAGGTTTGCACATGTATGTTTAATCTTTTATCTTGCATACACTAGGTATATCTTATGGTAAGCTTGCTCGGTTTCACTCTTAACCTTTAGAGCATACCTACATGGTTTAAATTGTTTAGGAGCACGACACATAGCTTATTTTATAATTGTTCATCTAATATGTGCCAAAGTCCAATTTGTAGATAATTTCTCCCGAATATCACTTTCGAAAATGATTCTCACATTCATGTGATGTCATCTTTCAAGTGGTATTTTTTATTCTAAAATCAATGTGCATGTCTCCTACAAGTATTTCATACTTATGTGCACAAATTTAGGTGGAGTTTACTCTACAAGTTGGATGCTTTGAGACTAACACCTTTTCAAGCTTATCATGTGTGTAGTAGTCTCATTACAAGAAAAATAGAGTCCCTAGAGTTAAGCATCATACATCAAATATCCACCACCTATTGCAAGTTGTATAAATCAAATTGGTTTTCACATGTGGTATTTCTAAACCGATATCATCATGTTGATTTCACTTTGGTATTTATATTTTTTCTCCATGCATTATATAGATTAAACTCCCTTGAGCATTAATTTACCAATTATGCATAAACTACATTCTCCATCATATGTATGCATATATTTAGGGGGAGCTTAATCTATGTAATGTGAGAGTTAAATTTTATGACCTATTCCACTCCACATACAAAGGATCACAAAGTTTGACCCTCCCTTGTGCTACTAATGACTTCTTTTTCGGTGTTTGAATCCAAAGGGGGAGAATTTGTAGGACCAAAAGCAAGCCCGATCATAATAATTTACAAGTGGTAATGGTCCGAGAAAGGGAGGATAGTGGATTATGTAGTTAGGAGAAGGCTTAAATCCATAATGCCACATGGGGACATTTGCAAGGGCAAGATAAGTTTCTAAAGATATTTACATGTGGTATCTTTTAGCATCATATAACCTTGCCCTTTGCATTGTATCCTAACAAGTAAATAGTTTTTAAATTCCAAAATTTTTATTGTTTGCTTGTTTTGGTCGTGTTGTCATCAATCACCAAAAACAGGGAGATTGTAAGGAAAATGGACCCTAGGCCCATTTACTTTGGTTTTTGGTGTTTCATGACCAACACAACCAAATTGGACTAATGAATTTGCAAGTAACTGTTTTATAGTTCAATAGGATGCAAGACATGACTTAGACGAAGGCGACATGATGATCCCATGATCAACACCATAAGCAAGACCCTAGAAGCACAAGAGAAGACCCAAGATATCAAGCAAAGTCCAAGCACAAAGATGGGAACCAAGCCGGAAGCAAGATAGCGAAGAAACAAGCTCGGTAGAAGAGACCAGACGTGGCCCTATGAGGACCGGACGTGTCCAATCAGTTGCTCGGCAATAGCAGGCATCAGCAACAGTGACCAGACGTTGAGCGAGGCAGTGACCGGACGCATGGACTTTACTGTTCATCGTCGTGGCAACAACTCAGTGAGGACCGGACGTAGCGGCACTGGATGACCGGACGCACAAAGTGCAGCGTCCGATCATGTCCAAAGAGGTTCCAAAGCGGTGCAAACACAACCGGACGCATCCGGTCAATGATGACCGGACTCGGTAGTGCGTCTGATCTCTATGCACGCGCTCAACGGTCAAGACGACCGGACACATCCGATCAGGACGACAGCAGCATCCGGTCAGTAGCAGAAAGCTAGGTTTCCCCCCAACCGGCCATTTGAGTTGTGGAGAGCTGAGAAAACATACCAAGGGTGTTGATACACCACTTTAGTGATCTCCACTTGCATAGTGCTTAGTGATTCATTAGGTGATTAGCGTAGGTGTTGTGCGAAGTGTTTAGGTTAGTTAGACCACCGCTTACACGCTTGCTCTAGGTTTAAGCCTAGTGTTTAGTGAGGTTTGCACACCTCATACCACTCGGTGCTTGCGCAGACCATTGTTGTACATCAGAGGGGCTTGTAGTCTTGCTAGATCACACTAACCGTGTTTGTGGTGTGGCCGCCACCATGCACCGAAAGGAACATGACCCGCGGCGGTTTGGCCGGAAGCTTGATAGTGAAGACGGCGGGGAGCGGTCCGGGAGAAGCTTGCCGGAAGGCACACTGGAGACCCACTTGCGCGTGGGGAAGGCCTAGGGCTATCCACGGAGTTACCCAACTATGAGCTTGACCCTTGCAAGGGATTCCTTGCGAGGGGATCCAACGAGGACTAGGGGGAAGCTTGTGTGCTTCTCGATACCTCGGTAAAAATACTGGAGTCATCGACGGAAGTTTGCATATCTCTACCTTACTCTTTAGCTTCTGCATTTATATTGCAATCTTGTTTTGTGCTTTACCTTCCTAGCTTAGTGATAGGCTAGTTGATAGGTTTGGAATCTATGTTGTATAACTCCTTTTTGCGGTAGAGATAGCAACACACTAGCAAAACCGTAGTTACACATTTAGATAGTTTACTTTTCTGCATAGGTTTTAACTAGGTGAAATTAGAGACCTTAGTTAGAAATAGAATTTTAAGTTGCCTAATTCACTCCTATCTTAGGAGTCACGGTCCCTGTCGATGTTTCACCACCGATAGCCTACCACGGGGGTACCCGGGGCAGTATGTTCGGGCTTCAGCGTATGCAGAACTCGACGGTAAACGCAAGAGACAGTCGATTTATCCTGGTTTGGACCCTCGATCTTTGATTGAGTAATAGCCTTACATTCAGTCGGCGTTAGCCTTTGCGTTGGATTGATTGTGAAGTGTTCTATTGTGTTGTCCTCCTCCCAGAACCCCCATCTAAGGAGCTCTGTCCTCTTTTATATAGTCAAGAGGCCAGAGTAATGTAGAGCCCTAGTAGGATTATAAGGTAATATTACTACTAGGATTACATGGGAGGAATCCTAATCAAACTAGATCTCCTCTCTTCCTTGTGGTGTATCCCATGGGTCCCACATCGACAAGCCCCCGAGCACTTTATGGTTGAACTCTGGAAGCCTTGTCTTGTTCCTTCATGGTTGAACTCTAGAAGCCTTGTCTTGTTCCTCGAGGTCTTTGCCGAGTAGGAACAAGCGTCGCTTGAGTGCTTTCTTGAGTGAAACCATGTAGCGCTTCTTGGGATCTTCAAGTGGTGTGTGCTTTTTTTGAAGAAAAAATTACTCCCATCTTGGTGTAGCCCCTGAGCCTCTTGCTATTTGGAACAAGGAGCTGGAGGGTCTTGTCTTGAAATTGCTCTGATTCTTCGTTGAAGGGCTCCCGAGCATATACCCGAGTTCTTTATCAAAAAGAACTCAGATATAACTCGGTCCGGGTTCTTTTGGTCTTGGGGCCTTGAAGTGGTCTGTCTTGAAGAAGTCTTCTTGGTGACGTGCGCTTTTTCGAAGAAAAAAGTGCACTCACTGAGTGTAGCCCCCCGAGCCTCTTGCTATTTGGAACAAAAAGTTAGAGGGTCTTGAATCTTATGTTGTTTGAAAACTCCTGTCTTGAAGAAGTCTTCTGAGTGATGTATGCTTTTTGGAAGAAAAAGTGCAGTCACTGAGTGTAGCCCCTGAGCCTCTTGCTATTTGGAACAAAAAGTTGGAGGATCTTGAATCTGAGTTGTTCAAAGAACTGAAAACCTCTCTTGTTGCAGCCCTCGAGCATATATCTGGGTTCTTTTATTAAAAAAGAACTGGATCTTGGCATATTCTCTGGTAGTCTGCTGTTGTCAGATGTAGTTGTATGGTGGTCGTTGAGTGTAAACGCTGTTTGTTTAGGAGTTGTACAGTGTTGGTATATTCTTCCGAATATGCTTGTTCTTGAGTACCGTTCCTTCACGCCTGAGTCCTCTTTCATTG
This sequence comes from Miscanthus floridulus, assembly GCF_019320115.1. Classification (NCBI taxonomy): domain Eukaryota; kingdom Viridiplantae; phylum Streptophyta; class Magnoliopsida; order Poales; family Poaceae; genus Miscanthus; species Miscanthus floridulus. The sequence continues at coordinate 76,997,376 of NC_089595.1, read as the reverse complement.
AATTCTATCTTTTCACTGTGTCCTTTGTTAGGTTTGTTCCGTTGGTGCTCCCGGTCCATGTGCATCGCTTCTTTGGTCTATAAATACCCTCCTAGTGTGCTGTTTTGATTCATCAAGCATTTTGTTGCGTGGTCTGAAATCTCCGTAGTCATGAATATGATAGTTTCTAAAGTAGAGCAGCCCCAGGCGTATTTTGTAGTTCTTGTATATCTTGAATGTACTAGAAATGTTCTTGCCCAGGTCCGGGTTCTTACACCGGAGGTCCCTTTGTCCAAGATTGCGAAGGAAGTCGAGAGTCAAGAATATCTAGATGCCGTTGAAAAGGTGGAGCCTAAGGTCGAAGATTTAGCCAGGAGGATTGTGGATAATCTTAATATTGATATTTCTTCTCCTAATGACAATGCTTGATGTAATTGACCTTTGTACTCCAGCTTCTGTAATAGAACACTAAACTTCTTTTTGAATGAAGATTCTTTATTTTTGTTGATGTCTTCTTTGCCTATATTTCTTCATCTTGTAAACAACCTAGTTTAGGTAAATCATTGTCTTGACAAACTTTCTTGATCTGTCGAGTGCTTGTCTGGCTTTCGTCTGTGACTTGTAAGCAACTCGGTATAGATCATTGTCTTAACAAACTTTGTGTTCTTGTTAGTACTGAAAAGACTTAGGACCGGTGATCTCAAGTATCTTTAGCTTCTTCTTTTCGGCTTAACTCGGGATGTGGTCAGAATCTGGTCCTTTCCCTGGTTGCAAAAACATCCTAGGATCGACAAGCCCCGAGCACTTCATGGTTCAGTTCTGGAAGCCTCGTCTTGTTCTTCAGGTCCTGCTGAGTAGGTACAAGCGTCGTCTGAGTGCTTTCCTGAGCGAAGCCGTGTAACGCTTCTTGGGATCTTCTGAGTGTAGCCCCTGAGCCTCTTGCTATTTGGAACAAGGGGTTGGACGGTCTTGTCTTAAAATTGCTCTAGTTTATGCTCAGGCTTAGTTTCAGTCATTTTGCTTTTTGGTTCGGGTGTTAGCTTATTAGCTACCCTCATCAATGGGCTCAAGCATCTTTTCAGCTCTTTTGCTCTTGGCCGATATGCTCAGGCATATTTTTAGCCATTTTGCTTTTTGGTTTGGGTGTTAGATTATTGGCTACCCTCATCGGCGGGTTCAAGCATCTTTTCAGCTCTTTTGCTCTTGGCCAGTATGCTCAGGCATATTTTCAGCCATTTTGCTTTTTGGTTCGAGTGTTAGCTTATTAGCTACCCTCATCGGTGGGCTCAAGCATCTTTTCAGCTCTTTTGCTCTCGACCGGTTTGCTCAGGTGTATTTTCAGCCATTTTGCCTTTTGATTCGGGTGTTAGCTTATTAGCTACCCTCATCGGTAGGCTCAAGCATCTTTTTAGCACTTTTGCTCTTGGCCGGTATGCTCAGGCGTATTTTTAGCCATTTTGCTTTTTGGTTCGGGTGTTAGCTTATTAGCTACCCTCATCGGCGGGCTCAAGCATCTTTTTAGCTCTTTTGCTCTCGGCCGGTATGCTAATTGGAAACAACTCAGGGAAAGCCATAATAAGACATATGTTGTCGAGAAAGAACCATCTTTATTGATCATAAACATTGATAACTCATAATAGTACATATGTTGTTGAGGAGCACCATCTTTATTGATCATGAACATTGATCTCTTGTGGCTTGTATATATATTCTTCCTTGAGTAATTTTCATGCATAAAATCTTCTTAGCTGGCTGATGTGCCATGTATTGTTGACTTCTTTTCCGTCTTCAGTTATCAACTTGTATGTGCCTGGTCCGGTGACTTTTGTGATGATAAAAGGACCTTCCCATGGACTGAGTAGTTTATGGCATCCGTTAGTTTTTTGTATTCTTCTTAGTACTAGGTCTCCGACTTGTAGTGATCGAGGCTAGGTATTCTTGTTGTAGTGGCATCTTAATCCTTGAAGGTATCTTGCTGATTGAAGGGTAGCATTTACTCTAACTTCTTCTGTACTGTCGAGTTCTAATCTTCGGGTGTGTTCTGGTTCTCCTTCATCATATTGTTCTATCCTTGGTGACGTCTAGATCAAGTCGGCAGGTAGTACGGTTTCTAATCCGTAAACTAGGAAGAAAGGTGAGTATCCAGTGGCTCTGCTTATTTGAGTTCATAGCCCCCATATGACCTTGGGTAATTCTTCAATCCATTTTGATCCATAGTCCACTAGTTCTTCATACAATCTTAGTTTTAATCTGGCTAGTATGAGTCCATTAGCCCTTTCTACCTGTCCGTTGGCCTTTGGATGTGCGATTGATGCGTAATCTATGTTGAAGCCACAGTCCTGTGCCCAACATTGGAATTATGTGGCTATGAAGGGAGAACCCAAATCTGTGATGATTCGATTGGGCATGCCGAAGCGGTGCATAATGTCTTGGATGAACTCGACTACTTTGGCTGCACTGTATTTTGCGAGTGGTTTGTATTCAATCCACTTGGTGAACTTGTCAATTGCTATGAAGATATACTCAAAACCACCTTTTGTTTTCTTGAGAGGTCCTACTTGATCCAGCCCCCAATAGGAGAAGGGCCAAGCGGGTGGGATGCAGATGAGATTGTGTGCTGGCACATGAGCTTGTCTTGCGAACATTTGACAGCCTTTGCATTTTCTGATGAGTTCTTTTGCGTCTTTCAAAGCGGTTGGCCAGTAGAACCCGGTGCGGAATGCCTTGCCAACCAGCGTTCTTAAGGTGGCATGATTTCCACAGCAACCTGAGTGTATTTCATCTAGGATCTCTTTGCCCTCTTCAAATGAGACACATTTTAGGAGTACTCCTAATGATGTGGCTCTTCTATAGAGCTTGTCCCCTACTAGGACGTAGTTCTTGCTTCTGCGAACAACTCGGGTAGCTTCCTCTTTATCTGCTGGCAACTTATTCTCTTTGATATAATCAATAAAAACTTGGGTCCATGAGGTGGTGATTACCAAAATCTGGGTGCCTTCAGTTGAGATTTTAGGGGTTATCTCACTGGGTTGTTTGATAGAGGGAGCTGATAACTCCTCTATGAATACATCAGGTGGGACCTTTGCCCTATCTGATCCGAGCCTGGCGAGGACGTCTGCCGCAATATTAGAATCGCGTAGGACATGTAGAATTTCTAATCCTTGAAAATGTTTTTCGAGCTTTCGTATTTCTGCACAGTAAGCGCCCATGTTTTCTTTGGTGCAGTCCCAATCTTTATTGACTTGATTGATGACTACTGTCGAATCGCAGTATACGAGTAAACGCTTGATTCCAAGGGTAATTGCCACTCGTAGCCCATGGATGAGGGCTTCGTATTCTGCTTCATTGTTTGTAGCTTGCCATAATATCTGAAGGACGTACTTGAGTTGTTTTCCGTCTAGAGCAACGAGGAGAATGCCAGCACCGGCTCTACCTAGCTTGAGTGATCCATCAAAGTACATCTTCCAATGATCAAGGATGGTATTTGACATAGGTTGTTGAATTTCTGTCCACTTGGCAACAAAATCAGCCAGGGCTTGAGATTTAATTGCCTTCCGTGGAGTGAAATCGATATTGAGAGCACCAAGTTCAACTGCCCACTTAGATATGCGCCCTGTTGCGTCTCTGTTGTGTAGGAAGTCTCCAAGTGGGGAATCTGTCACCACGGTAATCATGTGGCTTTCAAAATAGTGGCGAAGCTTGCGTGAAGTGATCAGGAGGGCGTAGAGTAGTTTTTGCACATGTGGGTACCGGATTTTTTATTCTGACAGTACTTCGCTGATGTAGTATACGGGGCATTGTACTTTATATACACGCCCTTCTCCTTCTCTTTCTACGACAATCGTTGTGCTGATCACAGTAGAAGTTGCCGCAATGTACAGCATCATGTCTTCGTATTTCTTTGGAGGTGTGAGAACGGGCGAGGAGGTGAGGTATGCCTTGAGCTTCTTGAAAGCTTCGTTGGCTTCTTCTGTCCACTCGAATTTGTCTGTCTTCTTTAGTAGTTTAAAGAAAGGTAACCCTCTTTTGCCTAGTTTTGATATGAAATGATTGAGGGCCACCATGCAGCCTGTTAGTTTCTGCACATCTTTGACACTTCGAGGAGGGCCCATCTCTGAGATGGCTCGAATTTGCTTGGCGCTGGCTTCAATTCTGCAATGACTGACCAAGAATCTGAGTAGTTGTCCCGAAGGAACTTCGAATACACACTTGTTTGGGTTCAATTTCCACCTCCATCTTTTTAGGTTTTTGAAGGTTTGCTTTAAGTCTTCAATTAGTGTATCCGAGTTCTTTGTCTTTACTACTATGTCATCCACGTATGCCTCTACGTTTTCGCTGATCTGATCACCAAGGCACGTTTGGATAGCTCTTTGGTAAGTGGCACCAGCATTCTTGAGTCCAAATGACATGGTTTTGTAGCAGTAGGCACTGAATGGAGTGATGAAAGATGTCTTGCTCCGGTCTTGTTCCTTTAATGCGATCTGGTGATATCCTGAATAGCAATCAAGGAAGGATAATAGGGCAGATCCTGCTATTGAATCAACTATCTGATCAATGCGTGGCAGCCTAAACGGATCTTTTAGGCAGTGTTTGTTGAGATATGTGTAGTCGACACACATACGCCACTCGTCCATATTCTTTTTCTGTACTAGAACTAGGTTTGCTAGCCAATCTAGATGGAGGATTTCTCTGATGAATCTGGCTACCATTAGCTTTGTGATTTCTTTTTTAATTGCTAGGGTGAGAATCGTCGTAGTCGTTGCTTCACAGGCTTGGAGCCTTCATTGATATCAATTCTGTGCTCAGCCAACTCTCTTGGGACACCTGGCATGTCGGCTGGCTTTCAAGCGAAGATATCTTTGTTGTCCCGAAGAAAGTTGGTGAGCGCGAGTTCCTATTTTACCGAGAGGTGGGCGCTAATGGTTGCCGCTTTGGAGGGATCACCGGTGCCTAGGTCGATTTGCTTGATGTCAGCTTCTTTTGGTGGTGCGAGGATGCTGGGTTTTTTAGCCGGTATCTCTAGCTCTTCTGGGCTCATTTCTACTGTGACAGTGGCTATTTCTTTTCTTCTATCGGTGGCTTGTGCTTTTGCTACAATTTGGATTGCCTAAACATCGCAGTCAAAAGCGTGCTTCAAATCACTCCGAAGAGAAAGGACACCGTTAGGCCCTGGCATCTTAAGCAACAGGTATGGATAATGCGGCATCGCCATGAATTTTGCTAGTGCTGGGCGCCTAAGGATTGCATGATATGATGAATCAAAGTCTGTAACTTCAAACTTGATGAACTATGTATGGTAGTTTGAGGGAGTCCCAAAAGTAACCAGTAGAGTGATTTGTCCAAGTGGCATTGTTGCCTTGTCGGGTACTATGCCATAAAAGGCGTGCTTGTTGGTGTAATCATCCCGGCGAGTTGTAGTCCCATCTTCCTTAGAGTTTTTGAAAAAATGATGTTGAGTCCGGCTCCCCCGTCGATTAGTACTTTTGTGACAGTCATACCGGTAATAGTTGGATCTAGAACTAGTGGGTAATGGCTTGCGTTTCCTACGCTAGTCCATTGGTCTTCTCTTGAAAATTAGATTGGATACTGTGACCAGTTGAGATATCTTGGAGTAGCCGGTTCTGCTGCCATGATGGTTCACAACGCTAGCTTTTCTTGATGTTTGCTTCTGGAATCTAGAACCCCAGCGAAGATCACTGCTACTGTTCCCCTGGATTTTTGGAATCCCTTGTCTTTGAGGTTGTCTTCTTCTTTTTTCTAATTGTCTTCTTTGACGCTCCCCTTACTATCTTTTCTTGTGTATCGATCATTAAAGGTGTAGCAATCTCCGATGGTGTGATTTCCTTTAGGGTGCAAGATGCAACGCATGTTTTCAATGTCGTCATACCTTCTGGGCTTGGAAAACTTCCTTCATTTGTCAGTCACCGCTACGGTGTTGTTTGGTCCACGTTTTCTTTCCTGATGTATGTTGTTTCGATGATTTTGCTTGTCCGGGTTGTCTTGGTTGTTTCTATCCAGGAACCTTTCTCGTATCTTTTCCTCTACAATAATCATCTTTTCTGCTGTTCGTCTGAATTCTTCATTGTTTCTTGGGTTTTCTTTGTAAAAATCTTGAAATTGCCACCTAGCCATGATTCCATGAGAGAAAGCTTCGATTACTTCTTGTTCGGTGATGTCATGTACTTGAGCTCGTAGTTCGCCAAATCGTCGATAGTAATTTTTGAGACTTTCACCTTCTTTCTGCTTGAGTCCTTTTAACTCTACGTGGGTGATTGGGTGTGTAATGATACCCATAAAATTTTCACAGAAAGCTCTTTGCAAGTCCTCCCAATTTCTGATTGATCATGGATTCAATTTGTCAAACCATTGAAGGAGCATGGTTTCTTGGGCCATGGGAAAGAACAAGGTCTTGATATCATCGTCTCCTCCAACCAATTCAATCAATTGCGAGTAAATCCTGAGCCACTGCCTTGGTTCGGTCTTGCCATCATACTTGGAGTGGTTGGACGGCTTGAACTTGTGAGGCAGTCGTATTGAAGAAAGTCTGTTTGCAAAATAGGGGAATCTATCGTGCCAACTATTTCAGCACCCCCTTCTTGCCAACTGTTGTCTTGGTGAGAGTAGTTTCACATGGCTGTCCGAGTAGGTGCTTTGCTTTTGACCTTTCTTGGTTGTTCGACTCAGTCGTTTTGACTATGGTTTCTTCTACTTTCTCTATTGTGACTTCCACTTGGTCCAAGTCTCTCGAAAGCGGACTTCCTTTGATTTTGATCTTCCTGCTCATGAGATGTTGACCTGGTAGGTAGTCTTGAGCGGGTCCTTCCGTCGTGCGTCCTTAGGACTGTTGATCAGAGAATGTCCTGGAGCTGTTCTTGTTTTTCACTGGGATGTGAAGTCGCCCTGAGTTCTTCTAGTGCTTCTCGGATCTTATCGTAGGGTGTATTCATCGCTCGTCCTTCTTCGACCTCTCGCTCTGATTTTCTTCTATTGTACTCGGCTAGATCTGACTCATATCTGATCCAAGCTTCCTTGCACTGCCTAGCATGGCATTGACGTCCTTGTTTCAATTTGTTCTTTCTCTCTCTGGCTTGCCTTTGACTCTCGATCTCACCATCGTGCCCCTGGGTAAAGGGTGATATGTTGGACTCAGATTCATCCGATGACCTAACATTGGGCGCTTCTGGGGGGACCAATGGTGATCGAGGACGACGAACCATGAATACTTCTCGTGCGTGAATTGCTCCGCTATTGGCGTCGGTTTCCACACTGTCGGAGTAGTTGATAACTTTAGTAGAGGCTTCAAGGTCGCAGATTGAGTCTTCTTCTTGGTAGGGTAGAATTGCTGTTGTCATATTGTCGACTAGTTGGGTGCCGCTATCCTTAGGAACAGAACCTGGCCAGTGGACGATGCAGTCTTGAGATGTTATAGTTAACACGAGACCTTCCTAGGCTCCTTTCAGTGGCATTCTAAGCACCGGATCGAGGAATCCTTTGGCCCGTGTTTGATAAGATGTTGCCATGTTGTGGAGTCCAGACGGAAAAGGACCCAACTTCTTGAAAAGACTCTAAGTGTACTCCGAGTTGTATTCTTGATAGGCCAAGGCCATGTTCTTAAGCCCCATCGAAAAAGAACTCGGTTTCTTGGAAGAACTCGGGTAAGACTCCATTTCGAATGCGGAACCTGAGTTTGAGTCAGATGCGCAAAGTCACGAAATCTGAGTTGGATCGGACATTGCGAGCTGCACGAATCTTCCAGCAAGTTGATCTGTCGTAGTTGCCGAAATAGAATGGTCTTCATGCTGATCCGAATTTTCGAGGAGATGGCTTTGGAGCTTGCCATTGTCACCTGCCTCGCAGATCCATGAACCGAAGATGAAGGTTGATCCCGTCGAGAAGATCATGTTGTCGAGGTCCATCGAGCTCACGGATGCAAAGTCTCCGAAAGCCCCTACCTGGCACGCCAGCTGTCAATGTTTCACCACCGATAGCCTGCCACGGGGGTACCCGGGGCAGTATGTTTGGGCTTCAGCGTATGCAGAACTCGACGGTAAACGCAAGAGACAGTCGATTTATCCTGGTTCGGACCCTCGATCTTTGATCGAGTAATAGCCCTATGTCCAGTTGGCGTTAGCCTTTGCGTTGGATTGATTGTGAAGTGTTCTGTTGTGTTGTCCTCCTCCTAGAACCCCCATCTAAGGAGCCCTGCCCTCCTTTATATAATCAGGAGGCCAGAGTCCTAGTCGGTTTACAATGTAGAGTCATAGTAGGATTACAGGGTAATATTACTACTAGGATTATATGGGAGGAATCCTAATCAAACTAGATCTCCTCTCTTCCTTACGGTGTATCCCATGGGTCCCGCATCGACAGTCCCCTACAATAGTCACTAAAAAAATAAAGTCCACTGACAACACAACTATTCAGTAGTCACTACCATAGCACCTTGCACAATTGCATTGGACCAAAATTTGCAGACATTTATAAACAATCCCGCGGCAACGTGAGGTGAATTCTTCATTTCTAACTACACCAACAAAGTAGTAAAGGACAAACATGTTATAGCCTGTGGGTGGCATCCAATGGTGCAGAGGAGTAAGAGCATCTCCAGCAGTACTAGCTAAATCAGACTCCCTACTTTTGGATTTGGGTAGCTACCTATTTCAATACTATCTATTTTTTGTTGTTTACTCCGGCAATACTACCAAAATCAGACTACCCAAATCTATTATAGTAGAGAATGACATGTGGGGCCTATGTGTCATCCTCTATCAACTTCTTCTTCCTCCCTACATGCATGGGGCAGAGCCAGCTGGGGCTGGCGGCCGCACCTAGGGAACAGCGGACGCCGGTGGGGAGGAGCTGCACCCGAGGAAGAGCTAACGCCGGCGGGGAGGGGCCGCGGTCGAGGAAGAGCTGACGCCGGTGGGGAGGGGCACGCACGGGGAAGGGGAACGTCGGCGAGGAGGGGCAAAGTGCCACGCCCACGAGGAGGAGGCGCTCCCGCGCCCGGGATTTGCTTGATGTCAGCTTCTTTTGGTGGTGCGAGGATGCTGGGTTTTTTAGCCGGTATCTCTAGCTCTTCTGGGCTCATTTCTACTGTGACAGTGGCTATTTCTTTTCTTCTATCGGTGGCTTGTGCTTTTGCTACAATTTGGATTGCCTAAACATCGCAGTCAAAAGCGTGCTTCAAATCACTCCGAAGAGAAAGGACACCGTTAGGCCCTGGCATCTTAAGCAACAGGTATGGATAATGCGGCATCGCCATGAATTTTGCTAGTGCTGGGCGCCTAAGGATTGCATGATATGATGAATCAAAGTCTGTAACTTCAAACTTGATGAACTATGTATGGTAGTTTGAGGGAGTCCCAAAAGTAACCAGTAGAGTGATTTGTCCAAGTGGCATTGTTGCCTTGTCGGGTACTATGCCATAAAAGGCGTGCTTGTTGGTGTAATCATCCCGGCGAGTTGTAGTCCCATCTTCCTTAGAGTTTTTGAAAAAATGATGTTGAGTCCGGCTCCCCCGTCGATTAGTACTTTTGTGACAGTCATACCGGTAATAGTTGGATCTAGAACTAGTGGGTAATGGCTTGCGTTTCCTACGCTAGTCCATTGGTCTTCTCTTGAAAATTAGATTGGATACTGTGACCAGTTGAGATATCTTGGAGTAGCCGGTTCTGCTGCCATGATGGTTCACAACGCTAGCTTTTCTTGATGTTTGCTTCTGGAATCTAGAACCCCAGCGAAGATCACTGCTACTGTTCCCCTGGATTTTTGGAATCCCTTGTCTTTGAGGTTGTCTTCTTCTTTTTTCTAATTGTCTTCTTTGACGCTCCCCTTACTATCTTTTCTTGTGTATCGATCATTAAAGGTGTAGCAATCTCCGATGGTGTGATTTCCTTTAGGGTGCAAGATGCAACGCATGTTTTCAATGTCGTCATACCTTCTGGGCTTGGAAAACTTCCTTCATTTGTCAGTCACCGCTACGGTGTTGTTTGGTCCACGTTTTCTTTCCTGATGTATGTTGTTTCGATGATTTTGCTTGTCCGGGTTGTCTTGGTTGTTTCTATCCAGGAACCTTTCTCGTATCTTTTCCTCTACAATAATCATCTTTTCTGCTGTTCGTCTGAATTCTTCATTGTTTCTTGGGTTTTCTTTGTAAAAATCTTGAAATTGCCACCTAGCCATGATTCCATGAGAGAAAGCTTCGATTACTTCTTGTTCGGTGATGTCATGTACTTGAGCTCGTAGTTCGCCAAATCGTCGATAGTAATTTTTGAGACTTTCACCTTCTTTCTGCTTGAGTCCTTTTAACTCTACGTGGGTGATTGGGTGTGTAATGATACCCATAAAATTTTCACAGAAAGCTCTTTGCAAGTCCTCCCAATTTCTGATTGATCATGGATTCAATTTGTCAAACCATTGAAGGAGCATGGTTTCTTGGGCCATGGGAAAGAACAAGGTCTTGATATCATCGTCTCCTCCAACCAATTCAATCAATTGCGAGTAAATCCTGAGCCACTGCCTTGGTTCGGTCTTGCCATCATACTTGGAGTGGTTGGACGGCTTGAACTTGTGAGGCAGTCGTATTGAAGAAAGTCTGTTTGCAAAATAGGGGAATCTATCGTGCCAACTATTTCAGCACCCCCTTCTTGCCAACTGTTGTCTTGGTGAGAGTAGTTTCACATGGCTGTCCGAGTAGGTGCTTTGCTTTTGACCTTTCTTGGTTGTTCGACTCAGTCGTTTTGACTATGGTTTCTTCTACTTTCTCTATTGTGACTTCCACTTGGTCCAAGTCTCTCGAAAGCGGACTTCCTTTGATTTTGATCTTCCTGCTCATGAGATGTTGACCTGGTAGGTAGTCTTGAGCGGGTCCTTCCGTCGTGCGTCCTTAGGACTGTTGATCAGAGAATGTCCTGGAGCTGTTCTTGTTTTTCACTGGGATGTGAAGTCGCCCTGAGTTCTTCTAGTGCTTCTCGGATCTTATCGTAGGGTGTATTCATCGCTCGTCCTTCTTCGACCTCTCGCTCTGATTTTCTTCTATTGTACTCGGCTAGATCTGACTCATATCTGATCCAAGCTTCCTTGCACTGCCTAGCATGGCATTGACGTCCTTGTTTCAATTTGTTCTTTCTCTCTCTGGCTTGCCTTTGACTCTCGATCTCACCATCGTGCCCCTGGGTAAAGGGTGATATGTTGGACTCAGATTCATCCGATGACCTAACATTGGGCGCTTCTGGGGGGACCAATGGTGATCGAGGACGACGAACCATGAATACTTCTCGTGCGTGAATTGCTCCGCTATTGGCGTCGGTTTCCACACTGTCGGAGTAGTTGATAACTTTAGTAGAGGCTTCAAGGTCGCAGATTGAGTCTTCTTCTTGGTAGGGTAGAATTGCTGTTGTCATATTGTCGACTAGTTGGGTGCCGCTATCCTTAGGAACAGAACCTGGCCAGTGGACGATGCAGTCTTGAGATGTTATAGTTAACACGAGACCTTCCTAGGCTCCTTTCAGTGGCATTCTAAGCACCGGATCGAGGAATCCTTTGGCCCGTGTTTGATAAGATGTTGCCATGTTGTGGAGTCCAGACGGAAAAGGACCCAACTTCTTGAAAAGACTCTAAGTGTACTCCGAGTTGTATTCTTGATAGGCCAAGGCCATGTTCTTAAGCCCCATCGAAAAAGAACTCGGTTTCTTGGAAGAACTCGGGTAAGACTCCATTTCGAATGCGGAACCTGAGTTTGAGTCAGATGCGCAAAGTCACGAAATCTGAGTTGGATCGGACATTGCGAGCTGCACGAATCTTCCAGCAAGTTGATCTGTCGTAGTTGCCGAAATAGAATGGTCTTCATGCTGATCCGAATTTTCGAGGAGATGGCTTTGGAGCTTGCCATTGTCACCTGCCTCGCAGATCCATGAACCGAAGATGAAGGTTGATCCCGTCGAGAAGATCATGTTGTCGAGGTCCATCGAGCTCACGGATGCAAAGTCTCCGAAAGCCCCTACCTGGCACGCCAGCTGTCAATGTTTCACCACCGATAGCCTGCCACGGGGGTACCCGGGGCAGTATGTTTGGGCTTCAGCGTATGCAGAACTCGACGGTAAACGCAAGAGACAGTCGATTTATCCTGGTTCGGACCCTCGATCTTTGATCGAGTAATAGCCCTATGTCCAGTTGGCGTTAGCCTTTGCGTTGGATTGATTGTGAAGTGTTCTGTTGTGTTGTCCTCCTCCTAGAACCCCCATCTAAGGAGCCCTGCCCTCCTTTATATAATCAGGAGGCCAGAGTCCTAGTCGGTTTACAATGTAGAGTCATAGTAGGATTACAGGGTAATATTACTACTAGGATTATATGGGAGGAATCCTAATCAAACTAGATCTCCTCTCTTCCTTACGGTGTATCCCATGGGTCCCGCATCGACAGTCCCCTACAATAGTCACTAAAAAAATAAAGTCCACTGACAACACAACTATTCAGTAGTCACTACCATAGCACCTTGCACAATTGCATTGGACCAAAATTTGCAGACATTTATAAACAATCCCGCGGCAACGTGAGGTGAATTCTTCATTTCTAACTACACCAACAAAGTAGTAAAGGACAAACATGTTATAGCCTGTGGGTGGCATCCAATGGTGCAGAGGAGTAAGAGCATCTCCAGCAGTACTAGCTAAATCAGACTCCCTACTTTTGGATTTGGGTAGCTACCTATTTCAATACTATCTATTTTTTGTTGTTTACTCCGGCAATACTACCAAAATCAGACTACCCAAATCTATTATAGTAGAGAATGACATGTGGGGCCTATGTGTCATCCTCTATCAACTTCTTCTTCCTCCCTACATGCATGGGGCAGAGCCAGCTGGGGCTGGCGGCCGCACCTAGGGAACAGCGGACGCCGGTGGGGAGGAGCTGCACCCGAGGAAGAGCTAACGCCGGCGGGGAGGGGCCGCGGTCGAGGAAGAGCTGACGCCGGTGGGGAGGGGCACGCACGGGGAAGGGGAACGTCGGCGAGGAGGGGCAAAGTGCCACGCCCACGAGGAGGAGGCGCTCCCGCGCCCGGAGAGGGTCGCCGCGCCGCCGTCGACCGTCGCGTCGCCGTCGGGGTGGGCCGTGGTGCCATCGTCGAGAGGGCCGCTGCGCAGGGGCAAGCCGCACCGAGGAGGAGAGGCCGGCGAGCAGCCACGTCGGGCAGGGACACCGGCGGGGCAGTGGATCGAGTCGCGAGGCTGCACGAGGAAGATAGGAAAAATTTGTGCAGCCACAAGTAGGGGGCGAACAAAAGTAGGGGTTTTGGGGGAAAAGTAGGGGGCCAACAGAAGTAGAGGGTGTAGTACGGGGTATGTTGGAGTTAGTTTTTTTTTACCCCCACTGGCTAAATTGAGAGGAGGAGGTCAAGTACGTGGCATTGTTGGAGATACTCTGGAGGACAGTAGGTAGGTGTATCACCTCATTATTATTGAAGTTGATATATCATTTACACCGGCACAAATTAATACAGAGAATCAAAGCAGCTAGACGAACGTATATGGGCGTAACACTCGCACGTCGTAGACTGACATGAGTGGTGTAGGAGTGCTGAAAACGAACATCATGTATCAGTATCGGCACGTGCGGTAGTATGTGTTCTTGCACTTCAGTGCCGTGAGATGAAGCTCTTGATGGCGTCGATGAGCTCTCGGGCTCGTTCCCCAGTGGTGGGGTCCATGTCGACGGCGTACTTGTTAAGGTAGAAGGAGTGGCTCATGCCGTGGTTGATCAGCACCTCCACCTCCTTGCCGGCGGCGCGCAGCGCGTTGCAGTACTCGAGGTTAGTGTCGCGGATGAGGTCGTTCTCGGCCACGGACACAAGCAGCGGCGGCAGCGGCACGGACTCCAGCGGCGGCGCCTGCGGACCCATTGGGCAGGTGAAGGGGTGGTCCTTGGTGGCGCCCTCCGGCAGCGCCAAGGCAAGGAACTTGTCCAGCATGTCCAGCGTGAAGAACACCGAGTCGCCCTTCGTCTCCAACTCCGACCGGCTCCGCGTGGCGCGCACGAACCCCGGGTGGATCGGGATGCCGCCGGCCACGCGGAGGGGCGCCCAACTGCCCGCGTCATCCTGGGCCACGCGGGCGGCGACGAGGTGGACGAGGTTGCCGCCCGAGCTGTCCCCGATGAGGAACACCCGGGACACGTCGGCCGCCACGCGGAGGAGCTCGGCCGCCGGGTCGTCGTCGAGGGCGCCGTCCTCGGACAGCGCGATGGAGCGGAGCCTGCGGAGCGCGGCGACGCCGGTGTCGATGTGCGCGGGCAGGCGGCGCTCGGGCGCGAGCGGGAGCTCGACGGCGACCACCACGGCGGGGACGGCGCACGAGAGGCGCGCGTAGAAGTGGTGGTACATGAGCCAGGACGGGTGGGAGATGCAGAAGCCGCCGCCGTGGAGGTGCAGGATGACGGGCAGGCGCGCGCCGCCTTCCGCCTTCGCCTCGGGGAGGTACACGCGTAGGTTCGGCTCCCCCGGTAGGTCGTGGAGCGTGTGCCCGTCTCGTGGCACCGCGTACGGCGGCACCGGCTCCATCAGCGGGAGGGCCTCGGGCGGGCCGGTCCACGTGCGGTCGACGCTGCCGTCGTCCAGCACGCGCAGCCAGCCGGACACCTCGTCCACCACCTTGCGGCCACCCACCAGTTGCACCTGCGGCTGCTGCTGGGCATTGGCAGGGGGGGCCATCGGTGTTGCTGGGGTAGTGTGCTGTGCACAGGGGGCGAAGTGCGGGTGGCGTTGTATGAGCACGTAAGACACGACGCGTGCGCACGTTGGAGATGGTTGGATGCACAGAGCTATGCGGGAGCCGGACTTTATAGGCAGCGGGCGAGGTCGCTAGAGACTCGAGAGGCCAGGAGGTTGCGTGTGAATTGTGGTTGTGGTTGCGGTTGCGGTTGCCGCTCCTTCGGAGGGAACTTTCACAGAGAAATGCTGGGCGATTTCGATTAGAATTGCGGGTTCGCGATCGCGACGTCGGTCGTCGGTGAAACCAAGGGCATGTTTGGTTAGAAGCCTGGATGATTTGCCTGGAGAAAAGTGTTGCCTGAGAGTTGCCTGGAATTCTGAGAGAATCTGCCTGGCCAGGCAAGTTGAGAGTTATTCGTTTGGTTAGATGCCTGGCCTGAGAAAGCTAATGAATAGAGATCATGTGTTTTCTTATCTGCTGGAGAGGTAATTAATTCATTTTATTAATTAATAATACCTCAAATATACACAAATAAACATACGGTGACAAAATAAAAACAGATAAGTGAGTTTTTTTTTAATTTATAATATGCTTAAATTAATGTGTTTTTTATTTATCTTTGTATAGTTAACATGTATTTTTATAATCTGATTAACCAAAATATATAATTTAGTAAATTATTGTTGTCCGTGTTTAATATTAGATAATCACGTTTAATAAGATTAAATAGGAAATATATTGATAAATTATGTCTTTTAGTATAATATATGATTTTAATACTTTTGATTAAATAATGTGAGGATAAATAAAAAATAAGTAATCAATATAAGAAATCTTAATCTGGATTTGGAAAAAATAATGGTTATGAATAGTAAAATATTTATTTATTTACATTAAATTAAATAATTGTATTTTGCATACTAATCTTTGTGTGACAAAATGTGCACAGTATCGATATAACATTTTTAATTTTTATTAGTACATACGATTAGTATACACTGTGACTCACTACGTATGGTATAGATTACCTTATCTTTTTTAGTTAGTAAGATTGAAAAAAAATCTAACTAAATGACTCTTGTACATATATTTAACATAAAAGTATTTACATAATTCGATGAAAAATAAGTACCATTAATATATGATGATTTTTTTCATTGCATCTTAACTGGTCACGGATACTTGATATAGCTAGCTAAAAAGGAATCCAGAGTTCAACAGGTGCACGTATACCTTAATTAAATAGCTAATGCAAGGTAACAAATCCAGGCAAGGAAGCAGCGGCAGCCAGGCGACCATTTTCATGCGCCTGAGCCTGGCGGCGATGCCTGGGACAGGCAGGTCACCAGGGCTGCAACCAATTAAGGTGCAGGCAGCTCTCCGGCAGGCTACAGGCGAGGCACTTTACTCCCAGGGTTCAATCCAAACAGCCCCCAAGCGCGTGAGAAGAGCAGCGCGACGCCGGGGCGGAGGACCTGTGTGTCGTGTGGACCGGCTAGACCTGCAGTTGGTAACACAAAATAACCTACACTCGGCGCCGGGAGTTTGTCCTCTTGCTACAATTTCCCAGCAGGTGGGGCAGCGAAGTGCCTCAGGAGTATTATGAACTTGGGCTTCTTACCGGCCGAGGACCAGAGAACACTTTAGTTGTTAGCTAGTCTCCCCACTACCGAAAATAGTAGCTTTGTCGTGTGCTACAGGTACACGACAAAGTCTAAAAAACACTCGGGAAATAATTTGTCGAGTGTAACACTCAGCAAACAGCACACGGCATCTACAGTGCAGGCAAACGTCTATTTGTCGAGTGTTTTTTTTATCAGGCACTCGACAAATACTTTGCCGAGAGCTGAAACCGACGCTCGGCAAAAAAAAAGTAACATGACGATGCGGAGACGGTCACGGCGTGTTTGCCGAGTGTCCAGGATTTGACACTCGGCAAAGCTGCCATGTTTGTCAAGTGCCCCAGCACTGACACTCGGTAAACATGGCTGCTTCGCTGAGTGTTAAATTCCGGACACTTGACAAAGACTGGCCCAGAATGTACAGATTTTGGCCACGTGCTCTCTTTGTCGAGTGTTGTCTAGACACTGACACTCGGCAAACATGGCTGCTTTGCCGAGTGTCAACAGACACTCGGCAAAGACAGGCCCAGAATGTACAAAATTTGGCCATGTGTCCTCTTTGCCGAGTGTTTTTATCTTGGCACTCGACAAAAGGCCTCTTTGCAGAGTGTAACACTCGGCAAAGCGACCATATATTTTCAGTTTTTATGGTTCGATCATGTATAACGAACCCTACTCAAATAAACATTACAGACATCACACATAGTTCATAATAAGCATCGCAAACAGTTCATATAGATATATTAACAACATATAAATGCAAACCTATATTTTTTATTTTTCTTCTTCTCCTTCTTTTCTAGGCCGTGTTTTTCTTAATTTATTCCGATGTACTTTAAAAATACCTTGTCAAATTAACTCAACAATATATATTTGATTTTTCTAGGAATATTATTCAATTATTTTATACAATTACAGCTAAAATTTAATTTATATTAATTAAAATTCTATAATTGCACTTAATAAATTAAAATTATCAAACGGATCTAAAAAATTATCAAACTTTCACATGAAACAATCTATGTTCTCTATTGCCTATACAAAAAGTTTTAAAACCAAACCCCAATTCGTCCGTCACTTTGACTTCAAATCTTACCGAATCCTTCTCAACACTACGATTGTTCTTCTGAGATGCTTCGGTTTGTAAGCATCGTACGCGACAAAAATATACGAAACCTTCTCAATTTTTTACCACAGCCTCCACGTATGATATCATCACATCATGATAAATCTTATGATTTTCAGACTTCGTTTGCTTTTTTTAGAATTTAAAAACTATTCGGCCACACGTTCGTGGTTGTGTTTCCTAAACAAGATGTTCAAAATTTCTTTTTATTTTTCGGGTAAGGCCTCACAATGGATTTAATAACATGAATATCATTTTTCTACTCATTTTATTCTATTATTTGAATCACTTGAAGTTCAAATTTGACTTATACCAAAAAATTCCTCGAAATACAATAAATTAATTAAATATAGCAAACATGTCCAAAAATATACCAAATCTTAACATAGAGTACCACATGTTGTATATGGAGAGCAGAAAAAGTTTCAAGGTCAGAAGAGAAAAAACTTATTTCTTTACCGAGTGCCAAACAAACACTCGGCAACTCGTCAAACATATTTATTTGCCGAGGGCCAAATAATTACACTCGACAAATATATTTTTTTTGCCGAGTGTATTTGTTTGCCAAGTGTTTCAATAACGTACACTCGGTAAACGTACTAATGGACAACACACGGACTAATGGTTGTCCACGTGGCGTTCTTTGCCGAGTGTTTTTTTGCATTTTTTGCCGAGTGCAATTATTTTGTCAAGTGTTTTTTAAATACTCGGCAAAAAGCTTCTTTACCGAGTGTCTGATATAATGCACTCCGCAAATATTCTTGCTCTCGGCAAACACACAGTTTTTCCAGTAGTGCCGGTCAGTCACATCAAGGAATAAGCTATTTCCTTGCAACAAAAAAAATTAGTGGAATAAACTATTAGAAATTTTAGGATTAGGAACACCTGCTACTAATTGGGCAATATCAATAGTAGTGTTTTCATAAACGTTAAACGGTAAACAGTCGGTCACCTACCGTTTAGTCATTATTCGGGCAAAACATCCCATTAAACGAGCTAAACGGCTAATTAAACGAAATAAACAGGTGATTAAACAGAAACGGCGCACCACCGTATAGCGTTTACACGGTGTTTAAACAAGTTAAACGACCGTTTAGATGAACAGTGATCAATATTGTCATCTAGCTACTCTACCAGGACACCAAGTTAAGTCGGTCATGTACAAATGGCAGTGAGCAGTAGATTGCACATGAGTTCCATGTCAGTTGTCAACATGTGGGAGCGGTTGAGCTTGACCAGTTGGGGCCCATGGGCACGGCCATATGGCCCGATGATCTGGGATGGCACGGCCCGACGAGTGCCATGCCCGTGCCGGCCTAGCCTAGGAAGACGGTCCTATTCTCCTACTCCCTATGTCTCGTTAAACGAGTCGTTTTAAGGTTGGGAGTACCAAGGAAGAGGCACAATGACATGCATGTCCCTACATACAGTATCAAGGAAGAGGCACAATGACATGCATGTCCCTACATTTACCACAGTTATGGTGCACCGAGGATATTAAGGCTGCGTTTAGTCCGTCAAATGAAAATTTTTGATGTCCCATTGAATATTTCGGGAATGTCGAAAGGGGTTTTTGAATACTAATAAAAAAAATTAATTACGTAGCTCGCCTGGAAACTACGAGACGAATTTATTAAGCCTAATTAATCCGTCATTAGCGCATGTTAGTTACTGTAGCACATATGGCTAATCATGGACTAATTAGTCTTAAAACATTCGTCTCGCGATTTCCAACCAAATTGTGCAATTAATTTTTTTCGTCTATATTTAATACTTTATGCATGTGTCGCAAGATTCGATGTAATAATTTAGGGTGAAAATTTTTTGGAACTAAATCATGCCTATAACTCCTGCTTTATTGCATCCAAGTACTGCTAGGACGCCATCTCTTTACTGCTACTGGACGAGTGGATGAGGATGACCTGATGTGAGTGGGCGACGTGACTAGGGTCCAGTTTAGTTGTCGAAAATTTTGACAAAACAACTCTAAAGTATTTTCGTTGTTATTTGTTAATTAGTGTTCAATCATAGTCTAATTAGGCTTAAAAGATTCGTCTCGTGGATTTCGTCTAAACTATATAATTAGTTTTATTTTTTTATTTATAATTAATGCTTCATGCATACGTTCAAAGATTCGATGTGACAAAAAATCTTTAAAAATTAGCCCATGGTGCTACATCGACTCTCTTTTGGGGACAAAGATTGAAGGCGAGAACGTTAGTTTTCGTGGGACGGAGGGAGTAGATCCTAGGCACTCAACTTTCCCCGCCCCTCGCGCTCATCCTTTCTGTCCACGACAGCGAGGCCAAGGCCAAGGCTGAGACTTCCCTCCTGATTTCTCGACCACCACCTATCGTGCAGGCTCCTCCTACCATTCTCCCCCATCGAGAAGCAGCGGCACACGGGGCACAGCCTAGGGGCGCACCCCGACAATCAACCGCCGGGAAAGCAGTCAGAAAGTGGTAGCGCATCGCAGGTAGCTAGCGAGGTCACTCGATGCCACAGAAGCTGATGGGCGCAGGAGCGCCGACGGGCCGGCCCGCCACAAACCAAGCCTTAAAGGGTTAGGCCCGTGCCTGAGGTGCAGCTCGTCGGTGGGAACGGCATGGCCTGCTAAGCGAGGCATGTCGTGCTGGCCCAATGCCTAACAGGTCATGCCTTACACTACTACAAAATTAATTTTAGAAGATAGGCCTTTTATTAGCGTGGGTGGTCATAAAATTTAATAGTCTCCTAAAATACCTAAGGATTCTTAAGGCAGTCATTTTATTTACAGAGACGTTTAAAAAAATACCCGTCTCTCAATGGATTTACGAAAACGGTCAAAAGTAGCCCATCAACCAAAATCCATTAACCGAGGCGAGCCTCTTACCGAAAATGGAGACCATTTTCAGAGACGGACCTCTTAGTCTCAGAAAAATGGCCTGACGCCCAAAGAGATCTAGAAGGGCCATTACTTTTGTTACGTATGTATAGGTGAGTTAGGGTTTGGAGGTTACTCATCCTCTCTCTCAACTCTCTCTCGTCACTCAGCTCCTAGTGATGGCGCCTCTCTCCCTTCTCTCCCTCTACTCTCTCAGCATCGACGACGGAGGTCGGTGAGCGCCAAGCGGTGGGAGGTCTGTGTGCGCCTAGCGGTGAAGTCTATGTGCGCCCGATGGCGGGGTCCGCACGTGCCTAGTGGCGGGGGTCCTCACGCCCGACGACATCGGGGACTCTTCCACGGCGCCCCGCTCTCACGGCGGTGGCCGTGGCTTAGATCCATGGAGGTTGGGCCTCGCGACAGTGCGGGCCTCGGACTCAGTTGTTGGGGCTCGAATCCAGCGTGAGGGGCAGTGATGGTGGCGCGTCGATGGGCTCGACAGGCTTGTCGATGGAATCTATTTTCGAAGGCGGGCACTTGATCGCCTCCGAAAATATCGATTAACACAGGCGTTGTTTTGGAGGTAGACACCCTTCCAGCTTGCAAAAATCAGTTTTGACTACCTATGAAAATCTGTTTCAGTAATAGTGTTAGCGCGCCTAGGCCCACGCCATGCTGGGCAGACCGTTTGGTTCAAGAGCTGGAATTCTCGGTTTTGACCCTCTAGCCGTTTGCTTAGACTTTGCAGTTGTTTGGAGCATCTCTAGCAGCCCCCAACATCACCTATTGTCGACACAGAATTTTGTCTCGTGTCGAGGACACACGCAGCAAGCCGGAAGGGTTCGCTCGATGGAGCAGATCCACCTAGCTTCAGCGCAGGAGTGGTCGATCCTACGCAATCCTCCCGAGGCATGCCAGTCAATTTGACCCTGCAATTGACAAGGAGAGAAAGTTCATCAGTAATTAAGGGCAGAACTTGTCGGTGTTGCTAGACAGTCCCGAATGTACGACTGTGAGAGCCGATATAAAAGAAAATCGGCTAAATAGCCGATTCTAGTATATTCATGAAGTCAGTCAGAGCTCATGGGGTCGTGTGAAGAGAATCGGTTATCATTCAGGATAAACATCATTTAAACGAATATTATTCAATGACAATAAGATATCAATAATGATCGGTCCATATTGAGCCAATGATTACGAGTAACCAAACTCCTTTTTATATAAAGAAATAATTCAACATCACTTAATCATTTAATAAAGATAAATCTAATGAACATGTTAGATCTCATCTATCGCCATGACCAGTGGGGCATGAGGCAGAATCATGCAGGCCGTAGAAACAATAATAGACTCAACGACCCTAACTCATTACTAATATTAGTGGGGCATGAGGTAGAATCATGCATGCCGTAATACAATAACAAGATCATGGGGCTAACACATCTTTCAACTTATCTCTACTTCGACGATCTCGTGATGTGACTGTTCGTGAAAGCATTTGATATCGGCTAAATAGCCGATTCAGGCATAGCGCACAGTTAAGGTCATGTCTTCTCTAGAACAGGTCTATCAACCAACGATCCGCACTCCACGGTGCCAACAGTGGGGTGAGAGGCAGAATCCCACAGGCCATGATGATGGGCTATGAAACGGTTCTCGCTAACCGTTAGATCTACTCAAGATCAAACATGCCTTAACCGCACGCTATGCACGATTAAGATTGACGCAAAACAGCCGATAAAAACATAACTCATCGCTTAAGATGTAGATTAGATCAGTTCTAGATTAGCAAACGATGAGTTAAACAAGAATAAGACCGATCCAGATCAATCTCAATCGGGCAGAGTGATATTGCTGTAATTAGATAAACAATGAAAGTAATAAGGAATATTGGTAACTTATTGAATCTACCAAAGACTGCCACTCTAAGATAGAGCCGATAACTTGACCTTGATCCAATTCAAGCAGTGGGGTGTGAGGCAGAATCACACAGGCCATACTTGAATTAGGCAAGAGTCGATAACTAGCTTATACCAAAGCCGTAGTGTGGGTCGACCGAATCGCTGCGCCATACGAACAGAGGTATAAACCATAACGGTACTTACAACAAGTAGTGGAGGTCGACCAGATCGATGCAACTGTACTTGCCGAAGAACTCACTGAGATCTACTCTACTCCTACTCCTAAGGGGTGGTCAAAGCCAAAAAAAGTAATTGACTTGTATTTGATTGATTGATTGATTCCTCTACAATAGCCGGGGTTTGATATTTATACCCGGAGCCTAAAATGAACCCTACTCGAGTACGACTTAATAAAATCTTTGGCATAATGAAAACATTCCTAATTTAAGATAACTTGGACTCTAATCTTTCCCTTTTTGTAGAGTCCAACACATTTTCGTCCTGGCGTCGAGCGTAGCCTCCGTCGTTATCTACTGGCGCTATTCGAAGAAAGCCGATTCCTAGATTTTGCATCTGAATCAGCTATTTCTGATCCGCCCGCAACTGATCCCTTGATGATACGATCCTGGGAGCTTTTGGGTCCTTGTGACTCTCCTTCCAAATTTTGGTGTAAACACATGCCCCCCAATTTTGGGACAAAAGAAATTTTGTTCCAAAATTACCATGTCCGTGCTCCCGATAGGCCCATAGTCACGGGTAAGGAATCTTGATCTGGGGTCTACTATTTGTCGCCATCCATATCAACTCATGAGCCCATGCTTCAAAACTTTTTCAGACCATTATTGCTTCACGGGCGTTTTGGATTCATCCTTCCAAGCTAGCTATAAAAATGGCTATCCGACCTTGGTGAGAGCAAACTCAACGATTCAACCATGTTCTACTTCTATCTGCCTCCTCGGGTGTTTCCGATCCCGCTGGATCCTCCGTGGTTTATCCTTTTGCTATGTAGATCTTGAGCGGTTAGGAGAATTCTTGTGAATAGGGTGATTGTGTCGCTCATTCTAGTGCCTTGTCAAGCAAGAGAATCCGCTGCTGTAGCTAGAAGAAGTCTTGTGATGTGGCCTGCGTCTTCTCACTAGGCTCGTAGAGCTGTTCTAGTGTTTGCAAGGGCTAGAATGTATGGACACTTTTCCCCTTGTTTGTTCCATCAAATACCTATCAGGAAAGCCACAAGCTTCTTTCCAGCGGTCTCTCAGTCACCGAGTAATTAGCTAGGTATCTGTTAGGCAGGCGACTCTTCCCTTTCTCTTGCACAATCTTATCAATGGGCTGACGTGACTTGGTTCACGATGACCCTCGGCCTTATGGGGATCCAGACTCCCTTCAATACAAAGAAGCCTTGGTGGGTAGATCTCTAGTCAATGTAGATTCTTTGTATTCGTCTCATGATGCTTCATAATTTGGGGAAACAATAAGTTTGAATTTGTTACCCTTCCATTATCCATCCCCTAAATTCCTAGAATACCGATCCGTTTTCGTATCTGTTTTTAGTTTTCACATCCTTGGTGAAACCCATCTCCTTGCCTCCCCGGGCTATATATATGGACCACGGCTGAGGCTCAGAACGCTACCTGTCTCATCTCAAACCTTCTGTGTCCTTAGTATAGTTCCTGTTCTTCTGTAGGATTGAGATCATGGAGAACAGCAAGAGACCTACTGAGGAGGCTCTTAACGAGCCCGCATCATCACGCTAGCGCCTTCATCACCAGGAAGGTGCTAGTCGGGATGTCCCCATCGTTCTAGAGCACAGGGTCAACCTGGCTCAGCCATCGGGATCACCCTCAACACTGATTCATCACTAGCTCCCTAGTTATCCGAGGAGGCAGATCGATAATGTTGATCTAATCGCTTTCATTGATCAGACTAATCAGAGTCTATCCAACTGCCTTTCTCTCGTGGAATCGGCTCTAGCCATGATTCAAATCTGATCGTCCTCCGAGGCTGACCTAAGGGAATGGCTAGCCAAGGCTGAAGCCAGAATCACAGGTGAGAAGGCTACCACAATCTTCTTAGCTTTTCTTAACTTTTTCTTTCGAGATTTTCTGATCGTCCCTTCCTTTGAATTTTTAGATCTAACTGCTCAGTTGGAAAGCCTTCGATCAGCCGCAGATCACGCGGCGGGGTTTGTCAATGCTAGGGGCGCTGTTCTGGCAATCCGTTTGCATGACATTCCAAACCGCATCAGGGAGGTTGCTCTCCATGGTGTTCATCATGGTGCTGCCACAGCGTTGGCTACTGCACAAGTCCGCTCTGGCCACAATCTTTAGCTTCTTCCTCATGGTTTCCTAGATGCAGTGCCCCTAGGGATCATGAGTGTTTGACTGAGGAATTCTCTAACGCCACCAATTCTATAGCTTTCAATACTTTGGGCGAGGACATAGTAGGCAAAGTGTTTTCTGGCCCATGACTTGTAATAGGCGACATTTAGCAAAAAAATTTCTTCGTCTTGAGCGATTTCCCTTTTGTTTTTGTGCTTCATATCGCTCTCTCTGTATAATCGATACGCATTGTACCGGCTTTCACCCCTTCGGGTCTACTTTTGCACTAGTGACGATACCCTCCCGGTATCAGCCATTAGAGCTGACGACCGAGCAAATCGGTTGTTAAGTATCAATCAAAATGCTAGGGTAATACTCCTTCAAATATTCCTCATTTGACTGCTCTGCTGAATCCTCCTCTTCTTAGTACCTCCAAAATACAAGTATTGCCAAGCGCATATTTGATCCGATAAGGTCTTTCCTAGTTGGGTGACCTTTCGCCGAACCTGCTGTTCCTGACCCGATCGGTGATTTTACTTTCCAGACTAAGTCTCCTTCAAAAAATTGCTTAACCTTGACCTCTTAATCATAACATCTTACAATCCTCAATTTATTGGCTTCAATATTTTTCAAGAGCATATAGCCGAAGGCAACCCAAGTCTTCAAAGTCATCAATCACAAAATTCTAGTAGACTTTGGCTTGATAAATCCTTTTGCGACGTGACACGCCTTGATCTAGTTTGAACTTCCGAAAGAAAGACTGCGCTGTGTCCATGCACAAGTTCATAAGGCGATCACATTAGCTCCTTCGCTCTTGGTCACCAAGGGCGACCTATTCTCAGCCCTCCTTATAGTCTCGTCTCCCTTTTCGACCAAAGGGCACTTGAATAGGCAAGAGGTTTAAAGAACCACTATAGTCGACTAAGTACATCCGCTTCGGCTAAAGAGCCGATCCTTTGAGAATAGCCAATTCCATACTTCTGGTCTTAATCCCACTCAAGTCTAAAAACATGGCCTTCATTAAGGGAGCCCCTCGATCTTCTATCCTCAGTCATCTGGTGCCGTATTTTCTTTGACACTAGTGAAGCGGCGCTTCGCCTTCTATTAATTGTGGTTGCCTTTTGCGCGTCCCAAGGCATCCATCCCTTCGCTTCACATCTTCAAATACCAGCCGATGTCTTTCGCCTCGAACACATCTCCATCCGCAACTATTCCTTTGCTCTTCTCTGCCTACCGAAACCCTGTAGTGGTTAGATCCAATCATTCTTCATGGCCGGCGAAGATAACCGAGGCAAGCGCGCGTTGGAGGAAATCCCAGAAGAGAATATGCCGATGAATCAGCGCCTCCGGCGCATGAGGTGAGATTGACATTTCTTGTTCATGATGATGAAACATGTTTGTTGTGAATGACAGTCTTCATCCTCTTCCTAGGGCCAGCGAGCCCTCTGACGTCGCATCTTCTGTGCTGGCCTCGTCATTGGATTCTTCCGATTCCTACAACAGCGACGACGCCCGATGCTATCTTCACGAGTGGAGGATGGCTCAAAACCGTTACTTCGAGGCGACTTGGGAGAACGACCAACTAGAGATTCACCTCGGGGTTTCCTAGGACGTCCTTCACGCAGCTGAGGAGGAGGCTAGCACCGTCTGAGCACGGCTGGCTGAATCCAACGCCATGGTGGCGGGTAAGATGAATCCCATGAAGGCTTTTTTACTCTGACTTCCATTATCTTCATCTTGACCATCTTCTTGTTCTCGTGATTGTCAGCCCTGACAGCACAGTTGGAATCTCTCCAACTGGCGGCGAACACAGTCGTGGACGCTATCAATGCCTGGGGTTCCTCCATCGACATTCATCTCCAAGATATCCTGGCCCATATCCAGGAGGTTGCCCTTCACGGTGTTCGCCACGGTGCATTAGTGGCTTTAACTACAGCGCAAGTCTAGACCGAGCACGATCTTCATACCATGGAGGTTGGTTTCCCGATTGGTGATGGCCCTAAGGAGCATGAAGACCTGCTCGAAGAATTCATCATGGCAGCGGAGGCCATAGTGGACATCACATCCGCGCAGGATGTGGTGAACAAGGTCTTTGATTAGCTTGTACTTAGGGTAACCCTAATGAACAAAGACTCCTGTTCTTTCCGTGGATGCACCTCGGTACAATGCTCTTGTGTATGACTATTTCTATCTTTTGTTTTTTTGCTCTATAGGCGATACATATTGTATCAGCTTTTACTGTTTTTGAATATTTCTATTTTTTGAACTAGAGGCGATACTCCTTTGTTACCAGCTATTAGAGCCAAGAATGAATCGGCTATCGAATGTTGCCCAAGTGTCAGGATAACGTACCATAGAAACTTTCACATCAAAAGTCGAATGAGCAATCAACCCAGGTCGAACATCCTGTCAAGTGAAACATGACTTCTTCAAATCCATTAACTCTGAATTTGCCACCTTATCTAGCATTCATACATCAGCCTAAACCTAATAACTAATATTTTTTTCGTTTATTCCAATGGCCGATATGAAGCCGTAACCTTTTTACTAAAATAAACTCTCAGAGTCGATCACTTGCATCGGTTGTTGGCTTTCATTGCTGATCTTAATGAAGCCTCCTTCCCATGACTTGCTAGAAAAACACTCAAAATCTCCTAGTTCCCAAAAGATTGGATCAGCTATTGCGATGCTTACGGACTCATCAGCACGAACCAGTTCGACATCATCTCCATGCCATTGAATCAAACACTGATGCATGGTTGATGGTATGTAGCAATTTGCATGAATCCAATCACGACCGAGGAGTAAACTGTATGATCCTTTCCCATCAATGACAAAGAATGTGGTGAGCAGAGTTTTACTCCCGATTGTCAGTTCGACGTTTATTGCCCCCCGGGTCTTGGATGTATTTCCTCTGAAGTCTCTAAGCATCATGTCAGTCTCAAGCAAATCCCCTAGTCCCTTGCCAAGCTTACGGAAAGTGGTGTATGGCATAAGATTGATAGAAGCACCTCCATCCACCAACATCTTGTTCATCGGCTTCCCATCAACAAAACCTTTCATATATAAAGCCTTTAAGTGCCGATGCTTAGCTGGCCTATCAAATATTGCTTGCTGCACAACTATTAACTTGGCAACCATCTCTTCATACTCTAACTCATCGATGTCTGAATAAACTTCCTGATCTGCCGAAGCTCTAAATTCTGATGGTAACAGAAAAGCCATTTGGATATTAGACGATGGTTGCCTCTTATCAGCTATCTGCTTGGTACGCCATACTTGAGTTTTACCGGGTGCCTAAGCCTATTCCATCTCTCTGTTCCTTAGGCGTTGCACCCTCCTCTTTTGGCTTCTCATCAAATCTCTTGGGCACCACTGGCCTTCCTGCCACGTGTATCTTCTTTCAGTGCCTTCCTCTTTATGATCAGCCCAGTCCTGTCCAATGACTCTTTTTCCCAACCGATCATGAACACTTTCATTTGTTAAGTGCCGATCCATGTTGTTATGATGATATGCATCTTGAGCAAGGATAGACCAGCGGTTGGTTCGAGATTACCTATACTCCTGATATTGATTGCTACATTCTGGACAGTCGTGTCTGGTAGGCAACTTCAAACCTTCATTCTAGCAATGCCTAAAGAAGGGACAATTCCAATGTAATTTAGCTTGTTCCCTTTCATACCTCTCTTCTTCTAATTGATGCTGGTATGCTTGATCTTTTAACCAACGTTGATAATCCTTTTCCTTCTACCGCTGCCATTTATTCAATAGAATCCGAGATGTGACCCATGACTTTGACATCTCTGCTTTCGACGTCTTCCTCTGCTCATATCGGCTCTTTTGTTTGGCATGACGTTTTCTAATCTCTCTATACTCATCAGTCGATATTTGCATCTTGGGATCGACTGTCCTAGCTTCTCTTGATTTGATTGATGTTAGGACCTTGGTTTTTCCTTTGAACAGCCCAGCATCAACCATGTTCTGATCTCCTAGGAAAGGATTATCATTGACCTTCATCCTCCGAGGTGTATCGAATTTGAGCCTCCCTTGCTGAATAGCTCTCTGTATATGCTGCCTAAAGATTCTACATTCATTAGTGGAATGAGAAGTAGCATTATAGAATTTGTAGAACTTCTTGTTCTTCAACTGATCAGGGGGCAACATGACATGACCATCGGACAACTTGATTTGCCCCTTTTCAAGCAAGAAATCGAAGAGCTTGTCCAATTTGGTAATATCAAAGTCATAACTCTCCTCAACTCCTCTTCTCCAAGGATTTGGCACCATCACTGTCTTCTTGCCCTAAATCCATTCAGCTGCAACAACCTCTTCTTCTTCATCTTCATAGCCATCATCGACTGAATATGGATCATAAGCTTCAGCCACTGAGGTACTCTTCTAAAATCAGGTATCTCTATATATACTCTAGAATTGGCTATTAAGTGCTGTCACTCATTGAGCCAATTGACCCAAGTTGTCAAATTCCTGTCCTAGTAGTTTCTCTTTCCACATCAGCAATATTCCTTGTATGGCTAAAGTAGCTAGTTGATCATCGGCCAAGCTCAATGAGAAACATAGATTCTTAGTCTCTCGGAATCTCTGAAGAAATTTAGTGTCCGATTCATTAGTTCTCTGTCTCATGGTTGTCAAATCGGTTATTTTCTTCTTTCCAGTCCTAGTGTAAAAATATGTATGAAACTTCTTCTCCAGGTCAGCCCAATTGGCAATGGAGTTGACTGGTAGTGACGAGAACTAAGTGAAGGCTGGCCCTGACAGGGACAAGGAGAAGAAACAAACTCGATGGGCATCCTCAACTAACGCTTTGCTCAATTGTGTAAGATACCGACTGACATGTTCTATTATGCTTGTACCATCTTGACTAGTGAACTTGGCGAATTCCAGGAGCCTATAATTTGTAGGAAGGGTGACCAAATCATACCATTCTAGATATGGGCGTTTGTATGAAAAAGTCATTCCTTTTGGCTTTAGACCGAATTGACTCTTCATCATCTCGGTCACCTTGAGCAGCAACTCGTCAGCTTGTGGATTTGGATTTCTCGATACTTGCTGACCCATCTGTGGATTGAAATCTTGTGTGCCTTGATATCCTAGATTTGGTATCATGTAGAGGGTGTTATAATCTGTGCCATAATGATAGCCTTGTGGAATCTCAATCTGTTGGGTCCTTTGCTGGCTTGCTGCTTGAAGTCTCTGATTATAGACATAAGGATCTATATCTCTATGGATCCTCTGAATGGATGGTGCTATCTTCTAAGCCGACAACAGTATATGGCTTGATGTGCCAAAATTGATCATCTGGTTTTGACTTTGCCCCATTGGCTGCTACACATGCTGTACTAACGGTCTAAAATTTTACTGTATCTGATTTGTAGCAGTACCCGAAGTTTATTCAGATGAACCTTGAAGTGTCTGGATGCCACCATTACCAGTTGGTGCTGCTTCTTGATGACTGGTACCGACTTGATTAGTCCCTTAGGTCAACGGATCTGGAATATTATAACAAGTCGATCCAACCTGACCAACTGGAATTCCATGAATCGCCTCTTTCATGGCGTCGTGAAATGCGTCAATGAAAGCTTCATTGTGGCTTGATAGAGCATCACGAATAAACTTGTCTATGGCTTCTGTAAAGAAATGCCTTTCTTCAGCTTCGACTGTATCTATTTGTCCGTGTAGTAGAACTCTTGGTAGTGGATATTTCTGAATAATTGTGTTATCATGTGTTTTGGTATAGGACAACAAACACTTCTTCTAAAATTCTTCTGTACCTTTGTTGATGGTATCCTTATCTTCATCAGGTAGGTCTTCATAATGTACCATAAGGATGTTGTCGTTGTTATGAACCGCCATGACGATTGTGGTGTCCCATCGAGCGTGCCAGAAACGTGTGTCGACACAGAATCTTGTCCCGTGCCGAGGACACACGCAGCAAGCCAGAAGGGCCCGCTCGATGGAGCAGATCCGCCTAGCTTCAGCGCAGGGATGGTCGATCCTGCACAATCCTCCCAAGGCATGCCAGTCAATTTGACCCTGCAATTAACAAGGAGAGAAAGTTCATCAGTAATTAAGGGCGGAACTTGCTGGTGTTGCGAGACAGTCCTGAATGTACGGCTGTGAGAGCCGATATGAAAGGAAATCGGTTAAATAGCTGATTCTAGTATATTCATGAGAATAAGTTAGTTAGAGCTCATGGGGTCATGTGAAGAGAATCGGTTATCATTCAGGATAAACATCATTTAAATGAATATTAATCAATGACAATAAGATATCAATAATGATTGGTCCATACTAAGCCAATGATTATAAGTAACTGAACTCCTTTTTATATAAAGAAACAATTCAACATCACTTAATCATTTAATAAAGATAAATCTAATGAATATGTTAGATCTCATCTATCGCCATGACTAGTGGGGCATGAGGCAGAATCATGCAAGCCGTAGAAACAACAATAGACTCGACGACCCTAACTCATTACTAATATCAGTGGGGCATGAGGCAGAATCATGCAGGCCATAATACAATAACTAGATCATGGGGCTAACACATCTTTCAACTTATCTCTACTTCAATGATCTCATGATGTGAACTGTTCGTGAAAGCATTCGATATCGTCTAAATAGCTGATTTAGGCATAGCGCACAGTTAAGGTCATGTCTTCTCAGGAACGAGTCTATCAACCAACGATCCCCACTCCACGGTGCCAACAGTGGGGTGAGAGGCAGAATCCCACAGGCCGTGATGACAGGCTATGAAACGGTTCTCGCTAACCAATAGATCTACTCAAGATCAAACATGCCTTAACCGCACGCTATGCACGATTAAGATTGACGCAAAACAGCCGATAAAAACATAACTCATCGCTTAAGATGTAGATTAGATCAGTTCTAGATTAGCAAACAATGAGTTAAACAAGATATAAGGCCGATCTAGATCAATCTCAATCGGGCAGAGTGATATTGCTGTAATTAGATAAACAATAAAAGCAATAAGCAATGTCGGTAACTTAATGAATCTACTAAAGACTGCCACTCTAAGATAGAGCCGATAACTTGACCTTGATCCAATTCAAGCAGTGGGGTATGAGGCAGAATCACACAGGCCATACTTGAATTAGGCAAGAGTCGATAACTAGCTTATACCAGAGCCACAGTGGGGGTCGACCGGATCGATGCAGCCATACGAACAGAGATATAAACCATGACGGTACTTACAACAAGTAGTGGAGGTCGACCGGATCGATGCAGTCGTACTTGTCGAAGAACTCGCCGAGATCTACTCTACTCCTACTCCTAAGGGGTGGCCTGAGCCGAAAAAAGTAATTGACTTATATTTGATTGATTGATTCCTCTACAATAGCCAGGGTTTGGTATTTATACCTAGAGCCTAAAACAAATCCTACTCGAGTACGACTTAATACAATCTTTGGCATAATGAAAACATTCCTAATTTAAGATAACTTGGACTCTAATCTTTCCCTTTTTGTAGAGTCCAACACGTTTTCGTCCTAGCGTCGAGCGTAGCCTCCATCGTTATCTGCTGGTGCTGTCCAAAGAAAGCCGTTTCCTAGATTTTGCATCTGAATCAACTGTTTCTGATCTGCCCGCAACTGGTCCCTTGATGATACGATCCTAGGAGCTTCTGGGTCCCTGTGACTCTCCTTCCAAATTTTGGTGTAAACACCTATCATTCCCAATAAAACTCCCTTTTTCGGTGGACACCAAAAAAACCCCTCTTCTCCCCTCAAATAACGGGGGTGTTGTATCTCCAGCAATAGCATGGGTCCTACAATAACTACCCTTTCTTCTCTGCACACTGTGGTCCATGTCTATTGCCTCCTTCTAAGTCGTGTCATCGAGCTATAGAAAACAAAATCCCACTGGTGTGCCTCCGTCCAAATGCCGGCCAGAGGTGTCTTGTTGCGGCTAGGAGGCGAGAGCTATGGTCACTGCCTCCATGCGAGCTATGGCTGCCACCATCGTGTTGAATCTCGTAGGGGTGGTGCATGAAGGTGGGCAGCGATGCATGGTGCTCATGTGGAGGTGGATGGAGGCAGAGTTCACAAGGTTGGAGATGAGACAAGGCCATGGTGTTGGGGTGGCCATGGATTTCTAATGCAACTTGGACCGGGTCGAGGACAGTCCAATGCAGCTGAAGATTAAGTCGGCACGACGGGGTTAGGTCGGGGCCAGAGCTGGGGCAAGCAAGGCTGGCACAATGGGTTGTAGGGAGTGCACTACAGCGACCGTGCAGGGGTCAGGGGAAGGAGACGCTACGTTGGTGTCACAGTAGTTCCACACATTAGGAGAGGTTATTTTTTGAGGGGAGAGGAGGGGTTTTCACCCCTACTGGAATTTTATTGATAAATGCAAAAGCATGACAAAAGCATTAGGAGGGCGAGCAAGGCTGGCACAATGGGTTGTAGGGAGTGCACTACAGCGACCGTGCAGGGGTCAGGGGAAGGAGACGCTACGTTGGTGTCACAGTAGTTCCACACATTAGGAGAGGTTATTTTTTGAGGGGAGAGGAGGGGTTTTCACCCCTACTGGAATTTTATTGATAAATGCAAAAGCATGACAAAAGCATTAGGACAGGTTATTGGTAACATCTTGTACCATCTCCCCCAGTACTCTAACAATTGATATTGGGACACCCCGTTATCAATTTATTGGGAAAAGCTAGATTGGGGAGTTGCTATCAAGCCCGAATACATGGCACATTAATACAAACCCAGTAGGAATGGTACTATTTCAATAAGTTGTTTCATCCGTGTGTGTCCGTTTTGCAATTTTTCATTAAAAACAGTTCTCCTTTTAGTTAAGATCTAATAGTTTTCCTCAAAAGAAGCTGGAAAGTTGATGGCAACACCTTTTGATGCGCAATATTGACATTAAGCTTAGGAACTACTTATGTGGGCACTAGCTGCATCACAGCAAACAATGGCACATAGCATCTCTAATAATTTGGTAAACCCACTCCAATCTTTTTTTTTGGCATGATGGTACAAAACCCCATACCAACACCTCCTTATTCTAAATCCAAATCTATTCCCGCTTGGGAAAACGGAGGCATTCGTGCAAAAAGATACATGAACGACCGATAGTCCCTATACATTTTTTCCTCGATGTTCTTGGTTGCCCTCGACTGCCGCCTCCGCCTTTGTCCGGAGGTTCACTAGAATTGGATCCCGACCACTATTTTTTGATATGAGAATATGCAATGAAGAATTCCGTTTTGGAGGTTCTGGTGTGAGTTATAGTGTTGTGATGGCCGACCATGGCTAGACCATGCCTACGAGGTTCGTTGAAATTGGTCTTTTTTTTTGAAAAAAATAGGAGGGGCAAAGCCCTACTGGAAATTTATTAAGAGGTAAATAAAATAGAGTAAAAACACAGGTTACAAAGCAGAAAACAAACGGGGGAACTCAGGGAACCAAGAAAGAAAGAAAAAAATTGAGGGACACCAGCAGAGAAGACCTGAACAACGGACTATAAAAGGAATCTAGCCATAACACAAAAGAAGGTTTAGAACTGCTCTTAATTCTAAAGCAAAGCAAAGAGAGCTCCTTTCTAAAGTTGGCTTTGCATTTCTGAACACTCGGTTGCAGTCCTTTAAAGATGGGGTCATTCCTCTCTGTCAGATAGTCCAACATAACAAAATGAACACCTCCATGAAGAATCAATAATTGAAAGTAGTTCTAAAGTTCTCAACTGCAAAGAACCTTGTTGGGTTTCCAAGTGGCTGAAATGCTAGAATGTTCCAGCAAGCTAAGGCAAAAGGGCAAAGGAAGAACAGATGCTCCACTATCTCTTCTAAGTTTGTAGCACAGAGGACACAATTATAGCTTTCTAATAACATATTCTTTCTTCTCAGGATGTTTCGGATACTTAATCTATCCTGAAGGAGTAACCAAGAGAATACTTTATGCTTTGGCTAACAAGAGGATTTCTAGAGCCACATAAAAGCTTGATGTGCCTCTCCCTGCCAAGAAATGGAAATGTAGGATTTTGAAGAAGAATAAGCTTGTGATCCCCATATGTAGCTCCAGACATCCTTCTCTTGAGTTAGAAATAAGTTTTCCACTAGCAAGTTAACCTGCTGGCCACCATTTTCAAATTAATATGATAATACTGGGAGGTAGGACATGCGATAAAGATTTTGTTTCAAAGATTATGGGTGTTAGCTAGGGTGTTGGGATGGCTGGCTACGGTAGCGAGTTATTTTGTCCATGGTGAGCGGCTCGGTATGTATGAGTGACGAGGTGTGTATGTTTTTAGTAACAAATAAATGAGAACTGTTGGTAGAGTGTATTTCTTTACACTAGTAGAGAAACGACTTTTGACCCACTTCGAAATTTGGCTTTAGTCCTGGTATTTTTCGTGCCCGGAACTAGAGAAACCTTTAGTCCCGGTTGGTCCCTGCCGAACGGCTACTGCGGTAGGCTTTTGCTGCAGGGGACCTTTAGTCTCGGTTGGATCTACCAACCGGGACTAAAGGTTAACTTCTACTCCCAGTTGGTCCCTCCAACCGGGAGTAAAAGTCTACTCCTAGCTGGAGGCTCCGTCCGGGACTAGAAAGGGACATTTAGTCCCGGTTGCTATCTCCAACTGAGATTAAAGGTCCCCTCCTATATACCTCTTCTTCCTCTCTGAGCCCGAGCCACTTCAAGCTCAGTGTTCTTGCTTCATCGCCAGCCTCTCTTCTTCCTCATCGCCGGTAATCATAAGATTTCTTCGATTCCTCTATCGATTCTTCGGTTCTAAAGGTTACCAACTTTATACTCTCATGTTTCATCAGTAGCATATCTCATTTTGTGGACTAGATATATGTGGTTTTTTATGGTGGATTTTTTTATTTGTAAGCCATTTAAGCTCAAAATCACTTTAAAGTTTGCATATTTGGATGAAGGAATGTTAAAGTAGTTATTCAAAACTAGTATTCAGCTTTCATTTCTAGCATGCATAGCACACTTCATGGCTTAGAGATATAGAGAATTTTAGAGTTTTTTGAATTTTATTTGTTTATAAAATGAGAAGTTTATATTATATTAAAAATGAGTATAGAGAGTAGATGGCAACTGCTTTCGGGTCCTCGACCTCTCATCGGGTTCCAAAGCGACTGAGGCCGGACCTCTCTCTCATTGCATGCGGCAAGTGTGAGGAAAAGATTGTGATGGAGTACCGGGTGAGGAAGGGGTGTCCCAACAAGGGTCGTATCTTCTACAAGTGTCCGGATCGCAATGTGAGTTATTTTGTCGTATTTGATGATGATGGTTAATTTATACTTATTTTCATGATGATTGTGATTAAAGTTCTAATTTTTTGTTTTAATTTTAGTGGGATGACACTGGATGTTCAGGCTGGTACTGGGAGGAAGAGTATGTTGAACACGTGCAAAACTCTCTTGCACAGGCGACTACGGTGGCTGATGAGGCAGTGATTCTGCGGAAGAAGCCCATAGATGTTGAACAAACGTATGATCTGTCTGTTTTAGTTGGGATTGGTCGCGAAATTCTTATGCTACTGAAGTGCATTTTAGCTTTAGTTTTTTTAGTGGTAGTTGGGATTGTCTACATTGTAGCGAGACTTTCATAAATTAATACCTTGTGTGGTGGCATGCATGTCGTATAATTAACTAATTATGTTCTAGGTTTTAATATGGTATGTATGTCATGTAATGCAGATGAGTCAGCATTGGATGTACAATGCTGATCACTGCTCCCAAGAGTTCATTGAGGACGTGCATTCTTTCTTACGTGTGGACGAGGCAAACAAACGTGATGGTTTTATGTGCTGCCCATGTGCCATATGTAAGAATTTAAAGGAATATGCTAGCTCAAAGAGTCTTCATTCACACTTGTTGAAGTCGGGTTTCATGCCAAACTATATTTGTTGGATGAAGCATGGAGAAACTGGGGTTGTAATGGAAGAAGGTGAAGAAGAACAATGGGACGATGATGACATTATTGCAGAATATGGTGCCTTCAATGATACTGTAATGGGGGAAGCTGAAGAAGAGGTAGGGGCAGAAGATGAGCCCGCTGATGATCTTGGTCAGGCCATTCGTGACACACAAAGAGAATGCGAAAGTGAAAAGGAGAAGATCAAGTTCGAGCTCATGCTAGAGGATCATAAGAAATTGCTATACCCAACTTGTTATGTGGGGCAGAAAAAGTTGAGTACCACACTGGAATTGTTGTAATGGAAGGCAAAGAATGGTGTATCTAACAAAGGATTTGGGGAGTTACTGAAAATCCAAAAGAAGATGCTTCCAAAGGATAACGAATTACCCGCCACTACGTACGAAGCACAATAGGTAGTCTGCCCTTTAGGATTAGAAATCCAGAAGATACATGCATGTCCTAATGACTGCATCCTCTATCATGGCGAGGAGTACGAGAAGTTAGATGCATGGCCGGTATGTCATGTATCGCGGTATAAGATCAGGCGAGATGACCCTAGTGATGTTGAGGGCGAACGTCCCACGAAGAAAATCTCAGCCAAGATTATGTGGTATACTCCTATAATACCACGTTTGAAACGTTTGTTCATAAATAAAGACCATGCAAAGTTGTTGCGATGGCACAAAGAAGACCGTAAGGTAGACAATATGTTGAGACACCCTGCTGATGGGTCCCAGTGGAGAGCAATCGATAGAGATTTCCCGGAGTTTGCAAATGATGCAAGAAACTTAAGGTTTGCTTTAAGTATGGATGGTATGAATCCTTTTAGGGAGCAGAGCAGTAGTCATAGCAGTCGACAACCAGTATGGAATGACAACCGTGGACCTCAACAATATTGGGTACAAAGACAAACCGTTCGTCCTTGCCAAGGATGTGAATTAGGTGTTCTATGTCAAGGACATATCTACAAAACCGAAGAGAGGGAAAAACAACAACGACCCAATCAATGAGCCAAAGCGCCACATAGTTCTTTCAGGGAAAAGAAACATCATCGGAATTGAAGACAAGTCAGACATATCAGAAGATTATGAAAAGGATGACTGAATTCCACCCTTTACAGTGAATAAAGACCCAAGCATCCAGCTAAATGATGAGGACACTCCATGGTTACAGTGCGATCATAACCAAGGGATATATGTTAAGAAGAAGTTCACTACTGTGCCCGCTTGATATATATAGTGATGTTTAATAGTATGTATTAGAGATATTATGTAATAATTGTGAATTCAGAGATGCTTATTAGGTGTTTCCTTTTTTTTCTATGTTCAGATTAAATTTGCGTTTGATGGTGGGATTTCCATGTCGCTTTTGGACAATGAGTGATGAAAAAATGAAAAGATTTACGTTAAAATGATGTGAAAACAAATTTCCAATTGAAAACAAAAGTTTTAATGATTTAAATTAAACACTATATTTTTGCATTAATGAAATAGTAATTATTAATGACATTATATTTCAATATTTATAAGAAAAAACAAAAAACTTTAGGTCACACAATTTTCTTATGTGTAATAAAGCAAAAGTAAATCCATATTCTTTTAAAACAATTTTATGCCTTATATTTAATTTACTGTGTAATTAACAAGACTTTAACATTTTATAGAAAGAAATATTTAAAAAAACAAATGGAGCTTAAAACGGGCAGGAAGTGAAACTGCCGCCCAACTTTAGTCCTAGGTAGATCTACCACCCGGGACTAAAGATGGGCTGCATTTTTTGCGGCCCGCCAAAATACACCTTTAGTCCTGGCTCGTAATACCAGCCGGGACTAAAGGTAACCTTTAGTCCCGGCTGGTATTAGGAGCCGGGACTAAAGGTAATACATTTAGTCCCAGCTGGTATTACTAGCCAGGACTAAAGGTCTTTTAGTCCTGGTCGTTTATAGGAGTCGGGACTAAAGGTCCCCCCTATATAAGGTGGCTGTTTCTTCTTCCTCCTCACTCTTTGTCTTCGTCGCCCATCGCCACCGCCCTCGTCACCGTCGCCCGTGGCCACTCCCTCAGGGGTGCCATTCTTCTTCCTCGATCTGTTTCTTTTGTCCACCGACGAGAGCGCCTCTTGCCACCCTGCGTGTGCAGCCGCTCCGCGCCTTCGTCCCTGCCGGATTCAGCTGCGCCACCATGCCTCTTCTCTTCACCGCTATCCCAATGCCGTTCGTCGTCATCACTACGCCCCCGCCGGCCTCGCCTCGTCATGCCATGGCCCCTCGCCTCGATCGTGCATGTGCGGCTGCTCTCTACCTTTGTCCCCGCCGGATCTAGCCACACGTGTCTCTGTGGCTCTCGGTTTTGGCCATCCGATGGCTCGTGCCGCCTCGTCCCCAGCCCGCCCCGTCGATCTCTGCCCTAGCCCCACGTCCACGTGTGTGTACGTGCCTAGCTACTAGCTCTGTCCTTGTCCTCGTCGAAGCCGCCGTCATCATACTCGCCTCATCCTCGCTGAAGCCGCGATCGTCATCCTCGGCGTCTAGATCGAGATCGAGCTGAGCAGCATTCTCCTCTACCGTTTTGTGACTGCGTGTGTGATGTATTGTGTGTGCAAATTAATTATTCGGTAGAGAAAAAATGTAGAAAAATAGATGCTATGAATTTTTGTATATATACATTAATACAAGATACAGAATTACTTAAACTATATAGTTGTACAAAATAATATTGAAGATATATATTTGAATCTCTTGATAATTGAATAGAATTACTTTATTATTAGTGTTATATGATTTCATTAGCTACATGATATATAATTTTTGATATATTGACTTTAGTGATATATTGTATATATATGAATTTTGATATAAGAAAAAAGACTGATTTCAGTGATATGTGGAAAGATACTAACTTTGGTGATATAAATTTTGATATTTTGACTTTAGTGATATATTGTATATATATGAATTTTGATATATGGAAAAAGACTGACTTCAGTGATGTTATACATACATATTAGAGAGTTATAAATTTGTATTGTTATATATATATATTATACATATTAGAGAGTTTTAAATTTATATTGTTATATATATAAATTTGTTATATATATCACTTGCCAATAAATATTTTTAGAAAATAAGAAATCAAAGTAATGCTTTGGAGACTTGAATTTCGAGTGTAGTTATTTAATTAATTTTAAGCACATGACTCGATCCATTTTATAGATATATGGTTTTTATTTTTTATAGATATATCTAGTGGTGTAAAAGCTAGATGGCTGCCCCGAGAGACAACATGGATGAAGAAATGATGAATATTATCAACACCGACACTCAATTTGCCAATGGTGACCAGTTGGATGTAGATGACGGGAGTCAATACCTGGCTCTTGAAAATAATCATGAAAATATTGTGCAAGAAAATACTGGAGAGGTATATATATATGAATATTATATATATATATATATATTTGAATATCTATCATCTATTATGTGTACACATGATATTTATTTATTCTTTTTTATACGTAGCCCTCTGGATCGACGACCACAACGGCGAAAAGCAAAAATATTCGAGGCCCAAAAAAGCCATTGGAGGGGCGCTACATAATATCGGAATTCAATATCGAGACAGGCGAATCACTTGGTCCATATGCAAGGAAATTCGTGCAACACTATGGGTACCTTGTAAGGGACAGACTTCCGATCAGTGCCCATGAATGGAAGCAAAAGATCAACGAGCCTCATGTTAGTTTTGTCTCTGATCTTGATTAGAATTTAATTTGGGATGATATCCTTCAATATTTCACGTTACAAGCGGATGATTATGATGATATCAACAATGATGAATTGAAGGAGCTGGTTCGAAAGTGGGCTTTGAAGAAGATGGCCACACAATTCTAGACTTGGAAGAAATCCCTATACACGAAATAAGTTAAGAAGAACCTAACGCCCAATTTTAATACTAGGGGCCCACTCGCAAAGTTGAGGCCCTACTAGAATAATTTTATACAGTACAAGACATTAGAAGAGGGTGAGGAACGGGTGAGAAGGAACCAAAAGAATGCTCGACAGAAGGTATACCACCATGGCATGAGATCAGGTGGCTACACGACTGCCATTCCCAAGTGGGAAAAAATGGAAGCGGACATTCTTGCCAAGGGTATCACACCAGAATCACTCAATTGGCCCAAACACGCGAAGAATTGATTTTTCGCTCATGGGGAAAGACTGGACCTAGAGACCGGGAAGCTAGTTCATGGCCCAAAACTCGAAAGAGCAACACAAAGATTTTCTCATGCTCTACAAGCTAAAGCTATTGGTGCGTTCAGGCCCAATAGAGAGAAGGATGAACTGACGTATGCCATTGGGACTGCTGAACACAGTGACCGAACAAGAGGTTTAGGATAGAACATTTCTTGGAAGCATGGTTTTCCTAATGACAGAGATACATGTAGAAGCCGGCAGAGAAGGAAGGATGAGGAAGCAGCGTAGATCAGGAGGTTGGAGGAATATGTTCGTGAGTCACGGGAGGCGTTGCTTCAAGCATAGGAGTGCGAAAAAGACATGCAAGCTAGAATGTAGGACGAAATCATAAAGCAAGTGCAAATAGCAATGAGTGCCCAAAGGCAGGCATCAGATCTAGGAATCAACATTAATATTAGCCCTCCTAATCAGTTGAAAAGCAGCTGCGCTTCCACGGAGTTGCCAAATCAAGATGACGCAATGCTATGTTTCCCCGTGGATGACATTACTGCACCGTTTACATCATGTGAGCAACATATTCCAAAAGGGAATGTCACAATCATGGTGGCTCTTGATGTTTTTTCTCCTTCAGATCCTACCAAGACACCAAGAATCCATGGGGCAATAATACCACCTAGATATATTAGCGTCTCAGTGGATAGAGTTAACAAAGGTTTTAGTGATCTGGCTCTTGACATTCCAGGAGGTGATGGGAAGAAGACTCTAGGAGAAGTAGAGAAGACATTCATACTATGGTGCAAGCGCTACATCATTATTCCCGGGGTCTCTAGTCCACCGCCGCTTCCTCAACTACCAGACAATAGGTGCGGACAAAAGTGAATGAAATAATTTTTTCACTAATTTTCTATTGACATGCATGATTAATAATAACAATTTCTTATACCTAATTATTCTTTTTTGTACTCACATAGTAGGGCCTCCGCCAACCTAAGTCTAATTATTCAATCTCTAGATCATCATAGTGCTCCGAGCAATGATTATGCAACGCCGCCACCGCCGCCACCTCTAAGGAGGTCTCCAACGCCTCCAAAGAGGTCTCCAATGGCTGCCCTGCCTCCCTTGATGACCAAGAAATAGCCAGCTCCTAAGAGGTCCGCCCCATAAACAAAGCCATTGTCCTACTAGCCGGCAAAGAAGAAAGCCTCCTCTAATCTAGTTATTCCCCAAAAACTGTCTTACGGGAAAGTGAAAAGGAATTCAATGCTGCAGTATAAAAAGATGTGAACAATTTCTTCAAAAAAGTAAGAAAGCAACGAGAAGCAAGGGAGAACCCAGAGAAACCATACTTGTACGTACCTCCAGATCTTCTAAGAAAGAAGGTGGACCAGAAAAAGCGGGAATCTCAAAAGACCCTGCCAAAATCGGACTACGACCGCTCTCTCACCAAGTCATTTAAGGCGGCGCAGAAAAAGACTAGAGCAGGGAAATATATTGCACAACTCAGACAACAATAGCAACAATCAGTCCCCCCTCTTGTCATTCGTAATGAATATGGTTCAAACTTAGATTTACTGGACGTCGATTTTGAGGATCTGGTTTGGTTTTATGAGGATACTGGTTTGGACCTTGCCCAAGTGCTTGTTGAAGGACCATCTACTCCAAAAGTGGATCCTTGGAAGAAATTTGACCATAGAAAGAGTCTATACAACCCTAAGGCCTTAGGTGAACTGGGTACACAAATGTACCTGCTAAACAAGTGGTACATGTCAGCATGTAAACGAGGAGAGAACTTTATTTCTGTCAGAGTTAGAAACCAACATTACTTCCGTGGCGATTACGTTATATATGTTGAGTTTTTAGAATTATACCAACTATGCCACCTAGACTCTCTCGACAAAAGTCTCATTAGCTGCTATTGTCTGTAAGTGTGATTATTTTCTATTATTAAAGTGTATATATATAAAGCTACATGTATATATATAAATTATATATCCTCACACTATATTTTTATATATGCAGATATGAGATGACCGAACTCAAAAACAGAAAGGATAATGATGTTGGTTTCGTTGATCCAAATGACTTATTCAAACACCCTAATCCCCTGTATGAATGAAAAGCTGAGCTCGAGAAAAATCTCATGAGGTTCTTAGTGAATCAACAAAACAAAGACATACTCTTCCCCTACAACTTCAAGTGAGTGTTAAATAATTAATGTCGATCATATGGATATTTGTTCAATTATTTGCTTACTAGCTAAGCTATCTCTCATATATATATGTTGACTCTAGTTAATGATGATCATATTTGTGTATAAAAATATATGCAGCAATCACTGGATATTGATGGTCATCGATATGGCCAATAGTCAGTTGAGCATCTTAGACTCGTTAAGAGAAGAGCAAACAGAGTACCAAGATATGATAGATATTATCCAAGGATAATTTGGTCTCTCTAGCAACTATATATACCCTAATCTCTTAACTGCAACAATTATTAAAGGCCAAATTATTTTTTTTATTGGGCGCCAGTGTTTGGAAAAGTTTCATTGAGGAACACCACATGAAATATTGCAAAGCGCCACTGGATATAATCGCACACAAAGTAAGTACTAGCTATATTTATATATATATAATTCAATTAACACCATGCATGCTTTCAATTCACTGGATCTTTTTTCTCGTAAAAGTGGGTTCTGAGGCAAGAACAGGGGACCAACTACTGCGGATACTATGTTTGCGAGTTCATCATGCCGTACACAAAAAGAACTTCTGAAGAGATCCTCAAAGTACGTTATATAAATATATTCATATATTCACAATTTCTTTTATTGCTCATATATATAAGTAATCACGTGGCCAACACACACACACATATATATATATTAATACTTTTCCTTTAACTTTTATTGAAGACTCTATGGTTGAAGGAAAAAGTCATACGACATGACCAACTGAAAGCAATTCAAGAGACCATAGCAGGATTTCTTAATGACCAGGTCTTAAACCCCGCCGAGGAGTTCTACAATGACATGAACGAAACATGAAAGCTAAACCAGATGGAGTGAATTTGTTATCCTAAGGATATGATAGAATATACAATGCAAGCTTTATTTGTAATATATATACACATATTATATGTACATAAAATAACGTACAATATATGTATATGCATGTAATATATACGTTAGTTTCATACTTTAGTTTGTACAAAATGTTCAAACATTATAAGCGTGTAGAATACGTATATTATTAGCAGCATAGAATGTGTATTCGAAAACCTATTCAGAAAAAACGAATCATCAATTGAAAATAGAAACAAAAAAAAGAAAAAAAAAGAAAACCTTTAGTCCCGGTTGGTACCAACCGGGACTAAAGGGCCGACCCACGTGGCTAGCTGGGAGGCCTCTTTAGCCCCGGTTGGTATTACCAACCGGGTCCCGGGTGAGAAACCGAGACTAAAGGAGGG
This sequence comes from Miscanthus floridulus, assembly GCF_019320115.1. Classification (NCBI taxonomy): domain Eukaryota; kingdom Viridiplantae; phylum Streptophyta; class Magnoliopsida; order Poales; family Poaceae; genus Miscanthus; species Miscanthus floridulus. The sequence continues at coordinate 76,953,273 of NC_089595.1, read as the reverse complement.
GCCCTTTAGTCACGGATTCGTGCTCCCGGTTGGAAAACCGGGACTGAAGGGGTTTCCCAACCGGGAGTACAACTTGTTTCTGTACTAGTGTTACCCAATATTTTTTAGAAGATTCCAAAGCTGGTTTTTAGAACTCAATTTTTTAGATACGTTGGAGATACTCGATCTAAAGTGGGTCTTGTTGGAACTACCTTTCCCTAACCTTCCGATCTCCCTATTCTCTTGGTCTCCAACGAACTCTCTGATCCTCTCGTCGCCTCCTCCCGCTCCATGCATTTGTCAGCCAAACTACCATCCTAGACGAAGCCCCGCCAGCCAAGGGTGCCATCGTAGATGTAGCCTCAATGAGTCCTTTGTACTACCATATAGTTTCTATGTGCATTTATTGTTATGCCAACTTAGCTTTTTGCTGATGTGGTAAGAGAGTTATTGAGGAGACAGAATTGGAGAAACGGTTTCTAGTCAAGAAATGACATATTCATGAGGATCCAAACACGAAGAAACAAATGAAAGTACGTTGGGGCCGGCACCCTCCCCACGCTCTCAGATCCCATGACTCCTCCTACCCATCGCCGCGGCCCACCCCAGCTCACCGTGCTCGCCTAACTTGCGACCGTCTACTGTCGCCACCCCACCCCGACTCGCCGCGCCCTTCTGGCTCACGCGTGGCCGTCTGGCAACGTCATCCCACCTTGAAAGGTCCTAAATGGCTAGAGGGGGTAAATAGCCTATAAAAATTTCTACAAATACACTAGAGTAAGAGGTTAGTACACTAAATGGCGAAATTCAATTTTGCTTTAGCTCTACGAGGGTTGCAAGCCACCTATTCAACAATTCTAGTTGCTATGATCATTAGGCACAAACAATGACTATGTCACTACTCACTAAGAGCCCTCAACAAGTCTACACTAAAGAGCTCCACTAGGTGATACTAAACTAGCAAGCAAGACAAGCTCTCAAAAGTAATTACACTAAAGAGCTTGACAACTAGTTTGCAAGGGATGTAAAAGAGTGAGTATGGTGATTATACCACCGTGTCGAGGGAAGAACCAATCACAAGATGAATACCAATTCAATCACCAGGAGAATACCAAAGGGCAAGAGACAACCAATTTTTCTCCCAAGGTTCACGTGCTTGCTGGCACACTAGTCCCCATTATGTCGACCAACACTTGATGGTTCGGCGGCTAATAGGTATCACACACCTAGCCCACCACAAGAGGCGCCGCAAGAACCTACCCACAAGTGAGGTAACTCAATGATACGAGCAATTTACTAGAGCTACCTTACGGCTCTTCATCGGAGAAGGTGCAAGACCCCTCACAATCACCAAAGCCAGCCATGAACAATTACCAACACATGCCGAAGCTCCTCCGCTACTCCAAGCCGTCTAGGTGGCGACAACCACCAAGAGAAACAAGAAATCCACAGCCACAACGATCCCCAAGTGCCACTAGATGCAATCACTCAAGCAAAAGCACTAGGAATCACTCCCAATCTCACTATGATAATAAATCAATGATGGAGATGAGTGGGAGGTGTTTGCTTAGGCTTATAAGGATGTCAAGTATATCAATGTGCCAAGAGAGTGAGCCCCAAGCTGGCCAAAAACTATATATAGAGCCCCTTTGGCTCAAAGAGCCATTGGGAGCTCGCTAACCTGACCAGACTCATTGACCGGATGCACCCTAGCGTCCGGTAAGCCGATGCGTGCCATGTGTCCTCCCTTTAAATGTCATTTGTTCATCTCTAACGGCTAGCTCCCGATCGCATGAATACTTAAGTTAGGATCGGACTCACTCCTTGATTGACTGAACTATGGAGTACACGGCATCAGGTCATGAACAGAAAGGTTCCAGAGCCGATTTCCATTGACCAGACGCGTCAGGTTAGAGACGACCTGACGCGCCCATGCGTCCGATCGCGCCACCACGCTTCCATGCAATTTGTGACCGGACGCGCCGGTCGGTCCCGAGCCAGCGTCCGGTCCTTCTACCCGCTCTCGGACAAGTAGCACCCCTGCTTATAACTGATCGGACGCTACCTAGGGTCAGGTCCCATGTCCGGTGCAGCGTCCGGTCAGTGACTATCTTTTCTTTTTCTATCTCCTCAACCGCTTCGCCCTTGCTTTCAACTTGCTAACCACAAAGCGTAGAACTTGTGTGCACTTGTGTTAGTATTTTTTAAAGCATTTTACAAGGGTCAAAGTTAGCACACCTGGTTTCTAAATGCAATGCATGAATCATGTCATCTAGTGACACTCCATAAACCATTTAGCCAAAGATTTCTCCTCTTTATAGTACGACTGTTGATCCTAAATACACTCACACCCTCTATGGTGTCTTGAGTGCCAAAACAAAAATCTATTTGACACATTTGCCTTGATCAACCTTGTTTTTATTTTTCTCTTTCTTCTTTTCAAGTTGGAGTTTGATCATCTTCAACACATGTCCATCTCCATCTCCATGGACTTCATCACCATACTCCATCACTTGGTATGTACCAATCTTGCTCACATGACACTCATGACAAAGGTTAGTACTTAGGTTTCATTAATTAGCCAAAATCAAACTAGGGCTTTCACCCACCCTGGCTCACGCGTGGCCATCCGATGCCACTGCACCACCCCAGCTCGCAGCGCCCACCTGGCTTGCGCGCGGCCATCATCCGCCACCGCCGTCTATGGACGAGACAAACTTCCTGTCTAGCGTCAAGTTGTACACCGTCGAGAGCGAGAAGAACTCCTCGCCCATGTTCTCGCCGGTGGCCATGCTCAAGCTCCGTCCCACCGGTCACCGTGGCCGTCGATGCCCATCAGCTCGCAGCTCCCCTAACTGCATCTTGGTGGCGTCATCGTGCACCGTCGCGTGTGGAACTCGACGTGCCCGTGTGGTGGAGGAGAAAGAAAACGGGAGCAGAGGTTCCTTGGGTTGGAGCTATGAATGATTGAATAGATCAAGAATAGAGAATTTGCATCGTGGAAGAGCAGTTCCCTGACACAGTGTCCTGGACCATAGAAACCAGGGACGAAGCTACATGTAAATTAGGGAGGTGCAAATGCACCCCTAAAAATTGTAAAAACAGTTATTAGATCCAAAATCTCACCGTACATGCACCTCCATATGAATGTTATATATATATATATATAATTTATTTACAATAGTCGGGTTATTATAACACATGGGGATATTTACCATAACATTATAGTAAATCACTTATTAAGAAGTTACTGTAATCTCGTAAATTAATATAGTAATTATCGTAACTCAAGGTGGCTACAGAATAAGTTATTCTGTAGCCAGCTACAGGGTAGTGTATATATACACCTAGAATATTATTCTACACCGCAAGCCAAAACTGACCTGAAAAAAATACTGAGTAGTACTGAATCACGTTCAGTATCAGTTAGTACTACATCCGGTACCTCAAAATACGGAACGATACTGAAACGCGAATACTGAACAGTACTAAATTCTGTTCGGTATAACAGCTTGGTCTAGAATAGTATTCTTCACCTAGGGTGTAGAATAGCGCGTGTATATATATATATATATATATATATACACACACACCTAGAATATTATTCTACACCGCAAGCCAAAACTGACCCGAAAAAAATACTGAGTAGTACTGAATCACATTCAGTATGAGTTAGTACTACATCCGGTACCTCAAAATATGGAACGATACTGAAACGCGAATACTGAACAGTACTGAATTCTGTTTGGTATAACAGCTTGGTCTAAAATAGTATTCTTCACCTAGGGTGTAGAATAGCGCGCGTAGTAGGGGCAAACGCAAGTTACACGTGTAGGCGAGACGTGACGCTGACACATATTTGTTGACCTCAGTCAATTGTGGACACGCGTAGCACAGACAAATTACATTATTCTTGCACTTCAGCGTTCAGTGGCAAGGGATGAAGCTCACCATGGCGTCAATCAGCTCCTGCGTCCGCTCTCCTGTGCTGGGTCCATGTCAACGGCGAACTTGTTGTGGTAGAATGCATGGCCCATGCCACGGTTTAGTTTTCCAAACGGGCAGCACTCACACTACACGGCACCAGCACTACACAGCACGGCACTATCAGGCACGGCACTGGCACGGTGTCATATGTCGTGCCGTGCCGTGTAGTGCCACTATACCAGACTCTAACCTAGGCACGGCACTAAAGCCCTCAGATAGTGCCGTGCCGTGCCACAGGGCACGGTAGTCCAGCGGACTAGTGTCGTGCCTTGGCACTAAAATCACATCACCATTTCAACAGATCCGAATCAAAAGAACAGTTCAAAAACAAACTTGAAATCTGATGAATCTAAAATCACAAAGAAGAAAACACAAGACAGAGATAACAAAATACCAAATTAAAGGAGCTGTGCAATGGCTGCCTCATTAAAAACCTGTCTAGATAAAATTCACCCTTGTGAGAAACCCTAGACAGAGAAAAAGAGTGCAATCAGCTCCATAAGTTCAATTGTTCATTACATCCACAACCAAATGTCCAAAGCATCCATGTCTTAAGATTACAGAACCATTACATAAATGACTAATCAAGATAAAGTTGTTCAAAGACCTCCTCGAGCTCTTTATCCTCCACCATATGTTGTAGCCTTGTCTCTGCAGCGTCCCAGTCCTTGATGCATGTGAGTGCCTCCACAGTTTCAGGGTTCAACCTCCACCGCCGGTCTTCAATGATCCTGCCAGTGGTACTAAAAGTAGCTTCAGAAGAAATGGTAGAAACAGGCACACTGAAAACATCTCTAGCAAGAGTAGAAAGAACTGGATATGTTAGTTTATGCTGATGCCACCAGTTCAAGATGTTGAAGTCATCATCCATCTGGCTAACTGTGTCACAGTCCAGATAAGCTGAAAGTTCAGAACCAATGTTAGATAAACTTGCTGCATGTAACAAAGTAGTAGCAGGAATAGTCCTGGACATATCAAGATTAGGAGGAAGAGAAGAACAACCAGCTCCAAGCAAACCACCACCACCATCATCATCATATATCTCAGCCCAAGCTGTTCTTTTCTTACCAGATAGGCTTGGAGGGTCAGGCCTTTTCGCCCTAACAGAGCCATACAAATCATCATACTTACGATACAGTTTGAAAAGAAGAGTTCTAGTTTCCACCATCTTATTAGAATAATCAGCATCAGTAAGCAAATTTAACTTCCTAAGAACTTTGTTAAAACCTTTAATTTTAGCTCTTGGATCCAAGATAAATGCAATGCAGTAAAGTTCAGGTATGGTTCTCCAATATTTATTGTACTTATCAATCATAGGTTGGACAACAGTTCTAATATGCTCATCATTTTAATACCTATGCAGGTGTATAGCAATCTTAACAATATGATGAACCATAAGTGGGGCAGTAGGATAGTACACACTAGACAAAGCAACTATTGAGTCATAAAACAGTTCAAGGAATTCTAGTATTTTAGTTGTCATAGCCCAATGCTCATGAGTCAAAAGAAAGGGATCACCTCTTTTTCTAGGATAATTAGACTCAATGAAAGTATAGAAAGATTCCTTGTATGGTAGCAAATGCCTAAGCATCAGGTAGGTAGAGTTCCACCTAACCTCCATGTCCAATCCAAACTTCCTAGGTCTAATACCAGATGCCATGCAATAGCTCTTATATGCAGCAACTCTCTGGTTAGAAAAGTTAATGAATGATATAGCAGTTCTGAAAGCATTAAGCATAGGACTAACAGCAACCAGAGCCTCTTTAACAATCATGTTTATGATATGACAAGCATAGCGTTGATGCAAAAACAGATCAGCACCCAAATACTCTCTAAGTATAGGTTTCAGTTTATCCATAGCTTTAGTATTAGCAGAGGCATTGTCCAAAGTAACAGAAAAAAACTTCTTCAATATAACATAATCATTAAGCACATTACTAACACGTTCAACAATGTTATCAGCATTATGTGATGCATCAATAAGCCTTAAGCCAAGCACCCTTTTTTCAAGTTGCCAATCAGCATTAATGTAATGACCAACAACACTCAAATAATCTTCTTTTGTATTTCCAGACCAGATATCAGAGGTAATAGCAACAGATGAAATGGCATTACTCTTCAAATCATCAATCAAACGATCACACTTTTCATTGAAGTACTTAAAAAGATCTCTAGTTGTAGTTTGCTTAGAAATAGTTGTGTACCTAGGGTTATGAGCAGTTTTTATGTAATCTTCCCAGACCTTAGTTTCCCCAAGATGGAGGGGAAGACCTAACCTAGCAAGCAAACGAACAAGCTGAACACGAGGAACCTCAACCGAATACTCCCAATTATGCATAGTATTGTCCTTATTGAAAGTAATGTGGGACTGAGCCATGCGACATTTCTCACGCTTCTTAGGGCAAGAGTCTTGATGATGGAGAAGGTGGCCAGTCCCAAATCTAGAGTACGCAGAATACTTCTTACGACAGTGAAGACACCGAGCGCCATACTTGACAACCTTACCATTTACCTTCTTGGTGAGCTTCTCGAAATCTTCCCAGCATACTAAGGTAGAAGGGCAGTTAGGCCTGCTGCTGGAGCCGTCATCAACAGCGGCATCGTCCTGGACGGCGCCGCCGGTGTTGGGGGCGTCAGTGTCGTCGACGGGAAGTGGGTCAGCAGCAGTACGGCCGTAGCGTTCCTCGGCAGCACGACGGCCGAAGAGCTCCTCGGCATCCCCAGCGACATCGTCCTCGTCGTCTCCAGTCATCCCGCAGAGGCGCAGCTCGTCGTTGATGGTCATGGAGAGACTGATGTCCTCCTGCTCGTCCGACATCTCGTCATCGCCGGCCTCCGGTCCCTCAACGCCAACGCCTACTAAAACCAAGAACAACAAGAACACCTAGGGTTAATAGAAGATCATGAAGAAATCAAGAAGAAGAACAAAAACGAATAGATCTAGGGTTATGGCTCACCTCTCTTGACGGAGCACCAGAGACAACGACGACGACGATGAGGTCGATGAGAGCGACGAGACAGAGACGAAGACGAACGGTAGTGAATCTCGACGAGAAAGCTACATCGACGGTCAGAGAGAAGGAAGAGTGGTGTAGAAGGCCGTGCCGTGTGCCCGTGCCAGCAATCGCCGCCTTAACCAGCCACCGGGCAGCGGGAAGAAGAGAGGAGAGCGGCTAGGGTTTCAGTCGATGGGAGTGCTCGATGTGGCCATGCGGCTGGAATGGGGATGGAATGAGCTAGGGTTTGGAAAGGTGGGGAGCCAGGAGCGGCGACTGGCTTATAAAGCCGTCCCACCCGACCCCTAGATCTAACGGTCAGCAGGCGGGGGGGGGGGGGGGGGGGGCTCCATCCAACGGCTCGAGGCCGTGCCGCCCCCGTGCCGGCCGTTGAAGTGGGCCGTGCCCGTGCCGTGCCATCGTGCTGGCATCGCGGCCTAGGCACGGGCACGGGGCCGTGCCGTGCTTGGCACGGGCACGGGGCCGTGCCGTGCTTGGCACGGGCACGGTAGCTGCCGGGCCGAGCCGTTTTCGTATCGGGCCAGTTCGTACCGTGCTCGTGTCGGCCCTGCGGGCTTGGCCCGTTTGGAAAACTCAGCACCTCCGTCTCCTTACCAGCAGCACGCAGCGCGTTGCAGTACTCGAGGTTGTCGCGGACGAGGTCATTCTCGGCGACGGCCACCAGCATCGGCGGGAGCGGCACCACCTGCGGACCCATGGGGCACGTGAAAGGGTGCTCCTTGGTGGCGCCAACCGGCCGCGCCATGGCGTTGCACTTGTCCAGCATGTCCAGCGTGAAGAACACCGAGTCTCCCACCTCCAGCTCCGATCGGCTCCTTGTTGCGCGCATGAATCCTGGCTGGATCAGAACGCAACCGGCGACGCACAGGGGCGCCCAGATGCCAGCGCCGTCCTGGCCCACACGCGCGGCGGTAAAGTGGCTGATGTTAGCGCCAGAGCTGTCGCCGACGAGGAACACCCGGGAGACGTCAGCGGCTTCACGGAGCTTATCCGCCTTGTCAGCAAGAGCTCCGTCCTCCGACAGCGGCGACGCCCGTGTCGATGTGTGCAGGCAGGCGGCGCTCGGGCGCGAGCGGGAGCTCGACAGAGACGACCACGACGGGTACTGCGCACGCGAGACGCGAGTAGAAGTGGTGGTACATCACCCAGGAGGGGTGGGAGAAGCAGAAGCCGCCGCCGTGGAGGTGTACGATAACGGGGAGGCGCCCGCCCTTGCGGCCGCGGCCGTTGACCTCGGGGAGGTAGATCCGGAAACTGGGGTCCCCAGGGAGGTCGCGCAGCGTGTGCCCGTCGCGGGGCACGGCGTACGGCGCCACGGGCTGCATCATCGGGAGGACCTCGGGCGGGCCGGTCCACGTGCGGTCGACGCTGCCGTCGTCCAGCACGCGCAGCCAGCCGCACACCTCGTGCACCACCTTGCAGCCTTACTTGAGGAAGTAGAAGAGAGGTGTGAATTAGGTGACGGCAATCATAGTTAGCACCTTAACTAAGACTTGGATAGTGCAATATCCTGAACTAAGGTCCTTCCTTGGATTCACATAATGGGAAATTAAGGTAACGCTTGGTCGAAGAGTGAGGTGAGATAGGAAGGCTCCATTATTCTTGTTTTTTTTAGGATGGGATGGTTCCATCCTAGTTTTTAAAAATAGGATGGCTCTATCCTGACACTGGTCCCATTGTCATTATCATGTCACAGGTAGGATTGCAGCATTCTAGATATTTTCTAGGATGAGTTCGTCCAACATCTACAGAAATATTCTCATTTGTAGTTATTTCATCCCTTCTCGGCTGCCAACCACACACGTTAAACTAGAAAGGGATGATCCTACCTCGTCTTATGAACCAAATATACCATAAAGTTCTAGCCTTAACTCAAGTTGATAAACCAGCTAGTCCAATCAAATTGATTGACTTCCCCAAGCTGTTGACAGAACACAAAAGATAATATTGTCACCGTTTTACTAGGTTTGCCCCTGTAAATAAAACCCAAGTCAAAGAGTGTTTGAATTGGATGAGTTGACGGTGCTCTGCATGCACTGGACCTGTTTGGTGGGGCACCAGACGTGCACAGTGCCCTGGTTTTATGTTGAAAATTAATAGGACCGGCACATTGATGTCCGGTACGTGTGCACCGAACAGGTGGCCCTGTGGTGTAGTATGGGCGTGCACAGTGTTGATGCATTCACCGGACGTGTCCGGTGCTAGGCACCACAATATTCTACCAGAGAGCGTTGCAAATGCTTCCTCGGCAGCTTCCACTCAGCAAAGGTACATGTCCGGTGAGCATCGGACTTGCTCACCGGACACGCTGTATAATAACCGCTAGTTGTCAGAATTAGCGATTGGAGCCTCACTGGACATGTCCGATGCCGAGACCAGGACTGCCCTAGACAGGTCTGATGCTCATGTTTTCTATGAGTGGAGGGGCAACGGCTAGTTCCTTGGCTTAGGGCTACAAATACTCTTCCATCTCGTGCATTGAGTTTCTCTTGGCATTCTGAAGTTTCACCTACACCCTTGTGTGTCCAAGAGAGAGCTTTGGCCTATTAGCGTGATTTGGATTTGCTAATTCATGATTAAGAACTTCATTAGTGCTTAGAGAGTAACAAATGTGCATCCATTTTTCTCATTAGGCTTGGTTAGGTTAAGTGAGAGTTTATGCTTGTTACTCTTACTGATCAGTGTCACCTAGACGGCTTGGTGGTGTTGAAAGCTTGATGATCTCTTGCGGGCGATTCACTGTGCCGCAATGGCGAAGAATCAACCCATATATAGCACTTGGTCTTTGTTTGGATCAAGGGGGAACTATACCCTTGCACATTTGCTCCAATGAGGACTAGTGGGGAGTGTTGACTCTCCGTCTCTGATACCTCGAGAAAACATCACTGTGTTCCTAACCCTCTCTTTACTTTGAGCATTTATATTTGTGCAATTAATTTCATGTGTTTATATTCTTAGCATTGCCATACTAGCATAGAGTTGGAACTAGGGTGCAAAACTTTATGAGTAGGCTAGAAACGTAATCTAGGCACAAGGGGTGAAATGGACTAAGTGAAAGGTTTTAATTTCGTGACAATTTTAGATTACCTCAACCTCCTCCTGGGCATCTTAATCCTTTCAACATTGAGTGTTTATTCTTGTGCATGCTTTGTGTGACCTTTAACTTTGTAGATTAGCTTAGACTAGTTTATAAGATTAGCTCAGACTAGTTTATAAGATTAGCTCTATGTTGCTGAACTCTTCGTGGATTTAAGGAGCAAGTGTGAAAGCAAATTAGAAAATCTTAGCACATCTTGCTAGAACTAGTTTATTAGTTTTCAAGTAGTTTTACTTGAGCCATAGGTTTATGTTTTTTCATTAAACACACAATTCCACCCCCTCTTGTTGCTCGGGGGAGCTTTTCAATGGCGTTGATGACACAACCATGTGGTCCAGGTTGAAGTAGTTATTGTATTTTATAAATTGATAGAGCATATTATAATCATTTAGACCTTTTCCATTCACTGCAGAGTATGTACATTATTCTACAACCTAACTATATTGATATATTTCAAAATATAAATAATAATTTGTATTTTCTAAAACTAATAAAACAGTTTCTTTTGCGCTAATTTAAATTTAATTCCCTCCTGTGCAAGTTGACGTTTAATACTCATAAATTTAAACTCCACTAATAATTAATTTTGCCATACAAAGTGTCCACATGAGCATCCCACTAGCACATTCAACTATCTCGTCATGCAAAGTATCCACATCAACATCAACTAAAACGCATCCCACTAACACATGCCGTTATGTCTTCATTCAAGCTATTTACATTAGCAAACCACATCATTTACTAACATATATTTAGTTGTCCATATCATAATGCTAAAAATCATCCACTAACATGTATTATGATATTTATTCAATCATATTAGTAAATATAAGTAGTATAAGTTCACCGGCCATTCCCGCAGCAACGCGCGGGGCATTCTTCTAGTTTTCTTATTGTTTTAAGGCAAATACTGATTTTACTAACATGGGCATGCAGTTCCGCCTCCACGAGTTCATGTACAAATATTATCACATTGCAGATACTTCTCGGTTCATGGAATAGTTGTCTCAGGGAACTGTGCAGTATTCAAGAATCAATGCAGAAACTTAATACACCAGAAAAATTGAGACCCAGCACAATGTCTATTAGCTATTACATATAAGACTAAGTGACTAACGTAGTCAATAGAACCCTCTTTAGTTATCATTTTAAATTTTACCATCTCGTGTCCTATATAGTAAGACAAGGCTTGTGACAGAGAACAGATTAGCAAATAAACCCACAACAGTGGCATCCACTTCTTGTGAACATAGGACGAGTCTTGACTCATGACCAAACATTTCTGCTCATGTGTCCACAGACCTGGAGGCCATATGTCAGTTTCAAAAGCTGTTATAACCTCCAAACCACACATAGTGGACAGTCTCTTTCTCCTTTCTTAAAGTGTCATGTGGGGCCACACCTATACAAGGAAAAGACGTGCCCGGGATGGCCGCAGAGCCACTGAGGATCTAGGCGTAGTCACCATGTTGGCAGGCGCGCCAGCTGAGGATATGCGTGATCACCCAGCATGTAGGTCAGAAAGAAATGGCAAGTAGATAGAAGAAAATAATAGTCTATCAATGCCTTAGAATTAGGAGCAATTAGCTCCAATTTGTAGTGCCGAATGGCCTATATATGAGAGTCATCAGGATGAACAAGAATCAAGCAAGAATTATTACCTAATCTCTCTTCTTCCTCCGAACCGACCGGAGCTGAGGGGCAAAACCTCGCCCAGCTACCACGGGTCACGGCTACAAACTCCGTAGTCGGGGTCCTGCTAGTCTCGGACCTAACGTCCTTGACAACCTGGTATCACCATCTAGGCCTTCCTCGCCTAGCCGATCATCCTCGTCTCCGCCGCCGCTCCGAGCATCTTCTGCCCTGCCCACCCCTCACCAAGCCGCTGCCATGGGAGACCGGGAGGCCGCCCTCCAGGCTACTCTGGATGCCCTGGCCGTCACCCTCAAGTCTCTGTAGGCATCAGTCGACGTCAACTCTCAGGCGATCCAATGCCTGAATGCTGCCCAGCCGGCGTCGTCTTCCTCCGGCAACAAGTCCGCCACAGGGGAGCACCACCAGGACCGACTGCCACGATTCCATAAATTGGATTTTCCGCGGTATGACGGCAAATCCGATCTGCTCATCTTAATTAACCGTTGTGAATCCTACTTCCACCAGCAGCGCATCATGGAGGAGGAGAAGGTTTGGATGGCCTCCTACAATTTGGAGGAAGGTGTAACAACTCAAAAATCTACACACCAAAAATCACAACTACAAAATTTTTGTTGTTATCCTATGCAATATTGAGTGACATTTGTAGGAGCTAACCCTAAGTGTTGCATTAGTTGTAACCCAACTAAACAATTTCATGAGCATGGCAGGTCATTTGTTAATTATGTTTATTTAATTTCTAACAAATAAAGTGTTGCATACATTGTTAACTCAAATTGTGATTTGGATTTCCATTTGCTTTATGTTATGCTTAACAACTCCTTTAAAGAAATAAACCATAAAGTAATTATTAATCAAACCAAAGAATAAATGCATAAAGAGAAAACTATTCCCATTTTTGTATAACAAAAAAACTCCACTAGATCTGAATTCAAATTCTAAAACAAAATTTGAATTCAAAACAAAGAAGAAGAAAAACAAAATAGAAAAAGAAAAGGAAGAGGGAAGCCTCGCAGCAGCCAGGCCTGCTCGGCTTCGCGGCCCAGCCAGCCCGACCACGCCCGCCTTGCACCCAGCACGCGCGCACGTGGCCCACGAGCCGGCCCAGCACGCGCTCACGCCCGCGCGCCCGTCTGCCTCACCTGCAGCCGCCGCCACTCGGGCCCCACGCATCAGCCACTCCTAGCCACAGGATCATCTTCCTCCCCACGCCGATTCCTTCTCCGACCAAGCCCCGACCAGCGTGGCAGGTGCGGGCCAGGGGTCACGCTGGGAGCATGACCCTGTCTCCCCCTTGCGCCGTGCCTACGCAACCACACGCGGGCCGTTGGATGCGATGCACGCGCCTCCACCGCTCGATCGCCGTCCAGAGCTTTGGAGCTCGGCTATAAAAGCCCCGGCCTCGAGAGCCCTAGAGCTTTCCCATCGCCCTGCCGCCACTTAGTGGCCATCCACTGCACACTCGAGCCAAGAGAGGGAGGAGGAAGAAGCAAGGAGGAAGAAGTAGGAGGGAGAAGGGAGCCGCTGCGGGGGGGGGGGGGGGGGGGGGAAGAAGCTCGCCGGAGCCGGAGCCAGAGCGGACGACGCTGCGCTGCACTACATTGCACTGCTTTCGGAGCTACACGGCCGCGACCCGCCACCGCACCGCCATCCTTTCATCTTCAACACCAACGGTGAGCCCCGGTCTTTCCCTGCTCGCCGCCAGACCATGCTGCTCCGGCCATGGCGCTCCACACCGGGAGCGCGTAGGCCAAGGCCGTCTCCGGCCTCTGGGAACATGCGTACTCACGCGCCCATCCACGACTACACCTAGACCGCCTCGTTGGTGCCACGTAGTGCTCCTGCGTGCCTCACCGTCGCCACCATGCCACCGTGGCCGCCGTAGAGCCCCTACCGGCCACATGGGGACCCGAAGCCCCGCCTTGAGCCCCTGGACGCCCTCGCCGTGCCCCCACGGATCCGTAGAAGCCCTTATCCACCCCGTTGAGCCACCAGGGAGCCTACACGCGTGACCTCACCACCGCGCGAGCACCGCCGAGCCGCCGACCACCGTAGCCAAAGCCCTAGGAAGCACCGGTCGCCACTTCGACCCCACCACCGTACTCACCGAGGACTGGTGAAGCTTTTTCCCACCTCAATTTTGCGCTAGCGCCGTTGTGGGAGCTCACCAGTGAGCTCACCACTAGCGGGAGCATGCCGGGGAAGGAAGCAGGGGATTTCCCCTCGCCGGCCGCACACGTACATGCACCCAGTACACGTAGACCATGCCGAAGGAAGGAAGGGTGGACTCGGTCCACCGAGGACCCAGCCTATGGTCCATGGACCATGAACATAGGTCCACCATGAGCCACATGGAGTAGGCCAATCTATGAACCAAAGCCCAGTAGAGGCCCAAGGTCGTAACGTGGCTGCACCGATGCACGACACGTGGCGGGCTAAGCCCAGCCCATACCCAGGCCCAACCGGCCCAGTTCAGACCCGATCCATGTTGAACGTTGACCGGTCAACATTAACGGTTGACCTGGCCCCACACGTCAGCGACACAGAGACTCTGGACCCACTCGTTAGCGAGTGACGTCATGCTGACGTCACGACAATGTCACGCGGGACCCACCTGTCAGTAACAACACAATTGAGGTGACGTCATGCTGACGTCAGTTGCTGACGTCAGCAGCACTGGCCCCACACGTCAGTGACCCTGACCCGTTGACCGTTGACTCACCCGTTGACTTGACATTGACTCTGACCGGACCCACATGTTAGTGACCTAAGAAACCCTGGCCCACCTGTCAGAACGATGACGTTGATGACGTCAGCAGGACCCCCCCCACTTGTCAGCTCAGAGCCGAGCCAATGACGTCATGTTGATGTCATGCTGACGTCAGCATGCAACGTGGACCAATCACAATGTGACACGTGTCAGCCCAGGATTAATTCAACCTTTTCCATTTTCAAAGATGATTTAAACTTCAGAAATTCATAACTAATTCATATGACCTCAAAAAAATACGAAACCAGGACCAAAATTCATCTAAAATCGAGCTTTACGCAATGAACCCATGTTTGAGTGCATTTGACTCTTTTGAATTTTCATTACTTCTTTGTGCTATTCTATAGATGTCGCTAACGCGACTATAATACGATCGTTGCAGACTCAGAGGAGAACCAGACGGACGAGGATCGTGAGTACCATGAGGAGAATGGAGAGGACTACACTAAAGGTGCCACATCCCACCCAATCTCGTAGCACCTATTACGTATGGCTAATATAGAACTGTTATTGCTTTACTTTACTGCTACAATCATACTATGATAGGACTTGCATGGTAGTATGCTTACTTGAAGGCCTTTACCTTGACGCAACCTTACCCCTTCATACCCTGCTATTAGGCTAGACCCACGCTTACTGCTATATATTTCATTACTTATACTTCTACTACGCTTATACTACATGCGTGGTGGAAACTGGTGTTATCTGGACTATGGGGAGAGTGCTGCGTGTGTGACTTGGGTGTGTGGAGGGTGAGGGTTGTGTCGACCAAGTTGGAGTATACAACGAGCCTGGGGCAAGTCTTGCCATGTGGTGCTACCTGGGCACCCCTGGAAATGGATTCTTGTGGTGGGTAAATGGTATATGAGGTGGTCCTGGGTGTGAACCTGTGATGGGAGGAGCCCGGGGTGGAGGTGCTGTGGTGGCATGACAAATGGAAACCCTGATGAGGACATTCTGGCTTGGTCATCCCTAAGGACTTACTAGTACTCAGATTCATCGGGAAGCCTTACGTACCACTCGCCCTATATGGTGCGGGACGGTCGGACTACTTGGTAGGATATTGCCACTACTGCTAGGTTGATAGCGGACAGTGTAAGGAGGTATGGGGCACAGAGGATTTCCCCCACACCCTTCCGAGACTTCATGGAGACCTTGTGGACCTGGCTCATGACTCACAGTTTCAGCCACCCTAGACTAGACTTGGGGTGTACCAGGGCTGAATGGTAGAGTGGCATTATCCTAGGCTAGCAAGTGGCCGGAATCAGCCTAGTTGACGACAGTCAGCGAGGAAGGCGGATCTTATGGTTATGTAAAACCTCTGCAGAGTGTATGGTTAATCGATCGATACATATGCCGACTTGTCGGCTATGGACCTTTCCTGGGTTTTGCTTAAACTAGATAGTGAGATGAGTCCTTCTCTTCTTCCCCGTGAGAGAGTGTCGGTCGTAGCCAGGGGCTACGGGCCTTGAGACAGTGCCGAGAGGGAGTTGGCCTGTCGACTGAGCGATGGTATTATGGTGATGTGGTGATGACATAGAGATGGTGGTATATAGATCCCAGGATTGAAACCTGGCTCTGGATGAAAATGGTGTGGAATGGGTGTGGGAATGGTGTTAAAACTTGACCAACTATTATTATATACTTGACATGCTAAGACATAGGAAACCCCAGCCTTATAGATTCCTTTTGATTATATCCAACTTGCATCCAATTTCCACAAAGCAAATACTCATAGGGTGGGAGGGGCCAGTACAAATCGTACTGATAAATTTTGGCACACAGGTTCCGCTGAGGAGTATAGCTCCGAGGAGTTTGATGGTTGAGGGGTTCGTTCCTACGCTCGAGTTGACGATCTTATCTTCAAGCTGTTCTGAATGAATGCTACTTTTGATTCCGCCAATGCGGCGATGTAATAAGTTATGTAATTTCACTCTATTTGTACTCTGATATTATCGTTGTATGGATGAGGTATTCGACTAGAAATTTGGGTAATATGATCTACAACGGTCTTATTACACTTCGACTCTGTGGATTTCCCTTCGCGGAAATT
Organism: Miscanthus floridulus; assembly: GCF_019320115.1. Taxonomy (NCBI): domain Eukaryota; kingdom Viridiplantae; phylum Streptophyta; class Magnoliopsida; order Poales; family Poaceae; genus Miscanthus; species Miscanthus floridulus. The sequence goes on along the minus strand of NC_089595.1, from coordinate 76,936,717 downwards.
AGGTCGCTTCAGAAGCTGCCCAGATGTGGTACATCCAGATACAGCAGGACGACGGAATTCTGTTGTGCGTCGCTTCAAGGACTTGCTGCACCTGCGCTATGGACCTCCTCTGCGCTCGAACCCGCTCGGCAAATTGGCGGCGTGCAAGTGCACGGCACCATCGCGGAGTACTAGGATCGCTTCCAAGCGCTCCTCCCTCGCGTAGGTCACCTAGACGAGGAACAACGGGTCCAGCTCTTCACCGCGGGCCTCCAACCGCCGCTCAGCTTCGACGTCGAGGTGCATAATCCGCAGTCCTTCGTCGGAGCTATGAGCCTGGCGCGCAAGCTCGAACTGTGGGAGCAGTACGTGGCGCCTCCACCTCACGTGGCACCCCGAGCATTCTTACCGGCGCCCGCACCGCGTCTTGCTCTACCGGCGCCGCCCGTGGACACCACAACCGCCCCAGCCACAGTCAACGTGGAGGGCCAACCGGTCAAGCGCCTGACCTAGGCCGAGCAGGAGGAATGCCGTCGCTTGGGCCTCTGCTACAACAGCGACGAAAAGTTTGGCCGGGGGCACAATCGGGTCTGCAAGCGCCTTTTCTTGCTAGAGGGTGTTGTGGAGGACGACGAGGACATTGAAGAGGGCACCACCGAGACAAGCCCCCACTTCTCGCTCCTCGCCATCACCCGCGTCCACTTCAGCAATACGATGCAAATCCAGGTTGCGCTGGGCGACACGTCCCTCATCGCACTCCTTGACTCCAGATCGACTCATAATTTCATCTCTGAGGCAGCCGCACAGCGCATAGGACTTCCTCTGCAGCACCATCCTCATCTGATGGCCACGGTGGCCAACGGCGAGCGCGTCTCCTGCCTAGGCATCATTCGCCAGGCCACGCTCACCATCAACGATGACACCTTCACCGTAGACCTGTTCGTCATGCCTCTTGTTGGCTACGACGTGGTCCTTGACACGCAGTGGCTCACGTCGCTGGGGCCGATCCTCTAGGATTTCCACACGCGGACGATGACATTCAAGCCACATGTGCATGATGTCTGCTGGCATGGGATGGTAGGCCCTGCCGCACCTGGCCTCTGTACAACTACTGCCAGCGCCACCCTGCTGGACGAGCTCATTGACTCCTTCTCCGATGTCTTCGTCGAGCCCCATGGGCTACCTCCTCCTCGTAGCTGCAACCACAGCATCATCCTCCTGCCAGGATCGTAGCCCGATGATGCATAAGGACGAGCTAAAGCGGCAATGCGCCGCCATGCTGGACCAGGGCTCATATGCCGGAGCTCCTCAACCTTCTCTTCCCCGGCCCTCCTCGTCAAGAAGGCCGATGGGTCATGGTGTTTCTACGTCGATTACCGCGCCTTGAACGCAATCACCGTCAAGGATGCTTTTCCCATCCCAGTGGTTGATGAGTTGCTGGATGAACTCCATGGCACCAAGTTCTTCACCAAGCTAGACCTTCGCTCGGGCTACCACTAGGTCTGCATGTGCCCCACCGACATCGCCAAGACGGCGTTCCACACACACGATGGGCTGTATGAGTTTCTGGTGATGTCGTTCGGGTTGTGCAACGCTCCGGCCACGTTCCAAGCACTGATGAACGACGTCCTGCGCCCATTCCTTCGCCAATTTGTGCTCATGTTTTTTGATGACATCCTCATCAATAGCTCATCTTGGGCGGATCATCTCTGGCACCTCCGTGCCGTCCTCACCATGCTGCAGCAGCACCGACTCTTCGTCAAGCGTTCGAAGTGCGCTTTTGGGGTCGCCTCCATCTCCTACCTAGGGCATGTCATATCCGAGGCTGGCGTCGCTATGGATCCTACCAAGGTGCATGTGGTCCAGGACTAGCCCCAGCACCGCTCGACGCGTGCAGTACGGGGCTTCCTTGGCTTGGCGGGGTACTACCGCAAGTTCGTCCATGACTACGTCACCATTACGGCTCCCCTCACGACGCTGTTAAAGAAGGGTTCCGCTGGACTCCAGACACCACCACGGCATTCCAGGCCCTCAAAGCCGCAGTCACCTCGGCTCCGGTTCTGTCCCTACCGGACTTCGACAAGCCATTCGTCGTCGAGTGCAATGCATCGACCCACGGGTTCGGGGTAGTGCTCATCTAGGAGAAACACCCGATCGCCTACTTTAGCCGGCCCGTCGCGCCGCGACACCATTCCCTCGCCGCCTACGAACGGGAACTGATCGGTCTCGTCCACACCATCCGTCATTGGCGTCCGTATCTCTAGGGACGTCGCTTCCTGGTGCGCATGGACCACTACAGCCTCAAATTTCTCCTCGACCAGCGCCTCGCGACGATCCCACAGCATCATTGGGTCGGCAAGCTCCTCGAGTTCGACTTCACCATTGAGTACAAACCCGGCGCTACGAACACGGTGGCTGATGCCCTCTCACGCCGTGACACTAAAGAGGGCATTGTCCTCGCCATCTCCGCGTCGAGCGCCTCCGCTAGGCTCAGGACACTAATCCGGCCCTCGTCGCCATCCGGGATGAGATCACTACAGGCACCCCGGCGGTGCCGTGGTCCCTCATCGACATCATGGTGGCCTATGATTCCTGCCTCTACGTTCCGCTGGCGTCCCTACTACTGTTGGAAATCATGACCGCCGTGCACGAGGACGGCCACGAGGGTGTGCAGCGCACCATGCACTGCCTCCGCCGTGACTTCCACTTCCCCGACATGCGCCACATGGTCCAGGACTATGTCCGAGCTTGCTCCACCTGCCAGCGATACAAATCGGAACATCTTCATCTGGCTGGCCAGCTCATGCCGTTGTCGGTCTCGAAGGCAGTCTGGGCCGACATCAGTCTGGACTTCGTGGAGGCGCTGCCACGCGTCGGGGGAAAATCTGTCATACTGACAGTGGTGGATCGTTTCAACAAGTATTGCCACTTCATTCCCCTGGCTCACCCGTATTCTGCAGAGTCAGTGGCCTAGGCTTTCTTCACTGACATTGTTCGACTCCACGGCATGCCTCAGTCGATGGTGTCCGACCGCGATCCGGTGTTCACTTCCAAGTTCTGGAGGGAGCTGATGCGCCTCATGGGCGCCAAGCTGCACATGACAACGGCTTTTCATCCGCAATCGGATGGCCAGACGGAGGCAGCCAACCATGTCATTGTCATGCACCTTCGCTGTTTCACCGACGACCGGCCTCTTCAGTGGCTTCACTGGCTGCCATGGGCGGAATACATCTACAACACGGTCTATCAAACTTCGCTCCGCGCCACGCCGTTCCGGGTGGTCTACGACCGAGACCCGCCTACCATTCGGTCCTATGAGCCGGGCGAGACTCATGTCGCTGCCGTCGCCAAGAACATGGCAGACCGCGACGAGTTTCTGGAGGACGTCCGCTACCGGCTTGAACAAGCCCAGGCGGTACAGAAGCTGCACTACGACAAGTTGCACCGGCACATCTCCTACGCAGTGGGCGACTGGGTTCTACTCCGTCTACGCCATCGCCCGACCACCTCACTGCCCCCGGCGACCACAGGGAAGCTCAAGCCCCACTTCTTCAGGTCGTACCGCGCCACCGAGCTCATTAATGAGGTTGTCATGCGCCTCGCCTTGCTGCCGCACACTCGGCTGCACGACGTCTTCCACATCGGCCTCCTCAAGAAGTTCATCGGTGATCCGCCGGCTACACCGCCACCTCTCCCGGTCATCAACAACGGCGCCGCTGTTCCGGAGCCTGAACGAGCACTGCACATCCACCTGGCCCGCGGCGTTCGATAGGTGCTCATCCAATGGAAGGGCAAAACTGCGGCCTCTACAACCTAGGAAGATGTGGACTCCTTCCTCCACAAGTACCCGACGTTCCAGCTCGAGGACAAGCTGCTAGTCGAGGGGGGGAGGGAGAGATGTCATGTGGGGGCCACGCCTATATAAGGAAACGGTGCGCCCGGGATGGCCACAGAGCCACTGAGGATCTGGGCGCGGTCACCATGCAGGCAGGCGCGCCAGCTGAGGATATGGCGTGATCACCCAGCATGCAGGTCAGGAAGAAATGGCAAGTAGATAGAAGGAAATAATAGCCGATCAAGGCCTTAGAATTAGGAGCAATTAGCTCCAATTTGTAGTGCTGAATGGCCTATATATGAGAGTCATCAGGATGAATAAGAATCAAGCAAGAACTATTACCTAATCTCTCTTCTTCTTCCTCCAAACCGACTGGAGCTGAGGGGCAAAACCTCACCCAGCTACCACGGGTCGCGGCTATGAACTCCGTAGCCAGGGTCCTGCTAGTCTCGGACCTGACGTCCTTGACATAAAGACACTGAAAGATTGTGCGATTTCAATTTGTGATCATCATGCTTTACCTCTATCAACCTGTCCATATCATCTCAAGAAGTGGTTTCCTCACATTTTAGCACAATACAGTAACACGAAACACTGAGCCTAACTATTGTATACTCACCCTGAGTTGCCAATGCATCTCATTCCCTCTTTCTTCCACTATTGTATACCGTACTCTATTCTCTTTACCCTTTAATTTAATGCATACACTGCAGTAGTCAGGTGTGTGCCCCAACAGAGTAGCTTTTGTTCAAGCACTTCAGACTCAATTGCTTGTTATATGGAACCTATCAGCATCTAATTCAACTGAATTATATCCAGGAAGCTTGTTGACTTTAACTTCTTTCATGAAGCCTCTTATTCTCTCTGCATCACTATACCTCCCAGCATCTGAATATATGTTTGCCAAGCTCATATAGTAGCCACTCTTTCCAGGAGACATGTCCATCAATCTCTTTGAAACCAATTCAGCAAACTCCATTTCTCCATGCACTCGGCAGGCTGCCAGTACACCTCCAAGCATGGCCTCGTCGGGCTCAAAAGGCATTTCCTCTATGAGCTTCACAGCCTCAACAACATGCCCTGCTCTCCCAAGCGTGTCAGCCATACAAGAGTAGTGTTTCAGTTCAGGCTCAATACCCCACAGTTTCATCCCCTTGAAGATTGCATATGCTTTGTCCACCATGCCTGAATGTGCACCAAGTTTCCTTGAGCTGCCATTCTATCCAAGAGTCTCAATGCAACATCAGAATGCCCATTCAAACCATGACCAAGTATCAGCGCACTCCACGAGATAACATCCCGCCTAGGCATCCCAGCAAATACCCTCTCGGCGAATGCAAAGTTCCCACACTTGACGTACATATCCACAAGTGCGTTCCCAAGGGACAGTGGAATCCCTAGAAACCTCCGGAAACAGCAGGCGTGCACACTTCTTCCATGGCGGCGCCATCCGAGCTGCCCACAAGCGAGCAGCAGACTGACCATGACCACCGCGTCCAGCTCTATCCCTGCTGCCACCATGCTACCAAAGAACAGCAGCGCCACGCCTGGTTCCCCTCCCTGCGCGTAGGCGGACAGCATGGAAGTCCACAGGACCGCGTCCCGCTCGCGCATTCCGTCGAACAGCCTACGTGCGTCCGGGAGGTTCGACAGGCCCGCGTAACAGAGCACGAGCGCAGACGCCACGAAGAGGTTTTCCTGGGCGCCGAGCTTGACGACGAGCGCGTGGGAGGTGGAAGCTAGGCCCGCGGCGCCAGTGAGCGTGCAAGAGCGGAGCACGGGGGGCAGGGTGAAGTGGTCCGGCCGGACGCCCTGCGCGAGCATGTCCCGGAACGTGCGGAGCGCCTGCGCGGGGCGGCCGGAGCACGCTAGCGACGCGAGGAGGGAGTTGAAGGAGGCAAGCGTGGTGGCGGGGGAAGGCGGCATCCGGCATCCAGCGCAAGGAGAGAGCATTATTTAGAGAAGCATTTGAATACAAATTATTTTCTATATCTTTTTACTATTCAGCAATTTTTCTATATTTTTTTTGCACTGCAGAGGGAGAAATCTATAATAGAAGATGACTATATTTAGATAATCAATTAAAGAAGTAGTTGAAGAGTACGGAGAGAGTCTATTAGAGTTGCTCTAACCTTCCAACATTATATAAACTTTAAAACCAGATATTTTACGTTTAAAATCTACTTGGTTTAAAAGTGGTTTTGTAAGGCGGTTTCTTCCTTTGTTTAGTTAAACAATCAAATATTTTTGAACTTGGAAAAATTTCTAAGCTTAAAAAAATTCCAAAAAAAACCTTTAAGACAGATTAGGATAAAACAAAATCCAAATAAAAAATTTAGAGCTCATGCAAAAATCTTTATTAGCTTCTAAAAAATAGATTATCTCTTGGAAAAAATATCTTATAAAATAAAAAATTTGCATACATTCTAATTGATGTTTAAATATGTTTTCAAACTTTTTATAACAAAAAATATGAGATGCAATAGAAAAGCAATGCAACATACATTTATGCCGAGTACATTCATGCAAGTTGTATGTTGTGCTTTTACGTGGAAAGTTTTCAAAACATGTTTACATCGATTAAAATGTGTAGGGAAGTTTCTATATTTTTGTAAGCATTTTTTCCATTTTCCTCAAACTAAATATAATGTTTCAAAGTTTTCAGATATACCTTCAAGAGCTCAGAATATTTTATCTCTTTTTTTTTGCAAATTGTCCCAAGATTTTTCTTGAAATGTTTAGAAGCTTAGATACATTTTTTATGGTTCAAAAACCATATTAGGTATTACTGGATATATTTTAACTAAAAAAGTAAGAAACCACCTTGCGGCCCACTTCTAAAATTGTTGGACAAAATATGGAAAAAGTCCTTTTGACCCCCTCAACTCTTGCATAAAATTGGATAATTTGTTGGTCTTAGAAAACTTGTTAGTCCAAATTTGAAATATTATGCAATTAAAAGTTCTAAAATTGGTTTAATGTAGATAATTCATAGAAAATGTTTACCTTGGAAAAATATGAAACCGACTTTAGTTTTTCCTAAAATCATGCCCTCTCTCATGTGGTGCCTAGATTAGAATTATTTGAATCTTCTATGGTCCCCTTTTTATGTTTATTTTCTATTAGAGGCTCTCGTTATCTACTATATTTATTCTATGTTGATGAGCCACACTACTTAGAAGTTCAAATGACTTTGACGACAACACATGTGTCATATAACTACCTCATACTAGATCCTATTTACTATGAACACAAGTGTCATTCCATGTTGTCTACACTAACATGATTATATATATAGGATAGACAATAAAGTAACACTAACATGATCAATTCACATTTGTGTTCATACTAAATACGATAAATCACGAGGTAGTTACAAGATAGTATGAATCTTGTGTTGTCGTCGAAGTCACTTGACCTTCTACGTAGTTTTTAGATCGTCAACGTCGACTATTTATAATTTCTAATTAATAATGAGAGCATCTATTAGCAAATAAACATCAAAACAGCTCCAAACTATGCATTAGAAGATAGAGCATGGCTTTAGGAAGACTCTAAACTGGTTTTGTATATTTTTCCATGCTAAAACAAATACTTAAAAATGAAACCAAAATTTAGGATTTTCAATTGTATTAGGTTTAAAAAAATATATAGTTCTTTTTTTTGAGAAAAACTATCTGTAACCCGATTCACCCCTTAACTATCGACATAGTTTGATGTCACATCTCATAGCTGAAGTGACCCACGTCGGACGGTTTGGGACAAAACCATTGTCTAAACCGTACAGGGTGCAAAAAGACCGGTTTTAAGTTGATGAGAAGGGATCAAAATCCAGTTTTACGCATGAGAAAGAAAAATCAGACTATATGAATAGGTTTTTTTAGCAAAGACTCTATGAATAGTTGAGGGTGCCAAAAGACTTTTTTCCTCCTAATCTTCATCTTTGAGAACTCTCGGATGGAGGCCCTGTTGACATGGGCCAATATCTGCTGGTGAGTTCAGGCCTGGGAAGTCTGCCAGGCCTTAAAATTCTCAGATTGGACTGCATGGACAGGAGTTATCTTCTCTGTTGGATCGTTGTCTTCTTGCTTTTCGGGGGGAACGGGTTCCTCCGTAGTTTAATTTGGACTCTTTTGCGCCAGTTTTGAGTGCCATTCGGATATTGCGACATAGGAGGTGGCTAGGTGGGATAGAAAAAGGGAAATGAATGAATAGTTATGATTAAATGAGGTGTGAAGAATGGATGGTTACGATACAATATTACTCTTTGGAGGGTGTGATATTATTTCCCTATCTCATTTGCCAAACATTGTCTAAGAGCAACTCCAACCACTTGGTTGTTTTTGTTGCGGAGACAATTTTATTATTTGCATAGCAAAAATTAGGCTCCAACATATGTGCTATCTGAATTTATAAAATAGGAAGCTAGCTATCTCTTAATTTTCGATGGCCATATATAGCCAACCACAAGCACTTGCTATGTGATTTTGTAAAATAGCAAGACTATTGGGGGCTTCTTCTTTTTTGAAGAGTTTTTTATTTTACAAAATGGTAAACAATGAAATTTGGCTAATAATTATATATATAACACTTTCTCAAAAAAGTACAATATAATATAACACGAAAAATGTGTACAAATCAGTTCATTTTATTGTAACGAAACGTGTACAAATATAGTAGATAGAAAGAAACAATACAGCGTTGACAAAGTCAGTGGATTTGTCCCGTCAAATAACGTCGATGCTGGCAACAGCTGCAAGTAATACGAAGTGCATGACACATGACTCTTTGTATGTGTGCTTGAGATGATGAGCATGCAGCATGCACGCAACATCTGAGACTTTCTGGATTGTGCAACCGTTTTCGGTTTGGCCTCAGTGCCGTTTCTGTATCGTGTGGCTGTACATGTTGGAGGCCGGGCAGATGTTTTTTTTCCCTTAAATCTAAAAAAAAAGCTAGTGTATTTATCCTCTCCCTTGAGCTCAACTGCGTCTAGGTTCATCACACATAGCATCCCGTCCATCCGTCGTTATTCCGTCCCCGAGAAGCAGAGAAAGCTCACTCGCTCACTTTAGTAATGGCAGCAGCAGTGCAGCACTTCACTTTACATATGCCGGGAAACGAAGCAGTGCCGTGCCGTCCCTGTCCTTCGGCGGCCCGGCGTCACCGCGTCCGCCGTGCCGTGCCCGTGCGTGCTGCCCGGGCTGTCCCGTTCGTCCAACATGACACACTGAGCACTCGCTGGCTGTCCTCCTTTATTTGCTCTGAAGATGACCCTTAGCTGAACTCCGACGGTAGACGTCGTCAGTTCTCGTACGCCTGCAAATACATCGTAGGAAAGCAGAAAGATGCATACATGCATATGGCGCGCGTCTACCTAGCTACTTGTTTCTATCCTCCAATTATTTATTGCACTTTCTCTCTCTTTTTCCAGGGTTATTTGCACTTTTTTCTCCATACTTCTTTTGCCAAAAAAAGTCTCGTGTATAATTGCGTGTTTCTGCCTCCAGGTTCGATCGACGGAGTGGTTTTCGCCATGTAGTTGTCGTTAACCAAATTTTATCTCCTGTGGTTTGACACTTTTTATCGCACATTGGTCATTGTCTCATCAAGCTTGGAGACTGAACCACCGTTCTTTCCCAACTGTCGTGGTAAGCTCTTTGCTGACAGATGCACTAAGAGATAACCTCACCGTGTATCGGGTAAAAAGAGCATGCAGGACGTTTCTTCGGACGATAGTCATATATTTTCCAATCACCGAACTCTGAATATTCCAGGATCTTAGAGCATCTCTCTCTCTCTCTCTCTAAAATTACACATTAGAATGCAGACGTCCACAACAAGCACGTACACTCACCCCTATGAATACATGTCCATCACAATCTTCTCCTCACACTTGCCACATGCAATGAGAGGGAGGTCAGGCCTCTGTCGCTTTGGAACCCGATGAGAGGCCGAGAACCCGGAAGCAGTTGACATCTACTCTTTATACTCATTTTTAATATAATATAAATTTCTCATTTTATAAACAAATAAAATTAAAAAAACTCTAAAATTCTCTATATCTCTAAACCATGAAATGTGTTATGCATGCTACAAATAAAAGTTGAATACTAGTTTTGAATAACTACTTTAACCTTCCTTCATCCAAATATGCAAACTTTAAAGTGATTTTAAGCTTAAATGGCTTACAAATAAAAAAAATCCACCATAAAAAATCACATATATCTAGTCCATAAAATGAGATACGCTACTGATGAAACATGAGAGTATAAAGTTGGTAACCTTTAGAACCGAAGAATCGATGGAGGAATTAAAGAAATCTTGTGATTACCGGCGATGAGGAAGAAGAGAGGCCAGCGATGAAGCAAGAACACTGAGCTCGAAGTGGCTCGGGCTCGGGGAGGAAGAAGAGCTATATAGGAGGGGTCCTTTAGTCCCGGTTGGAGACAGAAACCGGGACTAAAGGTCCCTTTCTAGTCCCAGATGGAGCTTCCAGCCGGGAGTAGACTTTTACTCCCGGTTGGAGGGACCAACCAAGAGTAAAAGTTAACCTTTAGTCCCGGTTGGTAGCTCCAACCGGGACTAAAGGTCCCCTGCAGCAAAAGCCTGCCGCAGTAGCCGTTAGGCAGAAACATTTAGTCTTGGTTGGAGCTACCAACCGGGACTAAAGGTCTCTCTAGTCTCGAGCACGAAAAATATCAGGATTAAAGCCCAATTTCAAGCTGGATCAAAGGTTGTTTTCTCTACAGGTGTCAAAAAAAAAAAAGCTAGTGTATTTATCCTCGCCCTTGAGCTCAACTGCGTCTAGGTTCATCACACATAGCATCCCGTCCATCCGTCGTTATTCCGTCCCCGAGAAGCAGAGAAAGCTCACTCGCTCACTTTAGTAATGGCAGCAGCAGTGCAGCACTTCACTTTACATATGCCGGGAAACGAAGCAGTACGTGCCGTGCCGTCCCTGTCCTTCGGCGGCCCGGCGTCACCGCGTCCGCCGTGCCGTGCCCGTGCGTGCTGCCCGGGCTGTCCCGTTCGTCCAACATGACACACTGAGCACTCGCTGGCTGTCCTCCTTTATTTGCTCTGAAGATGACCCTTAGCTGAACTCCGACGGTAGACGTCGTCAGTTCTCGTACGCCTGCAAATACATCGTAGGAAAGCAGAAAGATGCATACATGCATATGGCGCGCGTCTACCTAGCTACTTGTTTCTATCCTCCAATTATTTATTGCACTTTCTCTCTTTTTCCAGGGTTATTTGCACTTTTTTCTCCATACTTCTTTTGCCAAAAAAAAGTCTCGTGTATAATTGCGTGTTTCTGCCTCCAGGTTCGATCGACGGAGTGGTTTTCGCCATGTAGTTGTCGTTAACAAAATTTTATCTCCTGTGGTTTGACACTTTTTATCGCACATTGGTCATTGTCTCATCGAGCTTGGAGACTGAACCACCGTTCTTTCCCAACTGTCGTGGTAAGCTCTTTGCTGACAGATGCACTAAGAGATAACCTCACCGTATATCGGGTAAAAAGAGCATGCAGGACGTTTCTTCGGACGACAGTCATATATTTTCCAATCACCGAACTCTGAATATTCCAGGATCTTAGAGCATCTCTCTCTCTCTCTCTTTTGAAAATTACACATTAGAATGCAGACGTCCACAACAAGCACGTACACTCACCCTATGAATACACGTCTATCACAATCTTCTCCTCACACTTGCCACATGCAATGAGAGGGAGGTCCGGCCTCTGTCGCTTTGGAACCCGATGAGAGGCCGAGGACCCGGAAGCAGTTGACATCTACTCTTTATACTTATTTTTAATATAATATAAATTTCTCATTTTATAAACAAATAAAATTAAAAAACTCTAAAATTCTCTATATCTCTAAACCATGAAATGTGCTATGCATGCTAGAAATGAAAGTTGAATACTAGTTTTGAATAACTACTTTAACATTTCTTCATCCAAATATGCAAACTTTAAAGTGATTTTAAGCTTAAATGGCTTACAAATAAAAAAAATCCATCATAAAAAACCACATATATCTAGTCCATAAAATGAGATATGCTACTGATGAAACATGAGAGTATAAAGTTGGTAACCTTTAGAACCGAAGAATCAATGGAGGAATTAAAGAAATCTTGTGATTACCGGCGATGAGGAAGAAGAGAGGCCAGCGATAAAGCAAGAACACTGAGCTCGAAGTGGCTCGGGCTCGGGGAGGAAGAAGGGCTATATAATAGGGGTCCTTTAGTCCCGGTTGGAGACAGAAACCGGGACTAAAGGTCCCTTTCTAGTCCCAGATGGAGCCTCCAGCCGGGAGTAGACTTTTACTCCCGGTTGGAGGGACCAACCAAGAGTAAAAGTTAACCTTTAGTTCCGGTTGGTAGCTCCAACCGGGACTAAAGGTCCCCTGCAGCAAAAGCCTGCCGCAGTAGCCGTTAGGCAGAAACCTTTAGTCCCGGTTGGAGCTACCAACCGAGACTAAAGGTCTCTCTAGTCTCGAGCGCGAAAAATACCAGGATTAAAGCCAAATTTCAAGCTGGATCAAAGGTCGTTTCTCTACAAATGTCAAAAAAAAAAAAAAAAGCTAGTGTATTTATCCTCTCCCTTGAGCTCAACTGCGTCTAGGTTCATCACACGTAGCATCCCGTCCATCCGTCGTTATTCCGTCCCCGAGAAGCAGAGAAACCTCACTCGCTCACTTTAGTAATGGCAGCAGCAGTGCAGCACTTCACTTTACATATGCCGGGAAACGAAGCAGTGCCGTGCCGTCCCTGTCCTTCGGCGGCCCGGCGTCACCGCGTCCGCCGTGCCGTGCCCGTGCGTGCTGCCCGGGCTGTCCCGTTCGTCCAACATGACACACTGGGCACTCGCTGGCTGTCCTCCTTTATTTGCTCTGAAGATGACCCTTAGCTGAACTCCGACGGTAGACGTCGTCAGTTCTCGTACGCCTGCAAATACATCGTAGGAAAGCAGAAAGATGCATACATGCATATGGCGTCTACCCAGCTACTTGTTTCTATCCTCCAATTATTTATTGCACTTTCTCTCTCTTTTTCCAGGGTTATTTGCACTTTTTTCTCCATACTTCTTTTGCCAAAAAAAAGTCTCGTGTATAATTGCGTGTTTCTGCCTCCAGGTTCGATCGACGGAGTGGTTTTCGCCATGTAGTTGTCGTTAACCAAATTTTATCTCCTGTGGTTTGACACTTTTTATCGCACATTGGTCATTGTCTCATCGAGCTTGGAGACTGAACCACCGTTCTTTCCCAACTGTCATGGTAAGCTCTTTGCTGACAGATGCACTAAGAGATAACCTCACCGTGTATCGGGTAAAAAGAGCATGAAGGACGTTTCTTCGGACGATAGTCATATATGTTCCAATCACAGAACTCAGAATATTCCAGGATCTTAGAGCATCTCACTCTCACTCTCTCTCTCTCTCTCTTGAAAATTACACATTAGAACGCAGATGCCCACAACACGCACGTACACTCACCCCTTTAAATATACATACGCAAACCCTATCCCTTTGAACACCTCTAAATCATTATTTGGAGAGTCAAAAATTTTTTTTGTCTTCTATATCTTTTCATCTCTCAACAACTTTTCTATATCATATGTATATTCTAGAGAGTCAACGCCGCTCCTCATCTTTGGCCAGCGAGAAATCCAGAATAAAGGATAACAACATGTAGAGATCTAAGAGAATCTCTAAGAGACTCTTTATATCCTTTTTAATTTATAGAATAAAGATTTTTCTGAAAAAATATCCTCCAACAGTCTCTTTAACCTCCAAATATAGGCATCCTCTATTCCTTAATTCTCGCTAGCCGAAGATGGAGATCAAGAATGGCTATCTAGAGTGAGTATAAGATATAGAAAAGTTGTTGGATGATACAAAGTTATAGAAAGCGATTTTTACTCAAGTGTCTCTTCAAATAATGATTTAGAGAATATATTTTGGAAAGACTTTTGGAGGAGGGCATTTTTCCATCAAAATATCTGCTCTTATCAATCAGGAGGGATATAAAGAGACCCTTGAAGTTGCTCTTAGAGCATCTCCAATAGTCTTTCAAACTCACTCTCTAATCATTATTTGAAGTCATTTGAATAAAAATCACTCTCCATATCTTTCCACCATATAACAACCCATTATCTTTAGCTAGAGAAAAATCCGGATAGAGAATGATATTATTTGGAGATCTAATTGAAGAAGCTGTTAGAGGGTATTTTTTCATCAAAATATCTATTTCTATCAATTAGGAAGGATACAAAAAGACTCTGTGAGTTTACCTTATAATGTACTTTTTGAATTACTTCGTGCTACCTATTGTGCTGTTCTTCAATAAGAGCATCAACAACAATATGGTAAACCCACTCCCAACCTTATCTTTTGGCATAAAGAAAGAAACTCGCTCCAATAATTTCTTATCCTAACTCCAAATGTCGTAGCAGCTCTAGAAAAAATGGGTATCCGCGTGCAAGATACACGATGACCGATACTCACTACACCATGACACATATTTGCCTACACTTATGTGTTGGCAAAAGGCAGGTTTGGACGACATATTATGTGTTGGCAATTGTATATCGTTTTAATGTCTAATCATCTGTCGGCAATAAGACTGTAAGACTATAAATTATCTGTCGGCGTTTCTCTGCTAGCAGAAAAAGTGTCAGAAAAAATTAGAAGAGTTAAAAAGTGTCGGCATAGCCTATACAGGATAACTGTGCAAGTGTCGGCCAAGGAGTACCCGCGCTAGGTAAAAATGTCTCCTCCCCTCCACTCTCCCTCTTTCCGTCTCTTCCTTTTCCATAGCGCTCTCTCTCCCTCCCTAGCTCTCCCTACGCGGCCACGGCGGCACCACCACACCTCGGCAGCACCGGCCCTCGACGCGGCGGCGGCGGCTGCCCTCCTCCTCCTCCTTCTCAATGCCCTCCTCACGCCTCGTGGCTGCGCGGGCCGACGGCGCCCCTCGCCGGGTGTTGCGCCGGTGCGGAGGGTGGCTGCCCTTGCCATGGCCGACAGTGCCCCCTCCTCGTCGACGCGCCTGGGGCCCGCCGGTGCCTGCCGACGTGGGTGCCACCCGGCGCTGCCTCCTTCCACCGATCCGCCTGTGCTACTGTGGTCGACGAAACCCTAGCTGCCTCATCTCAATGACGCCGGATGCATCGTGAGCCACGACCGGCGCAGGCCGGCCGACCAAGCCTATACGTGGCCTCGTCATCGCCGGCGACGGTGGCACCTTACCTCGCCCGCTGAATCTGGCGGTACGTCACCCTCTTCCTCTCCTCCTCGGTTCCTAACTCCTCCCCCAGATCCTCTCTCCCTCCACCTTTTCCCCTTTGTGCAGGTGATTGGGTGGCGTTGGCTAGCACAGCTACTCTCTCAGAGTAGAAGTGCGGATGAGAGGGCGCAACAAAAGGAAGGATAAATGGTGAGACTGTTTTCCACCCTTCCACTTCTATTATATTGTGTAATTCAATTGTGCCCCTAATGTTGAACCATGCTGAACATATGTAAATCGGGTGTGACAGGTTCTAATATTTTTAGCTTCGGTATTACATGCCAGAACAAGGTTGTGAGATACGTCCTCAGATTTGTGCTAAAGCTACAGACAAATTGTGGTGTGGTGTGCTTACCAGTTCTATAGGAACATTTAAGCAATAGTCAGAAGTCCCATCAGATGATGTACCAAAACCCAATTTTAAAGTTGACCTCAGCTTACATGCTGCGCCAAGTGACCCTTAAACATTCCTCCTACGATGCTGTAGCTCGCCAACAATTGATTTATTTGCTCTACATTCTTAGCTAAATACTGCTCCAGTTTTATGTCCTTGGGAATGAACCGTGAACCAATTTTTATATATTGTTGCCATCTACAGTATTGGGTTCCATCAAGAACACCATGCAGTTCTAAGTTATTTTTAAATGCTCTATTGTTATACGTTTTTCCCTAAAAAAGTGTTATGCATGAAACGCTTGTTCCGTTAAAATCTTGCTGAGGCGCTACTAACTGTTGCTTGCTTCTTACCAGATGTGGTGCAGGAGAATGACCCGCTTTACGTCGGAGATCACTTAGCAGTCTGAAAATATGGTTGATCTTCAATCTTAGTCTGTCAAAGACCTATGGTTTACGTGAGAGTATAAACGATTTGATATGTGCCTCTTCCTTTATTCATGGTAATTCTTTGGTTTATTGCATGCTGATCATGTGCTTTCCTAACTTCAGTTAGGTTTTGATTTGCCCTAACCTGAGCCTTCATGTTGCAGCTCTAGTTCAAACAACTATGCTCCTACTGCTACGAATGTGCACTCCATTTTTCTGCAATGTAGAGTCTAGATTGCCTGAAATGTTATGTTGGTAATTTCAATTCCTCTGCATTTTTTTCAAAAACCTGATTTACTGTGTATGTGCCATCTTCGCATGTCGATCTGGATCCAAATTTTGGATTCTCACTTATTCATACTTACTATGCTATTTGCTTCTATATAAGTTTCAGCATCGGTTTATTGCCTGCTGATCATGTGTTTTCCTAACTTCAGTTAGGTTTCGATTTGCCCTAACTTGAGCCATCACATTGCAGCTCCAGTTCAAACAACTATGCTCCTACTGCTACGAATGTGCACTCTATTTTGCTGCAATGTAGAATCTAGATTGCCTGAAATGTTATGTTGGTAATTCCAATTCCTCTGCAATTTTTTTAGAGACCTTATTTACTGTGTATGTGTCGTCTTCGCATGTCCATCTGGATCCAAATTAACTTGGCTGCAAATGGAGGATGGAGAGAGTTAGCTTTCCCTTTAATATAATATTTATTTACCCTTGTATTATGCATCATGTTTTCCACTGCAAAACTGAGTTGCTTATCGTTTAGCGTTTCATCCTCATAGTCAAATTTGAATATATTTGTGTTTGCTGCAGGCACTCCCATTTATTCTCAGGATGCTAGGTATTTCAGTTCTTTAATCCAAGTCCCTAAGCAGCTTCATCAAGTGTCCTGATTATTTATCATACAGTTTTAGATACAAGTATCATACAGTTCTAATTATGTGCACTAGAATATATATTTTCCTGATTATTTGTCATACTGTATCACTGAGCTGCTCACTTGCTAGTGGTGTTTAAACAAGTGTTGTCAAAATTAGGTGGACATAAAATGCGTAGGACGAAAATCTCATTTGGACACAATCAGCTTGCAGGTGGAGTGGTTAGGGGCCGAAGACGTGAAGCAGAACGATAGGGGTTCGAGCGCCGGTGGCCGTGAAGCACGTGTTTTTCGGGTAAAAAATCGCTTGACTTGTGACTTGCGACGCGCGACCGTGTAGCTGTCCAGTGGAGCCTCTCTCGGTATTAAAAAAATTCCCTATTTTTTCAATGAATTTTTTGGCTTTCCTAGAAACTACAACACTATCGGTTTAACGTCAATTCCACATTACTACTGGTATACCACTGTCGGTTTAAAATCCAGCAGTGAAGGAGTTTTTTAAATTGACAATGATGTTAAGATCCGGCGTAGTGTGAGAGCACTGCATGAGTGAAGTTTTGTTTCTCTCTGATGCATGTTGTTCTAATGTTCTTCAAGTTTTTGTCGCATCTGTAGAGATGTGTGATTATTCAAGTGACATGGACATCTCCGGATGAAAGATGGCAGTATAGTAGTCACGCACTGCTGCTCCCTTTTCCCTTTCCTTCGTCTTCGCTGAGATAGCTATTCCTTGCATTGAGTCCTTCATATTGGGTCATTTGTCAATCTTCCTTTGCTTTATAACGTGGTGCTCTTTTTCTTTCAAGGTTCAAGTTACTTGCTATCTGCTCAACTGATCTCCATAATGGATCGAACAACAACGCGCATCAGGGGAAAAAAATTCATTTTTTCTAGGTTATTCCTTTCAACCGAGGAAGTAAAATTCACTCCGAATTGTTCATACAAACTAGAACTTTTCCTGGAACAGAAGGACAGTTTGGTGAACTAATGAAGAACTCATTAACGTGTGCCTTCCTTTGCTGCACTGCACTGACGGCTCTTCTTTTTGAAACTGAACTGAAGTGTGTGCACCTTAAAGCGGCAGATTATAATTGACACAAAAAAGAAAAGGTTATATATACTTTGGAGTTTGGACGACACCTGGGCATCCATTGTGTACAAAAGGTACGTCCAGATCATCAATCAATAATTACACATTTCGTGTGGGACGACAGTCAAAAGAGCCAAGAAAAACTTTCGAAGGAAAACAATGTTTTTGTCGGATTCATCAGAGTGACGCTGGAATTCAGAACCACAGATGGAACAGGTTATCACCAACGACTACGACTACGAAACCTGAAAATTTCCCAAGGAAAAGCTTCATGATTAGTTAGTTCTTGAAATCTTCGATGTAACTTTGAGTTCCATGTACAGGCATTCTTAACTGCTCGATTTTTTTTGTTCTTCATATTGGGTCACATTTCGACTTCAAAGACCTTAGACTGGCATGTTGCCGCGGAATATATACTGCGGTCGGTCCTAGAACAACTAGGAGTAGACGAGTAGTACGCCGACAAGCAAATTCAAGCACAAGGAAGCAGCCCTCCAACTGTCCAAGTGCATGTGTTCATTCTTCGTTGTCAGTTGTTACAGCACGAGAGCAACTGTTGAGGAAGCAGCCGATCAAACGGGATACAAACATCAGCACCAGACGTCGAATGTGGTTTCCTCACTTGTGCTGGACTGTAGGCAAAGCAAGATTCTCGAGTGACGCGGCACAGGTTCAGGCAGGCGGCAAAACCTGAGATGAGATGACACCGACGGACGCATGCTGATACGGTTGTTCCGGGGTCCTGGGCTGCTAGCTACTACTAGTAGTGCTGATGCTGCAGTACGTGTAGATTCGGGCCATGCTGCCGTCCACATGAGGGTCACCAATATACCTGGCCATGCAGCCCGCGGGCTCGTGGCCCGGCCCATGCACGGAACGGCCCGGTGGCCATCGGGCCTGGGCCGGCCCAGCCCGAAGGGCCAGGACGTGCCTGGGCCACCACCTAGGCCCGCGGCACGGCACGGGCACGGCCTGGTGAAAGAGGCGGTCCGGTGCCTCCAACGGCTAGTGAGGCAGGCCGCAGGTAGCCCAGCCCACGAAGCCGCCTCCCCCGCGGCCGTATATATGCTGCCTCCCAGCCCGCCCCCCCGATCCCTAACCCTAATCCCACTCCACTCCCGCCGCTCGTAGTCGCAGTCGTCTCGTCTCGCTCGCTCTCGATCCGCCGTCTGGAGCTCGCCGCCGCTCACCTTGAGCTCGCCGGCCCTGCTCCGGTGACCTCGTCGCCGCTCGTCCACCTCGACTTGAGTTCGCTAACCATCTCCTATCTCTCCTTTCCCTTCCTATCCCCTCTCCCCCCCTCCTCCGGTGTACCATGTGAGTTCGTCGTGTCTGTCCTTCCGCCGCCGCTCGCCGTCGTTCTAACTGTTGTCTGTCTCCTCCTCTGGCTGCCTCCCTGGCCTCTTCTCCGGCACTAGGCTCCGGTGGCGCAGGTTAGGGTTAACCCTAACCCTAACCTTAGATCTGTGTTGTGTCTATCCATCTTTCACTCACTCACTGAGTCACCCCTGTTCTTCTGTTCTTCGTAGGTTGGTGGTGCCTGACGCCGCGTCTTCCTCCTCTGGAGGCACCATGGCTAGGCCGCCAGCGCCAAAGCGCCAGCGTCCACCGTTGAGGGATGGTGTTGGAGCTGGAGGTTAGGGCCGGGGCCGACCGTCCGGCCCTTCATCGGCTGGGGTCACCATGCCGGTGGTGGCGGATGTCTATTCCCACCTAGCCGATGGCGAGCACCCCGAGCCCGAGGAGGAGCTAGAAATCGAGGACGACAACGACATCGGTGAGGATGCCCATGGGCTGTTCGGCATCGATCTCGGTGATGGCACCCATCCGATTGATCTTGATGCCGGCGATGGCGACGGCGACGGTGGAGTGGCAGCCTCGATCGACACTCATGGTACCTCATCGACTGGTGGTACCGGTAAGCTCATATCTCCTGTTTGGGAGGATTTCACTGAGATTAAGGAAGGTAAAATAAGAGTTGCTGCCATTTGTAAAATGTGTGGTAAGAGGTATTCTGCTAGATCTGCTGCTGGCACTGGTCAATTGAAACGGCACCAGAAATCATGTAAGGCAAAACATGATAATGATAAGAGGGTCCAGTCTAGGCTTGCTCTGAATGCTGATGGTTTGCATAACTGGGTGTATGACCTTGCTGTTGCTCGTACTGA
This sequence comes from Miscanthus floridulus, assembly GCF_019320115.1. Classification (NCBI taxonomy): domain Eukaryota; kingdom Viridiplantae; phylum Streptophyta; class Magnoliopsida; order Poales; family Poaceae; genus Miscanthus; species Miscanthus floridulus. The sequence goes on along the minus strand of NC_089595.1, from coordinate 76,916,649 downwards.
GTTGTGCTGGTTGATTGCTAGGCTGAACCTTCCATTAGGCATAGGTGAGACACATGCCTGAGAGGATTACATTAAGCGTGTTCATAACCCTAGATTTGAAAAGGTTTCTAGGCAGACCACTACTAGAGATATGGGCAAAATGTTTGCTGATCAACGTTCTTTGCTTATGAATTCATTGTTGCCTGCTTGCTCATCTGTTTCTTTGACATCTGATATTTGGTCTGGTAATGCTAAGAAGGACTATATTTCTGTTGTTGTTCATTATGTTAGTGCTGATTGGGAGTTGCAGAAAAAGGTTGTTGATTTTAGGCTAATTGAGGTTCACATTCTGGTGAAAACATTGCTGAAAAAATAGCTCGTGTGGTTGAGGAGTTTGGTTTGATTGATAAGATCTTTGCTGTCACTCTAGATAATGCTTCATCTAATTCTAAGGCTTATGATATCTTGCAACCTGTCTTCTTTGGTTACTTGGGTTCTTATCCTGCACCTACACGTGATGATCCTCATAAGGTTAAGTATTTGCTTGTGCATCAGCGTTGTGCCTGTCATATCATTAATTTGATTATTAAATCTGGCTTGAAGAGATTGAAACCTTTTACTGAAGATTTCAGAACTGCAATAAACTTTTTGAATTCATCTAATCAAAGAATTGCATTGTTTAAAAATTACTGTATTGCTTATGGTATAAGACCTAGAAAGTTTGGCTTGGATATGTATGTTAGATGGAATTCCACCTATTTAATGCTTAAACATTTGCTGCCATACAAGGAAGTCTTTTCTGTGTGGCTTAACTCTAATTATGGTTCAGAATTGTTGACTGCACAGCATTGGTATGTTGCTGAACAGATAATGGTGTTTCTGGAACTCTTTTATGATTTTACTGTTGTTATATCTAGTGTTTATTATCCCACAGCTCCACTTGTTTTGCACCATATTCTTGACATTGCTGAACATTTGCATAAAGCTGAAAGAGATCAGAATTTTAGAATGATTGCTTATCCTATGAAGCTTAAATTTCTTAAATATTGGGAGAAAATTCCACTGCTTTATTCATATGCATTCATTCTTGAACCTAGAGCTAAGATGAAAGGATTCTTTAATGTGCTTGAACTACTTGCTCAACATACTGGATCCACTTATAGTTCATACTATGCTGATGTGAAAGATGAAATGTACAGATTATTCAACAAGTATGAGTAGAAATTTGGTGATGCAACTAGGTCTCAAAGGGTTTCACAGCCTTCAGCTCATTCTGGTAAGAGAAAGCAGGCATGGGGAAGGATCTTTGGAGGCCCTGGTGCATCCCCTGGCTGTTCCCTCTCATCTTCATCTACTCCAGCTGGAGCTGGTGTTAGTGAGCTCTTAGCTTACTTAGACAGTGGCCCTGTCATATGTTATGAGGAATCCTTTGACATACTGCTCTGGTGGCGTGACCACAAGCTAACCTATCCAATCCTATCTATTATGGCTCAAGATATCATGTCTGTTCCTATATCTACTGTCTCTTCTGAGTCTTATTTCAGCTTGTCAGGCAGGATACTCGAAGACCGACGGCGGCGCTTGTTTCCTGAGCATGTGGAGATGCTCACCTGAATAAAGGACTGGGAGCAAGGAATAAGAAGAGAACAACATGCACCTGAGGACGTGGACCTAGAGGAGACATTCAAGAACCTGTTCCTGGACGAAGAAGGCAAAGGCAGCAGCAGCGACGGTACTGCTAGTGCTGGATAGTGATGATTGATGAAGAAGGAGAACTGGAGAGGTAGTGACTCTTTCCTGTTTAGATCAGACTGATGGCAAAAAAATGACATATTGACATGAATTATGTACAATTTTGCAGATACTTTTGGTCTTTTGCTGTGACTGAGTGAGTGAGTGTGAGATGAGAGTGGACTGTGGAGTGTGGACTGTGGAGTGGACTCACTAAGTCACTAGGAGTTTGCCACTTTGGTTGGATTTCGTAATAAGACACTAATACTAAGACATTGAATTTTTGAGCTGGCTGCACTCTTTTTTTCTTTCTAGGGTTTCTCACAAGGGTGAGTTTTACCTAGAAAGATTTTTAATGAGGCAGCATTGCACAAAACGGCTCCTTTTGATCATCATTTTCATATAACCTTGTCTCTTTGTCTTTTCTCTTGTGTTGTGATTTGTGATTATGTGGTACTGTGGTGAATGTGAATCTGTGAGCTTTTGTGAAAATGGTGATGAAAATGATGGAATCTTGTTCAAAACTGGTGAAAATGAAGAAGTGGTTCAAACACTCAGTGAAAATCTGTTGAAAATGAGATGTTTTTTGGTTGTCGGGCTATGGGCCGGCACGGCACGGGGAAAATGGCCGTGCCCAATGGGCGGCACGGCACGGTCAGACGGCCCACGGGCCGTGCCATGGGCCGTAGGCCAGGCACGAAGCCCATGGAGGCACGGCACGGTAGGCATGACGGCCCATTGAGGCAAGACCCCCATCGAGCCGGCACAGCACGACGTCGGGTCGTGCCGGGCCGGCACGGCCCGTTGGCCATCTATAGTCACCAAGGGATTCCTTTTTCCTTACAGGAAGGAATAATTGCCTCCTTGTTGTGGATGGGATCGAATCGGCTGCAGGAGCCTGCACTGCAGGTGTGTGCGCGGTGTGCCGGCTGCGGCAGGAGTATCCGCCATGACGGAACGTGTTTCGCAGAAGTGTGTATAAAGAACTGACTACTGATAGGTCTTTTTGCTCCTCAACCTCATGATATCCTTTCTTTTTCGATGGGACGACCTATATTTTTTTTAGATAAAGGATAGTTTATATCTGGCTTCATCTACCTCAGGGTAGAATCAGGCCAATTATTACAAAGTTCGGTACAGCGACCAGCACACAACCCACAGGGATCACAAGCTTACAAGTAGACACTAGGACAACAAAGCGAGAAGTAAAGTTCTGACTAATTAAGACCAATAAACCTAGTCGATAACCATCCATTGGAATTAAAGAAGTGCAATGCTGATGTCTCCAGATGCTGCCCAATAAGAATCAGCTGATCCCGTAGATCATTACGCCGCTGCAGCCTTGCCCATTGCCGTAGCCAATGGGTTCCCCTAAATAGCACGTGCAAAAAAGTTTTCGGTCTGCATTTGTCAAAAACTACTTCATTTCTTGTTAACCAGGTTGTCCAACATAAAGCTGACGCTGCAGTTAATAATAATGAATTATGTATGTTACCACCCGCCTTAGACCAATTAACAAATAAATCATGTATACTAAGGGGGGGTGATAACCCAAACATCAAGTGTACAGCACGCCACAAGAACTTAGCATAATAACATTGGAAAAAAGGTGTTGAATAGTTTCTAGATGGTGACAGAAGCAACATTTCGTATCACCATCCCAGCTTCATCGTGCAAGATTGTCCTTGGTTAAGATCACACCTCTTTTTAAATACCACAAGAATATTTTTATTCTTGAAGGAATTTTGATCTGCCATAAATCCTGTGACACTCTGACCCTATTGTTAATTAGTGCAGCATACATAGATTTAACAGAAAATGTATCAGATGAATGTAATGCCCAAACAAACACATCCCTTTCCCCCTGTAAGTTCACATCTTGTAACGAGGCAACAATTCTATGCCAATCCCTTAGAATTCTACCCCCTAAATTCCTGTGAAAGGAAATGTTCAGCGGGATTGATGCAAGTACAGTTGCCACAGAATCCTGCTTTCTTCTCACAATATTGAACAACGAGAGAAATTTATCTTTTAATGGTTGGTTTCCCAACCAGGTGTCCATCCAAAAACGAGTTTGTGACCGGTCTTTTACTTTGAATGAACCAAAAGTCATGAAACTATCTTTTACATTCATCAGTCCTTTCCAGAAGTGAGAGTCATTGGGCCTTTTGGTACAGCTCCCTATAGTTTTATCTTTTATATATTTATTTCTCAATAATTCTTGCCACATGCCATCCTCATTTAACAGCTTGAAGAGCCATTTACTCATCAGGCATTTATTTTGTAAATCCAAATTATGTATGCCTAAACCACCCTATATTTTTGGTTGGCACATAATTTCCCATTTGGCCAGTCTATATTTTCGCTTGTGATGGTCGCTTTGCCAGTAGAATCTTGATCTAAAGCAGTCGATCTTTTCTAATACTTCTTTTGGGAGTTCAAAGAAAGACATCATAAACATCGGTAAGCTAGAGAGCACCGAGTTTATTAAGACCAAGCGACCTCCTAAAGAAAGCATCTTACCTTTCCATCCACTAAGCTTGTTTTCAATTCTGTTCTCTATTGACTGCCAATCTTTATTACTCAGTTTCCTAGTGTGCATAGGTAAACCAAGGTACCAAAAGGGAAACTTACCCACCCCACACCCAAACAACTGCGAATAGAAAACCTCATGCTCTTTTGCTTTACCAAAACAAAATATTTTGCTTTTATGAAAATTAATTTTGAGCCCCGAAAGTTGCTCAAATGTGCTTAGTATAAATTTCATGTTTACCGTCTTCTCAACATCATGGCTCATAAAGATCACTGTGTCATCCGCATATTGTAGAATAGACAAACCATCTTGGACAAGATGAGGAATGACCCCTTCTATCTGGCCTGCTTCCTTAGCCCTAGCAATTAGTATAGCCAATATATCTGCCACTATATTAAATAGTATTGAGACATTGGATCACCTTGCCTTAGGCCTTTTTTTGTCTCAAATTAGGAACCAAGTTGGTCATTCACTTTAATGTTTACATTTCCTCCCTGTGTAAACTGTTGTACCCAAGAACACCACTTCTGAGAGAATCCTTTCATCGCTAAGGTTTGTTGTAAAAAGTTCCATTTAACTTTATCATAAGCCTTTTCAAAATCTATTTTAAAGATTATTCCATCTTACTTTTTCAAGTGGAGTTCATGAATCGTTTCGTGGAGAATTACTACGCCCTCCATGATGTTTCTTCCTGGGAGGAAAGCAGTTTGTGTTGGTCTAATGATCTTCTGGGCAACAGTAGACAGTCTATTAGTCGCAACTTTGGTAAAGATCTTAAAAGAAACATTCAACAAACAGATCGGTCTATATTGTTGAATGACTTTCACATCTTTCTTCTTTGGTAACAGAATTATAGTACCAAAGTTGAGACTATTTAAAGGCAGAGTTCCCTCATAAAATTCCATAAAGAGAGCCATCAGATCGTCTTTTATTAAATCCTAGAACACCTGAGAGAACTCAGGTGGAAAGCCATCCGGTCCTGGTGCCTTATTGTGTTGCATCTAGAACACCGCTGCTCTGACCTCAGACTCAGAAAACACATCAGTTAGAAACTCATTTTCCAGATCAGAGACTTGAGGTATGTCTTGGACCTGGTGCTCCTCCAACACTATAGAAGAGCTCTCTAGGGGACCAAATAGGTTTTTATAATAGTTGGTAATATGCTACTTTAGTTGAGCATCACCTTCTATTATATTGTTGCCATCCTCCAATTGGAAAATATGAGTTTTTCGATGCCTACCATTAGCCAACAGATGATAATATTTAGTATTAGCATCACCCTCCAGTAGATTTTTTTACCTTTGCCCTTTGGTACCATTTAATTTCCTCTTCACGCAGCAGTTCAGCCAATCTCTCATTTAACACATGTTTAAGATTTAGTTCCGTCTGATTAAGCAAAGATATTTATGCCTTCTTGTCTAGCTCATCGAGTTTGTCTAACAGTTCCTTTTTTCCTTCTTATAAGCCCCACTCACATTTTTTTGCCCAGCCTCTGAGGTACTAGTGAAGTCTCCTGATCTTCGCCTGCCACCTCTCTAATGGGCTGCCCTCCACAATCACACTAAGCCAAACATCTCGCACCATGTCACAAAAACCATCCCTAAGCAACCAACCCAATTCAAATTTGAATTGTGGTTGGTAAGCCAAAGATGGACTATTTGTGCTAAATAACAGTGGAGTGTGGTCAGAAATGTCTCTGCTCAAAGCAACCACAGTTGAAAGCGGATACTTAGACTCAAAATCAGTACAAACTAGAATCCTATCTAGTTTCTCAAAGGTCTAATTTTGTACGCGATTAGCCCAAGTAAACTTTTTTCCTGTCAGCTCTAATTCTCTAAGATTTAGGGTGTCAATGACTGCATTAAATAGAAAAGGCCATCTATCACTATAGTTTTCATTGTTTTCTCATCTGGACTATGAATAATGTTAAAATCACCACCTATAACAATAGGTAGGGTGTCTTTTGAACATACTCTAACCAGCTCGGATAAGAATTGTGTTTTTAGATCTAATTGAGCAGGGCCGTAAACCGAGATTAAATTAAATTTAAAATCAACCTCCTTGTGTCTCAACTTGAACCGAATAAAAAAAACCCCTTTTTCTATCTGACCAATGTCAAAAATTAAAGGGTTTATACCTAGCATCATACCACCGAACCGACCCCTTGGAGCCATGCAATGCCAAAGAAAATCTCTGCCAGCGCAGATATTATTCAAAGTTGATTGCGGAAAATTAGCTCTCCCGGTCTCTGATAAGGCAATGAAATCTAGGTTCTTTTCTTTTGTCAAGTCAGACATAAATCTATACTTTTTATGGTCAGCAAAACCATTGCAGTTCCAGAAAATTCCTTTCATTTGGATTGACTTTTAGCTTTTTTCATTAATTTTGGACCTAGATTTTTTGTAATGTGATAAAGGGGTCTGTAGACACAAAGGATCATAGCCCCCATCACCTAGGTCTTCAGTAATCTCCGCACAAATGAGGTTTAAAGCATCTAAATCCATATTTTCCTCTAAAGAGCAAACGGATGAGACATCATCCACTAGGTTCTTGCTAGATTCTTCTAAATTAAAAAACTTAGATAGTCTATGTGACTCCACATCTTTTAAAGATTTTAAAGAACAGGAAACCTCATGCTCATTAACCCCGAGTGAAATTCCTAGTGCACTAGTAGAAGCTAACAAAATAGAATCATCAAGAGCATCAAAAGAAAGTGGCTATGATTCTTTACCTTTGATCGAAGATGATTCCAAATTTTTGCGCGCTTTTAACTTCGTTGCCTTCTCCAATGAGTCTTGCTCCAGAGTAGACGTGTTTCTTTTGCTAGCTCTCACTGGTGACACTGCCCCACCACTTATTGCCTTAGTTTTTTTGAGGAGGCCAGAGTCACTTTTAGACTACAACAGGCTAGCCTTCCATTGTGCAGTACCATCAGGAGTCATCCGAGTCTGAGATAGTAACACAAATGGCTTATTTGCATTTTTCTTTTCCACTGAGACATGTCCTAAAAAGTTCTGCTAGAGAACTGCACCTGTACCAGCCCCCATGCTCTATTGAGTATCAGTGGGCCGTGGTAGGACCAACTGGTTGGTCGTGATATTGCCCAGGTGATGGTCAGTAGGTGTACCAGCAACCACCTTATTCTTGTGCTGTCCACTTGGCGCAACTGAGGCATTGGGCAGCCTATCAGACATTTGACCAGCTGGTGGATCTCCTGTTTTGTTAGCATCATGATCCATGTTTTCCGGTTCCTTCCCCTCTGAGGCTTTGTCCTCGTCCATGGTAGAGTCCATGTTAATGACTTGGGGCTCACCATCAGACATATCCTTCTCAACTCTGAATTGTAGCTCATATACAAAATCCCCAATGACTACATCCACAAGGTTTGGGATGAGGTCAGGATTTAGCACTGCTACTTTCATTCTTGCTCTGCCATATTTCTTTGTGAATTTCATATCAACAGCCCGAGATACCCCTAAAATTGAGCCAATTGCCCAGATTATAGGAAATTCCCGTAACTCCTTTGGGAGCCCTCTGAACTGCACCCAAACCTTGTCAATCTCATATTTAAAAACATCATTTTCGGCTCCTTTCTCGAACCGAATCTTTACTTTCACTGTCTTTGTGTCCATTGGGCCCCAATTCACCATGTGGTTGAGCACTTCAGAAGATGGGAAATTAGTGAAAAAGGCATCGTTGCCTTTCTCTTCAATCACCCAACTATTCACAGGCAGTAGTTTGTCAAGTTCCACTACTAACTGGTCAGCAGTAAAAGAACCCTCCAAAACGCGTACCACAACGGATTTGTCATCAGAAGCAATTTTCGGATTCTCAACAACAGGTATGAAATAAAAGCTCAGGCCTTCTACAACATATCCACAAGGTATAGCAGTAGAGTTCAAATTCTTTAGATTTGGACATATTTTTTTAACATGATCACCAAAGCATAATTCACAACTAAGAACAGCCGTACAAACTGAAATCATATGCCCTTTAGTGTGGCATCGATAGCAGTAAGGTTTACCCTTGCTTTTTTGAGTTCCTCCTTTCTGGGATAACTCTGGCACATCACTCATAATAATTACAGAATTGGATCCTGGTGGGGCAGTGTCTGTCGCAAGGGTTTCAGCAGATGCCGGTGCTGACTTGTTCGAAGTAGTCGAGGTCGCCTACTGCTATGACCCCATTACTGGTGTCAGTTGGGGAGCAGTCCCCTACGCACCTACCAGCGCCTCCCCCCTGGATCGAGTTTGGGAGAGGGGGTGGCCCTACTGGTTGCTGTGGCATGTGGCTGCCTCCCAGCTCTTGCGACGAAGATGGTTGGTAGCGGGGGCGGCTAGGGTTAGGCCAGCCCCCACGACCTCTGCCTCCGCTGAACCCTCCTCCATTGCCGCCCTGTGGACTCCTGCCCCGGTCCCCGCCAAAGCCCTGGTTGAAGTAGCCGAAGCCACCGTATCCCTGACCCCAGCCTCGACCACACGGGGGAAACTGGTCGCGGCCACGGCCCCGTCCGTGTCTTGGGTCGAAACTCGGGTGAAACCCGGGGTTGTACCCTGCCCCCCTTCCTCCTCCACAAGCGCCATGATCACCACCATGACCTGAACCCTGCGCCGCCATCTGTTTGCCTGCTCGCACGACATCTGCGAACGAAGGTCGCGATGGCGTCATATACGCTGCTGGCGGTGGCTTAGTTACGATAGTGGGACGACCTATATATACAGGGAAGAAAAGTCTAACCAAATATGCATGGCCCCACACCCAAGTAATAAGCCTGGTTCCTACGACTGTGATTCTGTGGAGTTAGTCATTAACCTGGCGACCATATAGGATCATCCAGTACCGGAACTTCACCACCATATTCTAACATGTGGATTGTGTGACTCCGCACCATGCCTATTTTAGCCGCTAAGATATATGGCTTGTCTGGGCTATTTTTGTTTTCAAACACTCATTTTCAAAATAATTTCATGGGTGAAGCTGTTCGTCTGCTCCTCTCACGAAGATATGAGTTGGGATGAATCTGAAAATTGTAGCTTATCCCAGTTCTCTCCATCATGAACTGTTGGTGAAGCTGTTTTGCCGAACATCCTTTTTTCCAAAACAGCTTAGCATCACTAAAAAAGCTACTTGTAAAAGCTGTTTTTTTTAAAAAAGGACCCCACATATTTGGTATTACTTTTTTTTTTGCATATTAGGTATTACTAGTAAGAGCCCACAATCCCCACATATGAGTAAGAGCCCACATCATGAACTGTTTTTCTTTTTTTTTTGCAAATTGTCCCCAGATTTTTCTTGAAATGTTTAGAAGCTTAGATACATTTTTCATGGTTTAAAAACCATATTAGGTATTACTGGATATATTTTAACTAAAAAAGTAAGAAACCACCTTGCAGCCCACTTCTAAAATTGTTGGACAAAATATGGAAAAAGTCCTTTTGACCCCCTCAACTCTTGCATAAAATTGGATAATTTGTTGGTCTTAGAAAACTTGTTAGTCCAAATTTCAAATATTATGCAATTAAAAGTTCTAAAATTGGTTTAATGTAGATAATTCGTAGAAAATGTTTACCTTGGAAAAATATGAAACCGACTTTAGTTTTTCCTAAAATCATGCTCTCTCTCATGTGGTGCCTAGATTAGAATTATTTGAATCTTCTATGGTCCCCTTTTTATGTTTATTTTCTATTAGAGGCTCTCGTTATCTACTATATTTATTCTATGTTGATGAGCCACACTACTTAGAAGTTCAAATGACTTTGACGACAACACATGTGTCATATAACTACCTCATACTAGATCCTATTTACTATGAACACGAGTGTCATTCCATGTTGTCTACACTAACATGATTATATATATAGGATAGACAATAAAGTAACACTAACATGATCAATTCACATTTGTGTTCATACTAAATACGATAAATCACGAGGTAGTTACAAGATAGTATGAATCTTGCCAACAATTGATTTATTTGCTCTACATTCTTAGCTAAGGACTGCTCCAGTTTTATGTCCTTGGGAATGAACCGTGAACCAATTTTTATATATTGGTGCCATCTACAGTCTTGGGTTCCATCAAGAACACCATGCAGTTCTAAGTTATTTTTAAATGCTCTATTGTTATACGTTTTTCCCTAAAAAAGTGTTATGCATGAAATGCTTGTTCTGTTAAAATCTTGCTTAGGCGCTAATAACCGTTGCTTGCTTCTTACCAGATGTGGTGCAGGAGAATGACCCGCTTTACGTCGGAGATCACTTAGCGGTCAGAAAATATAGTTGATCTTCAATCTTAGCCTGTCAAAGACCTGTGGTTTACGTGAGAGTATAAACGATTTGATGTGTGCCTCTTCCTTTATTCATGGTAATTCTTTGGTTTATTGCCTGCTGATCATGTGCTTTCCTAACTTCAGTTAGGTTTCGATTTGCCCTAACCTGAACCTTCATGTTTCAGCTCCAGTTCAAACAACTATGCTCCTACTGCTACGAATGTGCACTCCATTTTTCTGCAATGTAGAGTCTAGATTGCCTGAATTGTTATGTTGGTAATTTCAATTCCTCTGCATTTTTTTCAAAAACCTGATTTACTATGTATGTGCCATCTTCGCATGTCGATCCGGATCCAAATTTTGGATTCTCACTTATTCATACTTACTATGTTGTTTGCTTCTATATAAGTTTCATCGTCGGTTTATTGCCTGCTGATCATGTGTTTTCCTAACTTCAGTTAGGTTTCGATTTGCCCCAACTTGAGCCTTCACATTGCAGCTCCAGTTCAAACAACTATGCTCCTATTGCTAGAATGTGCACTCTATTTTGCTGCAATGTAGAATCTAGATTGCCTGAAATGTTATGTTGGTAATTCCAATTCCTCTGCAATTTTTTTAGAGACCTGCCGTCTTCGCATGTCCATCTAGATCCAAATTAACTTGGCTGCAAATGGAGGATGGAGAGAGTTAGCTTTCCCTTTAACATAATGTTTATTTACCCTTGTGTTATGCATCATGTTTTCCACAGCAAAACTGAGTTGCTTATCGTTTAGCGTTTCATCCTCATAGTCAAATTTGAATATATTTGTGTTTGCTGCAGGCACTCCCTTTTGTTCTCAGGATGCTAGGTATTTCAGTTCTTTGGTCCAAGTCCCGAAGTAGCTTCATCATGTGTCCTGATTATTTATCATACAGTTTTAGATACAAGTATCATATAGTTCTAATTATGTGCACTAGAATATATATTTTCCTGATTATTTGTCATACTGTATCACTGAGCTGCTCACTTGCTAGTGGTGTTTAAACAAGTGTTGTCAATATTTCGGCATACTGAGCTTAAGGAGATAGCAAGCTTAACTATACAAGCTGCTCTTATTGACCTTTGTTATGTTATTAGCTACTTGCACTGTGATCATTTCTGATTGCTAGGTAATGGAACTTAGAGAATTGGTCTGTTTATTTCTTACTAGTGTTATTGGAACTGAATGCTCACACCATGTTTTTTCAGGATTCAGCAGGCTTTCTAAATCCATCAGGAAGTACAATGTATATCAACAAGGCCATGTAGCTATGTCTTCAAAAATCTGGATTACCAGGTGATGACAGATGCTTGTAATTCAATATTTAGTGTAACCTGGATTAGCTTCTGTGTTGAAGCATCTCTTAGCTTTTTAATTTCTTAGGTTAAATGATAACTGGTGCTTGTAATTATACATGTAATCACCTGTATGAATTTATGAACCATGAATTTATCTTTACAACTCAAATGCATGCTGCAAAATGTGTCACAGTTAGCAGTTTGCCTTTTTCATCAGCCCTTGTTATCTTCTTCTCTTGCAGGTAGAGAGTTCGGAGGACCTTCTAATTGATATGTAGTAAGACTAGAAAGGTTCACTGCAACAGTTTCTTATTTGTCCACATTTTGATCACTTTTCTGAACATGCAGGCTCAAATATATGAGCTAATCATTCATGCAAGGAGCAGGGGCGGGAGCTGGACAAGGAGGCAATTGATATGCTCTGAAAGCTAAAGCTAAAGATATTGTTGGTATCATTTGATATAGCAAGTGTCAATGTTTTATAATAATGCTTTTATTTTAATGAACATACTGCTGTGCTGATTTTAAGTTTAGAGCTGCTATTGATAAATGAGAATACCTGCAGGTCATCAGTAGCTTATTGAGATGGAGATGGCAGTCTTGGTTGTTGAGACAACCCAGGTCATGCTAAATTATTGCTTTCAAAACACTTAGAGGTGCAGTAGGGCTCGTGAATTGTTTAGATAATAATGCAAGTTCATGTGGGGTTTTCGAAAATACTGGATTCTCCATTCCCTTTGATGGGAAATATTTCTACACCACAAATCTGTTAATTTAAATTTTGAATTCTAGCTGTTGCAACTTTCTAATATAATGTTGCATATGTATTGAAGCATCAAGTCATATGAGAAATACAAAATGTCACTACTGCAGAACAAGCTCAGCTGAACACGCCACATTTGTGCATCAAGGAAAGGAGTATTCTAAAGTGTCCTAGAATTGCTGCAAGAAGACATGAATTGTTGTTCTGTTCTTTTGTTCTGCACCTGCTATCATGTAGGCCAAACACATGGAAGTGTTGCATGTCACTTTTGTGCCCAAGTCATGATCTATTGATCTCTTAACTTTAGCCATAATCAGTTAGCACAAGACTCGTAGTATATGTCTATATATGTCTTCTAGTGGCTCATCTATATCCTGAACTTGTATGTGCATGGCTCTATGTACTATGATCATCACTTTGACTTGCAATATCCATTTGATGTATGTATGGAATATTTAATATATTATTTCTATAAAATCAAGTGAATTTGCTCAATGTGATGCCTTCTCTATAAACAAAAGTTAATTTGTCAAATCATTCAAATTGAATTGATATCTATATTTGCTATATAGTTTTGCCAACGATTTACTTGCTGACGAGGGCATGTTTCATAAAATGCTTGGATATGGTTTCGCTAACATACAAACTGTCGGGAAAGGTCTTAACTGTCGACGTAGGTCTTAACTGTCGGCAAAGGGTTAACTGTCGGCAAAGGTTTCAACTGTCGGGGTAGGTAGACCGTTTGCCAACACATAAAGTGTCGGAGATTCTGTTAACTGTCGGCAAAAGTTTCATCGACGGCTTCTAGCGCGACTGTTTCTAAACTGTCGGCAAAACTTTTTGCAGGAGGTTCTCTGTCGGCAAAGGTGCCCTTTGCCTAGAATAGAAAGTGTCGGCAAAAGTATGTTGTGTTATAGTGACTCCTTGTCAGTGTTGGTGCACTTGGCGCCATTCTTATTTCCTCGGCGCTCCCTGTCATCCCCTACCACCGTCTCGAGGTTGATGTCCCCTGCCGCTACCTCAAGGTTTGCTAGAATTGGATCTCCAGCCACTATTTTTAGATCTGAGAATACTTGGGGATGAAGCAGGCAACAGAGATTTCGTTTTGAAGGCTGGATGTGAGTTCTGATGATGGGGATGTCCAGCAATGGCCCAACCACCGGCACCTCCCTATGGGAGATTCGCCAGAATTGCAGACAATATTTTTTGATCTGAGAATATCAGAAGTAGAGCATACAATGAAGATTCTGTTTTAAATATTTTGAATTTGAGCTAAGGTGTTGAAGATGGCCGGCCACGATGACAATTCATGGTTGTCGAAATATAAAGTGAATTGCTCATCTTTCCCACCAGCTTAAACTTTTAGATTGAACTGGTTGGTGCAAGCAACTCAATATAGAATCAAAGCCAGAGGTCTTGGGTTTGAATCTTAGTAGGCACAATTAAATAAAATAATTGCTGCCTGCTCCTTTTCCACGTCTGGGTTCAACTGGTCAATGCGTGGAGTTTAATAATAGGGCTACAAATATTCCAAAACCAGATTTTTTTTAAACGAACAAAACCAGAATTTTAGGACTCAATTTTATGCTTTGTTCGCTTGAGCTTATCAGCCAAAATCAGCTTTACTTTTCAGTCATGGGAACAGTATTTTTCTCTCACAACAAATTAGCCCTATAAATCAGCCGCAGCAGCAATAAGTCATGCCGAATAGGGCCTATTATTATTAAAGATGCTCTAATTTGGGCAAGTATATTTTACTATTTTTTTCTTGAAAACTAAAAACATAGATATAGAAAAAACGTGTGACCTGCTATTTGCTTTCAAGAAAAGTACCAGATACATGCATGCTTTCATTTTCAACTACCAAACGCAGCTCGATAGCAATACACTGAGGATGCAGGGGCAGACTGAGCTCATATCGCAGGTAAATACTTTTATAAGTTGATCAAATTCCACCCTGTGCACTTTATATAATTACTGGCAACAAACGACTAAACATTTTCAGTCAAGGCCATTCACGAGACTTTTCTAAGACAAGGAAATAAAGAGAGTTTTAGCTTAGTAGATTATCTCAAATGGAATCAAAGGAGCCAATGCAATGAGCCCTTTCGCTACCAGCCCTTCTTTTGTCTGAGGGGCATGGGATACAAACGCTTTTCCTTTGCTGCTAGGCCTGGCTAGTGTTGGACCGGCACCTGTAGATCCATGGACCACTGTGGTTTTTTTTTATAAGGACCACCGTGGTGTTGCTGATCGAAGCAAGCTCCACTGAAAATTAAGCCATTTCTTTTACAATTTTTTTGGACACTAGATCATCTAGGTTAGCTCATAGAGGCTGTTGTAAGAGAAGACTTGTTCAGCAAACTGGAGATGCGAATGCTGTTCAGAATTCAGAATGCATATGCATCCAAAGGATGCTATTGGCACATGCAAAACCTTGCAATTTTATATCCTTTCCATCCCTGTCTAGCTGTCTCTGTGCCAGTGCATGGAGTTAGTTTAGACAAAAGGGAGAGCACCATGAAAGCTGGAGCATGAGTGGGCATTTGATTGAGCATAAAGATCCAAGACAAAGATGAATCTCTGACCACGGATCTGAATATTACCTGTCTAGCTAGCTTTGGCGCCTACCTTCTTGAGCGATCAAGCAATCAAGACGTCCATGACGACAATGTGGACGATCGACATCCTTTAGCACAAAGTTTTTATTTAGGACTCGCCATACAAAGTTGAATAAAGTTGCGGCAAAAATGCGCTCGTGTTCCTAAGTACGAACAGTGGCACCGGAAAGCGTCAAGGCAGAGATGCAAAGGAGACGAACAGACGATCCAGCCGTCCTATCACAGTTGTGTTCACCAAGGACGCGAGAGAGCGAAGCAAAGGTTGGTGGAGGCAGACGAGAGGGATAAAAAGGATTTGATTCGTCATTTGTGTAGCACAATCATCATGTCCTGGCGTTGTGAGTGCATGTATCCAAGCTATAAGGACATGAAAAAGCCAGTAGCTTGTGTAGATTCTTGGCAATGCATGGTGCTGAAATGCATGGAAGGTGTATAGCTAGCTGAACTAAAGCCCGGTGAGGTGATGAGCCAACAGTACGGTGTGCTCTTTGCATATGGAGGGGCCTATTCGCCTAAAAGAAGTGTGAAAGGATCAAGATGCTCAAGAGGAGGTGAATTGGGCTAATTCTAAATTTTCTTGCAATAATTAAATCCTACGGTTAGCCCAATTAACCCCTTGTGCCTAGAAAATTGTTTCTATCAATCTAACGCACAAAGGACTTGCAACATATGTTCCAAACTTACTCTTGCATGGCAATTATATGAATGTAAGAACAAGTTTTGAATTGCTTAAAGTAAATGCTCAAAGTAAATGCTCAAAGTAAATAGGGAGAGAGGAACACGGCGATGTTTTGCCGAGGTATCAGAGAGTCGCCACTCCGCACTAATCCGCGTTGGGGCACCCGCGCAAGGGTGTAGCTCCCCCTTGATCCGCGCAAGGATCAAGTGCTCTCTACGGGTTGATTCTTCGACACTCCGTCGCGGTGAATCACCAAAAACCGCTCATAACTTGAGTTGAGTCACCCACAAGCTCCGCCGGGTGATCACCAAGCTCCCAATCACCACCAAGCCGTCTAGGTGATGGCGATCACCAAGAGTAACAAGCACGAACTCTCACTTGACCACTCGAAGCCTAATGAGAACGGTGGATACACACTTTGCTACTCTTGATTCACTAATGAGGCTACTCTCTTGGATTCACGAATCTCAATCACCCCACTAGGACATTGCTCTTCTTGGCACTCACAAACGTGTTTCTCAGCTATTGAAATGAGCAAAAGTGACTCTATACACGAGTGGAGCTTCTATTTATAAGGCAGCCTGAAAAACGAACCGTTATGTGCCTCTACGGGGTGACCGGATGCTCCGGTCATGTTGTCCGGACGCTCCGGTCAGTTCAACCCGCACACCAGTGTTTAAGTGTTGACCGGACGCTGACAGGGTCCGATCACCACTGACCGGACGCGTCCGGTCGTATTAAACCCTCACTGGATGCTTACTGTACTCGACCGGACGCTGGATCCTCAGGGTCCGGTCAGTATTGACCGGACGCGTCCGGTCGTAGATTCACTCTTCTGGAACCTTACTGGAGTCGACCAGACGCTGCCTCTCAGCGTCCGGTCACTTGACCACTCAGCGTCCGGTCACACCGAACGTAATCTCCTGGATCAAATGAACTGACCGGACCCTATGGCCAGCGTTCGGTCGCACCAGAGCCAGCGTCCGGTCAGCATTTGACCCTCCATTCACTTCCAACCACTAGTAGAAAACAGACCTTTTGTCTCGGCACCATTTTCGGAGTTACTCCCAGCATTTTTTGAACCCGGGAGTGAAGGAGATTTAATCCCGGCTATACCCTCGAGCTGGGAGTAAAGGTCGCTGCCCAACGCTGCTGGCTCGGCAGGCAAACCTTTAGTCCCGGTTAGAGACTATAACCGGGACTAAAGATCGATATTTAGTCCTGGCTAGAGCCACTAACCGGGACTAAATGTTTAGTCCTGGCTGGAGGCTTTAGACGGGAATAAATATTGCCCTTAACCGGGAATAAAGCTTTCGCCAGTAGTCATTAAAATAAACAAATAGTTTTAGTTTATTAGTTTCATTTATATTCTTTTCTTAAGTATACTTTGATTTTTAGAGTCTTTTGTTGAAAAAATAGTTTTAGATTTTAGGGGAAAAATATAATTTTCACACATAAGTTTTTAAGTTTTATTTTACCGTATTTCGACGCAAAATTCTAGTGTTTTCAATCTATAATTCACCGTATTTCGTCTCACGCGGCACAAAGAAAAATGTAATAATAAAAATAATTATCAGAAAAATCTAACATCTTGTGTGGGCCCATATTTTGGGGGTAAATGACTGCCAAAAAAATTTCAAGCCATTTCGATATAGGCAGAGTCGACGTGCTTCACAGAGATATATAGAACCTTTCGTCGAACCCTATCTATACACCTAAGTTCTCTGGGATTCTGAGGTCCATGTGCTTCTAGTGCCGGATTGGTCTCAAACTTTTTCTCAAGAGTGCAAATGCCCTGTGTGAAGCCGCCACCAAGTTCGAGATTTTTCTGAGCTGGTTTGGTGCTTTTTGCACTTTAATTGAATTTTCGCGCGAATTCTCTAATTAATTATACCTTGAACTGAGTCCACCCCAAAAAGATCGGGAATGGTGCCAAACTTTGCCAAATGGTCTCTTGTGCCCTAGGAGACAAATATTTATGGAGGTTGATGTAAAATTATATTGTTTTGAATATGTAATTCGCCGTATTTCGTCTCACGTGGCATAAAGAAAAATGTAATAATAAAAATAATTATCAGAAAAACCTAAGATCTTGTGTGGGGCCATATTTTGGGTGTAAATGACTGCCAAAAATTTTTTAAGCCATTTCAACATAGGCGGAGTCGACGTGCTTCACAGAGGTATATAAAACCTTTCGTCGAACCCTATCTATACACCTAGGTTCTCTGGGATTGTGAGATCCATTTGCTTTCCAGTGCCGGATTGGTCTCAAACTTTTTCTCAAGACTACAAATGCCCTGTGTGTAGCCACCACCAAGTTTGAGATTTTTCTGAGGTGGTTTGGTACCTTTTTTAACTTTAATTGAATTTGCGCCCGAACTCACCTATTAATTATACAATGATTAATGAAGAACCTAAAAATTTACGTTACAATTACATGAAAACTAATTTTCTATCGAAAACCAATAAATTTAATAATTTCAATTAAAGTCTACATTTTTGCATTAACGAAAATAGTGAGTATTAGTTGCATTATGTTCAACATTTAGAATAAAAAACACAATAGTTTAGGTCACATTTTTTGTGTGCAGTAAATGAAAATAAAGTTTATTACTTTTTCTAAAAAAATTTATGCCTAGTATTGAATTTACTGTGCAAATAATAAGACTTAAATATTTAAATACAAAACATATATAAAATAAACTGATCTATTTAAAAGTTGGCGGAAAATGAAAATGTAGCTCACCTTTAGTCCCGGCTACTGCCGCCAGCTGGGACTAAAGGTGGGCTGCATTTGGCGGTCTGTCAAAAAATCCTTTAGTCCCGGCTCCTTCCAACAGCCGGGACTAAAGGTCCCCCCCTTTAGTCCTGGGCGGTGGATGGAGCCGGGACTAAAGGTCCCCTCTTTAGTCCCGGCTGGTGGCAGAAGCCGGGACTAAAGGTGCTTTAGTCCTAAGCGGTGGATGGAGCCAGGACTAAAGGTCCCTCTCGTATAAACTGCCGCCTCCCTTCTCTCTTCCTCCTCATCGATCGTCTTCGTCTTCAGTACGTCCCCAGAGCTCCGCCGCCGTCGATTCACCTCCTCGGCCACCCTCGATGCCGCCTTCCTCACCGGATGGCACCCCGAGGCTCGCCCACCTCGCCGGAGTAGCCCCGACGCCGCGCCCATCACCGAGGAGCCCCCGGCCGCCCCCAACACCGCGCCTTCTTCCTCACCGGAGGGCATCGTCCCGACGCCCCCTACGTCGCGCCTTCCCCGTGACATCCTATTGCTCGTAAGCTCAATCATTTTCCCAGTCGTAGCCCAGTCACGTCGGAGTGTGTCTCGCCGCCATGGCCGCCATGGCTACCGTAGAGCTTCCTCTGGTGCGTCTGCTGCTGTTCTAGGTGTTGGGGTAAGTTCGCGGGGTGGTGTTGGTCATGCTGGTGCGGTTCACCTCGCCGGAGCCTCGCCGCCGGCGAGTTTGCTCGGCCAGAGTCGACAGCACCGCCGTGCGCTCTGTTTGGGTCGCTAACATGCGGGGCCGGGTCGTCAGTGAGAGAGAGGGTGAGAGAACAGGGAGATTTCTTATTTTCTGGATTTGAATAGTGCAGCAACTTTGGAAATTCATAGGAAAATAATTACAGCTCCAAAAATTCTAAAAATTTGTGTGTAGCTTCTGTACATGTTCTATTATGGTTTAAAAATATGAAACTTTAAATTTGAATAAATTTTTAATGTTCAAAAATTCAGTCAATTAATTGATAAATGTAATTTTTATGATTTTTGTAGGCCACTGTATAACTCCAAAAATTATGAAATTTGTTTTGGAACACTAATTTTTCATGAGGAAGCTTACATAAAATTTTGAGGTTATTTGGAACAAGTTTGTTTTGAGCTTATTTCCAAATTAATTCAAAAATGGATAAAAGCAAACCCTAAGTGTTAGGTTTAGGGTTTGATCTTGTTTTGGTCGTATTTCATGCATCATGAAAGCATCATGTTTACATTATCATCATGTTGAAGCATATGTTATTATTTCGTGTAGAATCCGAGAGTGAACCGATTCTAGTTGAGCAAGTTGTGGAAGAATCCCCGGTTGTCTCAGGATTCGATAATTGTGGTACTGATCTGGAACCTGAGATCATCAACGAAGGCAAGCCCCAGTTTATGCATTAAACCATTACCTTGTTTACTTTAAAAAGTTTATCACCTATGTTACCTATTGCATTAAGTTGATTAATTCAAATGTTACCTACTTGATGCATTGCCTACCTTGTTAATTGTTTACCATCCTTGAAGATGATTTCATTTACAAAGACGTAGAATTGCTTAGTATGCTTTATGGTAGGCTTTCAAAGTAAACGTTTCGATACAATCAAAGATGGCATACAGGCCAAAGAAAGAAAGAAGATAAAATCAATTATGTTATATTCTGATACCATGTGGCCTATACCCTAAACCCTAAACCACCCTAAACCCTAAACCCTAAACCACCCTAAACCCTCCCAGGCCACTGACGCTGGCCGGCCGCCCCGCGCAGGCACCACCGCCCCGAAATGTGTATGAAATGTCTATGAAACCCTAATTGCATAATTATTGTTTTATAATTGTTTAGGCTCTCTATTGCCGACCCGAGAGACGATGACCTAGAGGCGGAAATGATGGATATTATCAATGCTGGCACTGAACATTGTGCCGATGTTGATAATGACCAGCAGGAAGACGACGGGAGTCAATTCTTGAATCTCGATCATGAAGATAATTTCGGCGAGGTATATATTTCTCAATATCTAGCTCTCATTTATTTATTATGCATACATGTAGCCCACTGGATCGACCTTTGTTTTATAATACTTTTTGTGTTTCTATGCGTACATAGTCGTCTAGATCGACGACGACGACGGGGAACACAAAGAATGTTCGAGGGGCCAAAAAGCCATTGGAAGGCCGCTACATCATCTCAGAATTCAACGTGGCTACAGGCGAACCACTAGGACAATATGCACAGAAATTCATGTACCACTGTGGGTACCGTGTAAGGGACAAGCTCCTGATCAATGCCTGTGAATGGAAAAAAATAACAATGCTCCTCATATTAGTTATGTCTTTGATAAGGACAAGGAGCTGATTTGGCAAGATGTTCTTGCATATTTCATGCTCCAAACAGATGATTATCATGAAGACATCACCCACAAAAGGTTGATGGAGTGAATTAGGCACTGGACAATGAAGAAGATGGCCACCCAATTCCAATCTTGGAAGAAGCAGCTGTACGAATCATACGTCAAGAAGAACAAGACTCCAAATTGGAACGATAAGGGCCCAATCGCGAAGGCAAGGCCCTACTGGGAGGAATTTGTACAGTACAAGACATCAGAAGAGAGTGCGAAACAGACGAGAAGGAACCAAGAGAATTCTAGACAAAAGCAATACCACCATAACATGGGATCAGGTGGCTACGCGACTTCCGTTCCCAAGTGGCAAAAAATAGAAGCAGACCTTATTGCCAAGGGGGTCGTACCTAAATCAGCACTGTGGCCTGAACGCACAAAGCGTTGGTTTTTAGGTCATGGGGGAGGATTGGACCCAGTCACCGGGAAGCTCGTCCATGGCACAAAACTCGAAAGAGCAACAAAAAGGTTGATTCAAATTCTAAAAGCTAGAGATAGTGGACTATTCTGGCCCAACAGAGAGAAAGATGAACTGACATATTCCATCAGGACCGCTGAGCATTCTGGATGAACTAGAGGCAAAGGGGTCGTTCCGTGGGTGCAAGGTTTCCCTGAATGGATCGATTCGTATAGAAGCCGCCAGAGATGGAAGGATGAGGAGGTAGAGAGGATCCACATCTTGCAACAATATGTTATTGAGTCAAGGGAAGTGGTGCTTGAATCACAAAGGCGAGAAAAAGAAATGCAAGCGAAAATGCAAGAGGAAGTCGCAAGGCAAGTGTAAATACAATTGAGTGCCCACGGAATTACAACAGCTCCGAGAATCAACATTAGCCCCCCCCCCCCCGATCAGTTGAGAAGTAGTTGTGCTTCTACGGAGCTGCCTGATGCCATAAAAGATACACAGCTGCGCTTCCCCGTGGATGACATCACTGAACCTTTTACATCATGTGAGCTGCACATTCCAAAAGATAATGGCATAGTGAAGGTGGCTATTGGTGTTGTAAACCCTATCGACCATACCAAGACACCAAGGATCCATGGGGCAGTAGTACCAGCTGGATATGCTACCGTCTCGGTGGATAAAGCTATTGAAGGTTTTAGCGATGTGCCTCTTGACATTCATGGAGGTGATGGGGAGAAGACCGTGGGAGAAGCAGAGAAGTCATTCATTGCATGGCGCAAGCGCTACATCAATATTCCCGGGAAGCCATTGCTGCACAATAGGTACGGATGAAAGTGAACGAAACAATTTTTTTATTAATTTTATATTGCCTCTTAAATAACAATTGACTCATTGTCTTCTGTACGCACACAGTAGGGCCTCCCCCAACCTAAGTCTAATAGTACAATCACTAGACAAGCATAGTGCTCTAGGCGGCGGTTACGATGGGGTAGAAGACACGGCTGCATCCCCACCATCTCCAAGATGGTCTCCACCGCCACCGCCACCGCCTCCAAGGCGTTCCCCAACGCCGCCTCGAATGTCTCCAACGCCTGTTCCCCCACCTCCTCCCATGAACCAAGGAAGACGGCTGCAAACAAATAAGCCATCTGCCCTGCCGGCGAAGATGACCAAGAAGGCCCCCATGAAACCAAGGCCAATTCCACAGAAATTGCCTGGTGAAATGAGTAAAGAGGAGTTAGATGATGAGGTTAAAAAAACCGTCGAAGCATTCTTCTCAGGCACAGGGAAGAGAAAGCAGCAGGAGCAGAAGCACTTCCACCTACCTCCAGCTAAACTAAGGCAGATGGTGGAAGCTGAGCAGAAAAAGAGGCAGCAAGCTTGTAAGCCCTCTCCACCATCAGACTTTGACCACACTCTTAGCAAGATAATCAAGAAAGCTGCTAAAGCAGGGAAAACTGTTGCACAACTCGGAGAACAAGAATTGGAATCAGTCCCTCCTCTAGTTATTGCTAATGAATATGGTTCAAACATAGATATGCTAGATATGATGGAAATACCTGCTGATAAAGAAGTGGATATGACAGAACTTGCTAACTTTTATTCTATGAGAGGTATCGACCTTGGCGATTTCCACTTCGAAAGTGCACCGGTAGCGGATGAATGGTAGAAATATGAGCATGGTAGGAGTCTATGGAATCCTAAGACCATCAATGAACTGGGTACACAATTGTTCAAGCTAAACACCCTATACCTCGACGCGTGTCACCGGAAAGAGTTCTATATTTCTGTCAGAATCAAAGACGACCATTGGTTCCGTGGTGATGACGTTATGTACATTGAGTTTGCTGAATTACACCAACTAGTCCACCAGAACTCTCTCGACAAGACTCTCATCAGCTGCTATTGTCTGTAAGTGATTCTTTCTACTAATTAATAATAAGTCGCTACGTACGTACATGTCTGTGTTTATTATCCTCACTCTATATATATGATGCAGGTTTGAGATGGGAGAGTGCAAAAAGAGAGGGTGTACTGATATTCGTTTCATTGATCCACATATCGTATTCAAAAACCCTAAACCCCATCCAACATGGAAAGTAGAAACGGAGGCCAATATCAAGATGTTCTTAGAGAAGCAACGTGACAAGAAATGTATACTCTTCCCCTACAACTTTAGGTAAGTGTTCATAATGTCGACGATCGTGTATCCATATATATATGTTCACTGTACCTGTTAGCTAATTAATGAGTGTTAATGGACATGGCAGTGAACACTAGATATTGATGGAACTTGATCTGGAGAAAGGTCATCTAGGCATCTGGGACTCGATGAGAAAAGAGCAAAAAGAGTTCCAAGAGATGATAGATATTATTCAGAGGTAATTGCAGTCTCACTAGCAAAACTATTCCAGTCTCTGCATGCAAATTAATGGTCCAAATATTTTTTATGTTATTTGGTAGCTGTTGGGAAAAGGTCTATCAGGAACACCATATGAAACGCAAAGTGCCACCGAAAGTAGTGCTATACAAAGTAAGTACTATATACCTACCTTAGTTCAATTTCCCTATGCTCGAATGATGACGAATCTTTTTCTCGTAAAGTGGGTTCTGCTGCAGCCCCAGGGGACCAATCTCTGTGGATACTATATTTGTGAGTTCATGAGGGTGTGCTGAAAAAGAACTAGTCTAGAGGAAAAAAGGGTAAGTGTACACACACACATATATATATATATATATTTCATACATATATTTATATATATATTTATATTTATATATTCGTGATAGATACAATTTATTTATCATTATTCTTGATACACATATATATATATATATATACATACTAATATACTTTTTCTTTATCTCATATCTCAAATTGAAGACTCGTTGGTTGAAGGAAAAAAACCCTAGACACACACCATCTCAAAGCAATCCAAGAGACAATAGGTGGATTTCTGAATGATCAGGTCTTAACTCCCGGCGACGAGTTTTACTATGACCCAAATATGTGATGATGAAAGCCAAATTTCATATTGATCCAAAGAACATGTGATGATGAAATGTACAATTAATGCAAACTTTACATGTGACGATGAAATGTAATATTATGTTTTAGTTTACTTTTACTTGTGTTGCTTGTGTGCATTGATCGAGCGAAAACTTTGCAGTATGCGCGCGTATACGTATATTACTTTGCAGCGAATAATGCGTATTAAAAAACCAAATTAAAACAAAAAAGAATCATCAATTGAAATAAGCAGGAAAAGAAAAAAAAGACCCTTTAGTCCCGGTTGCTAATACCAACCGGGAATAAAGGGGCCAGCCCAGGCGCTGGCGTGGCTACCTTTTTAGTCCCGGTTGGTATCACCAACCGAGACTAAAGGTCTACTTCTATTCCCGACTACTAACCCTTTATTTCTGAACTCCTATTCCCGGCTGCGTAACCGGGAATAAAGGGGGTTGGCAGCCGGGAATAGAAGCCCTTTTTTACTAGTGAACTCTCGAACATATGTGAATGAAGTTTGCTCCATAGGATCATAGGGCTGTTGTGGAGCTACCTAGTGCTAGTTTTAACAAGTGTGCACCACACCTAACTCACTAGACTCATCTAGGTCAAGCTACCCATCCATACCCCCCTTAATAGTATGGCCAAAGGAAAAACAAAGTCCTAAACTACTCTAAGTGTCTCTCCAACTCCAATCAACACTTAGAACTAGTCATCCTTAACCTTGTCGTCCATCCTTTGAAAATCGAAATGATTTCCATCGTAGGGGCATGACCACCTTGATTGCCCAATTGATCTCCATTACCATGACCTAACTTAATTGCCTCTACAAAACACACATTAGTCATAGTAATCTTGTATTGTCATTAATCACCAAAACCCAACTAAGGGCCTAGATGCTTTCAATCTCCCCCTTTTTAGTGATTGATGACAATACCACCTCGAGTATGTGAAAGAGTGAGGTTTTTGATATGCTTGGTTCATATAAGCTTTTGTCAATAAGAACAAGAGTGTTAGGCAAGCTTATATGACCCAAGCCAACACAATGTACTCAAAAGATGTGAAATAAGCATGAGTACAAGTAATAAAGCTCATTTGCATCGGAGTATAAACGCGGAAGCAAAGCAAATGAGCACTGCACAAGTGATATGACATATAAAGGAATTCAAAGTAGAGAGCATACATGTCATATATCACAATCACGTAGATATCACTATCACATAGATATAATAGTATGCATGAAAGTAAACACACGAATGCATAATAGTAATAGTGTATCACACAAATAAAACTCTAAATGTATATAATAGAGTAATAGCTAACTAGACTCCCCCTAAAAGTCACTCCCCCTGAGTCTACATACTTGAACCCTCTCCCCCTTTGGCGTCAAACACCAAAACCTAATGGTCGGTCGGCGGGGCTGCAGCGAACGAGCCAGGCGCTGAGGTACGAGGAGCAAGCTAAAACTGGGCGCCATCATCATCTGACCTTGAGCTCTATACTGACTAACCCTCTGTGGCTGGAAGTGTCTCTAAAGTGGTCTGGGTCTGAGCTGGGGCAGGTGCTGCCTGTGATGCTACTGGAATATCTATCGTAGGATCTGAAGATGCGACAGAAGAAGGGAGCCTCTGAGTAGTCACGGTGATAGGAGCTGCTGTAGAGGGACCTAGGGCATACATATGTGGCGGTGTAGGCATCCCTGTCAACTCGCTGAAAGATGCTCCAAGACTCCTGGAGACTGACGTGTTAGGTACAAATAGCGAGGGTGACTGATCCGGTGAGAAGCCCGTATGATATGGTGTGAACTGCGGGGCAACCACTGGCGAGGATAACCACTAGGACACCTGTACTATGGGAGAAGCAAACGGAGCTAGAGGCTATCCCTGACTCTCAAGCCCACTAGGTTGTACTGCTAGAGTCATCATCGTGGTTGCAGGCTGAGCAAGCTAGGGTGAAGGCTATGACTATGGAGCCCCAAGTGCTGTTACTACATGCTGCATAAATCCCATAAGCTGCTGCTGCATGAGTAACTGCTGCTGATGCATCTGCTACTGCTGCTGGAGGACCTGCTGTTGTCGCTAAAACTCATCTTGACGAGCCTGAAACTATGCAAAGTTGGTAGCGGTCTCCTGAGCCTATCATGCTTGATCCTGCTGCATCCGCTCCAGAATAGCAATCAAAGCGGGGTCCGTCTACGGGGTAGGTGGAGCTGAGCTAGAACTGTCGACCTCTACATCATGTCTGCGTGGAGGCATCTGAGGAATAGGTAGGTAGTCGTCATTCGAACTATCACTGGACTCGCTCCTCTCCTCCTGAGCCTCAAGCTGCTCCTCCTCAGTAGTGGCTATGCCTCTGATAATCTTGTCCTACTGAGCTATGGACTCTAGCACATCTAGATGGCGGTGAGGCTGAGTGGGTGCCTATGGTGTGTTGTGCCTGATCCTCTGTGCCATGTTATAAGCTAGAAACTCTATGGTGACACCTCTATACTCTGCAACCATCTCTGGTGTCCTAACATGCATAGCCTTAAGCATAAGGAATGTGATCCAATGTGCATATGGAAGCTGTCTACGACCCTTGAAGCCCTCAGCTATCATGTCCTCCATCTCAGACATAAGAAGATCCCAAATATTAAACATTGTCTGCTGCATCAGGGCATTGAGGAGCCAAAGCTGTAGGCGAGTCAGACCCTCTCTGTATCCCATCCTAGGAAGTAGTGTCCTCCTGATGATAGCCTCTAGAACTCTAGCTATAGGAGTAAGGTCACTGGGGTTCCTCCTCGACCCTTCACCAAAGGGCTCCTTGAAGCAATGGCGCACAAGATGTATAGGGGACACCAAACCACCATGAGGATGCCTAGGAGGCTGTTGCTGTCCATAACATACCTCATGTAACCTGACAGGCTGCTCCTATAACCTTAGTATCTCCCTGGCCCTCTGACTCATCATCCTATAGTCTCTACCTTTGAATGCAAAGTGAATATATCTATGATGTGGGTCAATATAGAGAGAAGCATAAAACTAACGAACCCAGGATGGAACATATACTCCAGTCTATCCAATCAAATCTGTTAGCCCCGGCAGATATGCAAGGTAGGGGTGAATATGCTCTCCAGCTGCTGCGACTATAGCCTCAATGTTGCAAACCCGCTGAGATCTAAAAACTGCTCCACTATTTAGATATGCATTGTAGAAGTCTTCCTGGAGCGGTATATAGAATCCCTCTGAAGCTCTCTCATCCCTCCTAGGTGGAAACCACACATTGAACTCCACAAAGCGAAGCTACGGAACCTGCATGGCTGTGGTGGCCCTTAAGTCAAGGTGGGTCACTGGAGGCGGACTCTATGGGTGAGGTGGTGGACGTGATCCCCTCCGCTGTGTCGGCAGCTTCAGTGACACTGGAACCTGGGTATGACCAGAGCGGCATAGCTGTGGCTGGGGTGCCTGCTCGGTCTCCTCGGCCTGCTAGCCCTCCTCACCCTCCTAAGGCTACAGTGACTGCTGTCCCTCCTATGTCTCCTGAGCTGGCTAAGGCTCTACTGGTGGGGGCTGCTGCTGTGACTCCTGCTGTGACTCCCCCTGAGGCTAAGGATCCACAACGGGAAGACGTCGTCCTACCATCATGACAGTCCTAGGTGGACTACCATGAAGATGCCCAATCTACTCAAGTTTGCCCTACGCATCTAGTGCCAGATGATCTACAATGACAACTCCACTACGGGCACCTCCTCTCTCAGCACGCTCTGCGGCCTCAGCAACTACTGCTACTCTTGTTGTCTCTGCATCAGGGTACTTGCGCTTTTTTTATGCAACCTACTTCGTCGCCTTGCCTTTAGTTCCTGTGGGCAAGCGAGGCAGAGGCCTCCGATCATCATCTCCTAGACCACCACCAACGTTCTTGGTGCGAGCCATCTGATCTGACTAGAACCACTGCCGTTGATAAGATCAACTGTCCACTGACACTTTCGAGGCTTGGCCTCGCTCCGTACTCATGAGCTTGGCTCCGAGTTAACTGACAATTGCACCTATCACCTCAATGGCACCGACTCGCTGCACGATGGAATAGATGGATATACAAGTAAATACGACATATCTAATAGATGCAAAACCCTATGAGAACAAGCAATGTAGGTACGAAATTGAATTGACTGGCTTGCTACCTGACGAAACGGCGATCTGATGAAAAGAGAAGTGACACGCGGGGGGAACACCGGGACCGCTAGGGTTAGGGTTCGCGATGAATTGACAGCCCTGGATGCAATTGAAGTCAAAGCTCTGAAGCAGATCAGGTTAGGTCATGACGGCGTTGGAGTAAGGGCTTACCGACGCAGAGCAATGGATGAGAACTAGCAGTGAATCTTGGCGATGAGGGCTGATGGTGGAGCTAGGACACTGGAGCTTGCTAGAAAGCAGCGGGCATGACGGCAGCTCTGGACAGGGGGTTGTGCAGGAGCATGGCGTGGCACTAGGGCAGGCGCGACACGGGGAGGCGCTGGCGGCATGGGAGTAGACGATAGTGGGCGCGCCAGCTGACGGTGGTGTGTGGACATGGCTGTGGAGGCACACGGGGCTTGGCGGCGCAGGAAGTCGGCTTGGCTACGATGGTGTCAGCGGTGGAATAGGTCAAGGAGCGGATGCGGGATAAAAATGGTATGGCTCGGTTAAATAGGGTCCCTCCGACGTGATAGAGAAGGAAACAGGAAAGAGACCTGATGCCGCATGATATCTACTGACCGGATGCTCCGGTGGTAGGGACCGGACGCTACCACCAAGTGTTCGGTCAATTCTAGAGAGGTCCAATTCCTCTGGAATCGCAACCGGAGGCGTCCGGTGGACACCGACCGGACGCAACCAGAGTCTGGTCAACTTAGCCTTCGTCTCCTTCACACGACCGGACGCTAAGACGCCTTCTGATCGGAGGCTGAAAGACAGAGTCTGATCACTCCTTCGCAGTGAGTTCACCTCCTGTGAACTGACCGAACGCTGGACTGTAGAGTCCGGTGCAGCATCCGGTCACTCTTTACCAGCAAATCTTCAATGTTCCTCCACGCTGCCTGTTCCCAATCAAGTCCCAACTTGAATAAGATCCAAATAAACACCAATTAGGACTGATGTGAGTGGCCTCTCTTAAACCCTCATATTTTTCAAAATATTTTGCCTTAGGCTATAATTCTTTTTAAGAAAATAGGCAATAAGAGGGCAAGTGGAACAAAACGACAAAACAACATCCATGCATATGCAATACTTGTAAGTAAATCTAGTTGCTTGTCAAGTTTGATCCAAGGTTAAGCTTCTTCACACGCTTTTCAGCGGTTATCTTAACCGTGTTAGACAAGCCCTATATGCGTTATCAAAAATTAAGCATGTTGTATATTACAATGAATGCAAGGGACAACACAAGCTCATCTTTAGTTCCCATATCTCCTCTATGCGGCCATAATATGTTTGCTTATTTCCATTAGGGTTAGTGGCATCTATGCGGACACCACTGTTTTGGTTGATGCTCCTTTTATCTTGGGCTACTGTGTAAAATGTATTCCTATTTATCTCGTACCCTTTGTATGTGAGGATATGCCACGATAGCTGCCTAGCCAACAAATACAGTTACTCATCAATACTCTCATCACCCTAATATTCTTTTCGCAACCAGTCGCTGAAAGTTTCCATGTGCTGATGCGTAATCCAAGCTTCAGACTTCCTTGGAAACTCGGATCGGAGCAACTCTTTATGTGTCTCGATATATGGATCCACCAAGGAGGAGTTTTGCAGAACTGTGTAGTATGCTTTATTAAAACAATTGTCCTACGTACCAATATATGTTTTCTTCCCTAGTGTCCCCTTTTCACTTAGTCTCCCCTCATGTCGCGATTCAGGAACACCAATCGGGTCAAGGTCAGGAATAAAGTCAACACAAAACTCAATGACCTCCTCTGTTCCATAGCCCTTGGCAATGCTTCCTTATGGCCGAGCATGGTTGTAAACATATTTCTTTAGGACTCCCATAAACCTCTCAAAGGGGAACATATTATGCAGGAGCACAGGACCGAGAATGCAAATCTCCTTGACCAGGTGAATTAGGAGGTGTGTCATGATATTAAAGAAGGAAGGAGGGAACACCAACTCAAAGCTGACAAGACATTAAACCACATCATTCTGTAGTTTAGCTAGATCCATTGGATCGATTGCCTTATGAGAAATTCTATTGAGGAATGCACATAGCTTCACGGTGGCTAGACGTATATTTGGAGGTAGAATTCCTCTTAATGCAACTAGAAGCAATTGCATCATGAGCACGCGGCAGTCATGGGACTTTAAGTTTAGGAATTTCTTCTCTGGCACATTTATTATACCCTTTATATTCGAGGAGAATCTGAATGGTACCTTGATGTTTGCTAGGCATTCAAACATGCTTTCCTTCTTTTCTTTGCTAAGAGTATAGTTGGTAGGACTTAAGTAATGGCATCCATCATCTGTCTTCTCTGGATGTAGGTTGTCTCATTCTTTCAAACATCGCAGGTCCTGTCGTGCTTCAAGTGTGTCCTTAGGCTTCCCATACACACCCATGAAGCCTAGCAGGTTCACACAAAGATTCTTTGTCAGGTGCATCACGCCGATCGCGCTATGGACCTTTAGGACTTGCCAATAGGGTAGCTCCCAAAATATGGACTTTTTCTTCCACACGGGTGCGTGATCGTCGGCGTCGTTCGGAACAGGTTCGCTACCATGTGCCTTTCCAAATACTACTTTCACATCCTTGACCATATTGAGTACATCCTCACTAGTTCGGTTGCCCGGCTTGGTCTGGTGGTCTGCCTTACCTTTAAAATGCTTGCCTTTCTTTCTTAGGGGGTGATTCACAGGAAGAAATCGACGATGGCCAAGGTACACGACCTTTTGACATTTTTTCAAGAATATACCTTTAATGTCATTGAAACAGTGCGTGCATGCATTATATCCCTTGTTTGATTGTCCTGAAAGATTACTTAGAGCAGGCCAATCATTGATTGTTATGAACAACAAAGCTCACAGGTCAAAGTGCACTTGTTTGTGCTCATCCCACACATGTACACCTGGTCTGTTCCACAAAAATAGAAGTTCTTCAACTAGTGGCCTCAGGTACACATCGATGTCATTGCCAGGTTGCCTTGGGCCTTGGATGAGCACTGGCATTATAATAAACTTACGCTTCATGCATAACCAGGGAGGAATGTTGTAGATACATAGAGTAACAGGCCAAGTGCTATGACTACTGCTCTGCTCCCCAAAAGGATTCATACCATCTGTACTTAAAGCAAACCTTAAGTTTCTTGCATTATTTACAAACTCCGAGAATTCTCTATCGATTGCTCTCCACTGGGACCCATCAGCAGGGTGTCTCAATATATTATCTACCTTACGGTCTTCTTTGTGCCATCGCAATAACTTTACATGGTCTTTGTTTCTAAACAGACGTTTTAAGCATGGTATTATAGGAGCATACCACATAATCTTGGCAGGGATTTTCTTCGTGGGACATTCGCCCTCAATATCGCCAGGGTCATCTCGCCTGATCTTATACCGCGATGCATGACATACCGGACATGCATCTAACTTCTTGTACTCCTCGCCATAGTAGAGGATGCAGTCATTAGGACATGCATGTATCTTTTGGATTTCTAATCCCAAAGGGCAGACTACCTATTTTGCTTCGTACGTAGTGACGGGCAATTCATTATCCTTCGGAAGCATCTTCTTTTGGATTTTCAGTAACTCCCCAAATCCCTTGTCAGATACATTATTCTTTGCCTTCCATTGCAGCAATTCTAGTGTGATACCCAATTTTTTCTGTCCCGCATCACAAGCTGGGTATAGCAATTTCTTGTGATCCTCTAGCATGCGCTCGAACTTGATCTTCTCCTTTTCACTTTCGCATTCTCTTTGTGTGTCACGAATGGTCTGACCAAGATCATCAGTGGGCTCATCTTCTGCCACTACATCTTCTTTAGTTTCCCCCATTGCAGTCTCATAAAAGGCACCATATTTAGCAATAATGTCATCATCGTCCCATTGTTCTTCACCTTCTTCCATTACAACCCCGGTTTCTCCGTGCTTCGTCCAATAAATATAGTTTGGCATGAAACCCGACTTCAACAAGTGTGAATGAATACTTCTTGAGCTAGCATATTCCTTCAAATTCTTACATATGGCACATGGGCAGCACATGAAACCATCGTGTTTGTTTGCCTCGACCACACGTAAGAAAGAATGCATGCCCTCAATGAACTCTTAGGAGTGGCGATCAGCATTGTACATCCAATGTTGGCTCATCTGCATTACATGACATACATGCCATATTAAAACCTAGACCATAATTAGTTAATTATACAATATGCATGCCACCACACAAGGTATTAATTTATGAAAGTCTCGCTACAATGTAGACAATCCCAACTACCACTAAAAAAACTAAAGCTAAAATGCACTTCAGCAGCATAAAGATTTCGCGACCAATCCCAACTAAAACAGACAGATCATGCGTTTGTTCAACATCTATGGGCTTCTTCCGCAGGATCACTGCCTCATCAGCCGCCGTAGCCGCCTGTGCAAGAGAGTTTTGCACGTGTTCAACATACTCTTCCTCCTAGTACCAACCTGAACATCCAGTGTCATCCCACTGAAATTAAAACAAAAAATTAGAACTTTAATCACAATCATCATGAAAATAAATATAAATTAACCATAATCGCTTTGGAACCCGGTACTCCATTGCGATAAAATAACTCACATTGCGATCTGGACACTTGTAGAAGATACGGCCCCTGTTGGGACACTCCTTCCTCACTCGGTACTCCATCACAATCTTCTTCTCACACTTGCCACATGCAATGAGAGGGAGGTCCGGCCTCTGTCGCTTTGGAACCCGATGAGAGGCCGAGGACCCGGAAGCAGTTGACATCTACTCTTTATACTCATTTTTAATATAATATAAATTTCTCATTTTATAAACAAATAAAATTAAAAAAACTCTAAAATTCTCTATATCTCTAAACCATGAAATGTGCTATGCATGCTAGAAATGAAAGCTGAATACTAGTTTTGAATAACTACTTTAACCTTCCTTCATCCAAATATGCAAACTTTAAAGTGATTTTAAGCTTAAATGGCTTACAAATAAAAAAAATTCACCATAAAAAACAACATATATCTAGTCCATAAAATGAGATATGCTACTGATGAAACATCAGAGTATAAAGTTGGTAACCTTTAGAACCGAAGAATCGATGCAGGAATTGAAGAAATCTTGTGATTACCGGCGATGAGGAAGAAGAGAGGTCAGCGATGAAGAAAGAACACTGAGCTCAAAGTGGCTCGGGCTTGGGGAGGAAGAAGGGCTATATAGGAGGGGTCCTTTAGTCCCGATTGGAGACAGAAACCGGGACTAAAGGTCCCTTTCTAGTCCCAGATGGAGCCTCCAGCCGGGAGTAGACTTTTACTCCCGGTTGGAGGGACCAACCAAGAGTAAAAGTTAACCTTTAGTTCCGGTTGGTAGCTCCAACCGGGACTAAAGGTCCCCTGCAGCAAAAGTCTGCCACAGTAGCCGTTAGGCAGGGACCTTTAGTCCCGGTTGGAGCTACCAACCGGGACTAAAGGTCTCTCTAGTCTCGAGCGTGAAAAATATTGGGATTAAAGCCAAATTTGAAGCTGGATCAAAGGTCGTTTCTCTACGAGTGTAAAAAAAAAAAAGCTAGTGTATTTATCCTCTCCCTTGAGCTCAACTGCGTCTAGGTTCATCACACATAGCATCCCGTCCAACCGTCGTTATTCCGTCCCCGAGAAGCAGAGAAAGCTCACTCGCTCACTTTAGTAATGGCAGCAGCAGTGCAGCTCTTCACTTTACATATGCCGGGAAAAGAAGCAGTGCCGTGCCGTCCCTGTCCTTCGGCGGCCCGGCGTCACCGCGTCCGCCGTGCCGTGCCCGTGCGTGCTGCTCGGGCTGTCCCGTTCGTCCAACATGACACACTGGGCACTCGCTGGCTGTCCTCCTTTATTTGCTCTGAAGATGACCCTGAGCTGAACTCCGACGGTAGACGTCGTCAGTTCTTGCAAATACATCGTAGGAAAGCAGAAAGATGCATACATGCATGTGGCGTCTACCTAGCTACTTGTTTCTATCCTCCAATTATTTATTGCACTTTCTCTCTCTTTTTCCAGGGTTATTTGCACTTTTTTCTCCATACTCCTTTTGCCAAAAAAAAGTCTCGTGTATAATTGCGTGTTTCTGCCTCCAGGTTCGATCGACGGAGTGGTTTTCGCCATGTAGTTGTCGTTAACCAAATTTTGTCTCCTGTGGTTCGACACTTTTTATCGCACATTGGTCATTGTCTCATCGAGCTTGCAGACTGAACCACCGTTCTTTCCCAACTGTCGTGGTAAGCTCTTTGCTGACAGATGCACTAAGAGATAACCTCACCGTGTATCGTGTAAAAAGAGCATGCAGGACGTTTCTTCGGACGATAGTCATATATGTTCCAATCACAGAACTCTGAATATTCCAGGATCTTAGAGCATCTCTCTCTCTCTCTTTTGAAAATTACACATTAGAATACTGACATCCACAACACGCACGTACACTCACCCCTATGAGCATCTCTAAATTATTATTTAAAGAGTCATTTGAAAAAAAAAATTGTCTTCTATATCTTTTCATCTCTCAACAACTTTTCTATATCATATGTATATTCTAGAGAGTCAACCCCGCTCCTCATCTTTGACCAGCGAGAAATCCAGAATAAAGAATGACAACATGTAGAGATCTAAGAGAATCTCTAAGAGGCTCTTTATATCGTTTCTAATTTATAGAAATAGAGATTTTGGTGAAAATATATCCTCCAACAGTCTCTTTAACCTTCAAATATAGGCATCCTCTATTCCTTAATTCTCGCTAGCCGAAGATGGAGATCAAGGATGGCTATCTAGAGTGAGTATAAGATATAGAAAAGTTGTTGGATGATACAAAGTTATAGAAAGCAATTTTTACTCAAGTGTCTTTTCAAATAATGATTTAGAGAATACATTTTGGAAAGACTTTTGGAGGAGGGCATTTTTCCATCAAAATATATGTTCTTATCAATCAGGAGGGATATAAAGAGACCCTTGAAGTTGCTCTTAGAGCATCTCCAATAGTCTTTCAAACTCACTCTCTAATCATTATTTGAAGTCATTTGAATAAAAATCACTCTCCATATCTTTCCACCATATAACAACCCATTATCTTTAGCTAGAGAAAAATCCGGATAGAGAATGACATTATTTGGAGATCTAATTAAAGAAGCTGTTAGAAGGTATTTTTTCACCAAAATCTCCATTTTTATCAATTAGGAAGGATACAACGAGACTATGTGAGTTTGCCTTATAATGTACTTTTTGAATTACTTCGTGCTACCTATTGTGCTGTTCTTCAATAAGAGCATCATCAACAATTTGGTAAACCCACTCCCAACCTTATCTTTTGGCATAAAGAAAGAAAACTCGCTCCAATAATTTCTTATCCTAACTCCAAATGTCATAGCAGCTCTAGAAAAAATGGGTATCCACGTGCAAGATACACGATGACCGATACTCACAACACCATGACACACATTTGCCTACACTTATGTGTTGGCAAAAGGCTGGTTTGGACGACATATTATGTGTTGGCAATTGTATATCGGTTTAATGTCTAATCATCTGTCGGCAATAAGACTGTAAGACTACAAATTATCTGTCGGCGTTTCTCTGCTAGAAGAAAAAAGTGTCGGCAAAAATTAGAAGACTTATAAAGTGTCGGCATAGCCTATACAGGACAACTATGCAAGTGTCGGCCAAGGAGTACCCGCGCTGGGTAAAAATATCTCCTCCCCTCCACTCTCCCTCTTTTCGTCTCTTCCTTTCCCGTAGCGCTCTCTCTCCCTCCCCAGCTCTCCCGACACGGCCACGGCGGCACCATCGCACCTCGGCAGCGCCGGCCCTCGACGCGGCGGCGGCTGCCCTCCTCTTCCTCCTCCTCCTCCTCCTCCTCCTCCTCCTTCTCCACGCCCTCCTCACGCTTCGTGGCCGCGCGGGCCGACGGCACCCCCCGCCGGGTGTTGCGCCGGTGCGGAGGGTGGCCACCCTTGCCACGGCCGACAACGCCCCCTCCTCGACGACACGCCTAGGGCCCACTGGTGGCTACCGGTGCGGGTGCCACCCGCCGCTGCCTCCTTCCACCGATCCGCCTGTGCTACTGTGGTCGACGAAACCCTAGCTGCCTCATCTCAATGACGTTGGATGCATCGCGAGCCACGACCGGCGTAGGCCGGCCGACCAAGCCTGTGCATGGCCTCGTCATCGCTGGCGGTGGTGGCGCCTTACCTCGCCCGCTGAATCTGGTGGTACGTCACCCTCTTCCCCTCCTCCTCGGTCTCCTAACTCCTCCCCCAGATCCTCTCTCCCTCCACCTTTTCCCCTTTGTGCAGGTGATTGGGCGGCGTTGGCTAGCACAGCTACTCTCTCATAGTAGAAGTGGGGATGAGAGGGCGCAGCAAAAGGAAAAGGATATATGGTGAGACTGTTTTTCACCCTTCCACTTCCATTATATTGTGTAATTCAATTGTGCCCCTAATGTTGAACCATGCTGAACATATGTAAATCGGGTGTGACAGGTTCTAATATTTTTAGCTTCGGTATTACATGCCAGAACAAGGTTGTGAGATACGTCCACAGATTTGTGCTAAAGCTACAGACAAATTGTGGTGTGGTGTGCTTACCAGTTCTATAGGAACATTTGAGCAATAGAAGTCCCATCAGATGCTGTATCAAACCCCAATTTTGAAGTTGAGCTCAGCTTACATGCTGCGCCAAGTGACCCTTAAACATTCCTCCTACGACGCTGTAGCCTGCCAACAATTGATTTATTTGCTCTACATGCTTAGCTAAGTACTGCTCCAGTTTTATGTCCTTGGGAATGAACCGTGAACCAATTTTTATATATTGTTGCCATCTACAGTCTTGGGTTCCATCAAGAACACCATGCAGTTCTAAGTTATTTTTAAATGCTCTATTGTTATACATTTTTCCCTAAAAAAGTGTTATGCATGAAATGCTTGTTCTGTTAAAATCTTGCTTAGGCGCTACTAACCGTTGCTTGCTTCTTACCAGATGTGGTGCAGGAGAATGACCCACTTTACGTCGAAGATCACTTAGCGGTCAGAAAATATAGTTCATCTTCAATCTTAGCCTGTCAAAGACCTGTGGTTTACGTGAGAGTATAAACGATTTGATGTGTGCCTCTTCCTTTATTCACAGTAATTCTTTGGTTTATTGCCTGCTGATCATGTGCTTTCCTAACTTCAGTTAGGTTTCGATTTGCCCTAACCTTAGCCTTCATGTTGCAGCTCCAGTTCAAACAACTATGCTCCTACTGCTACGAATGTGCACTCCATTTTTTGCAATGTAGAGTCTAGATTGCCTGAAATATTATGTTGGTAATTTCAATTCCTCTACATTTTTTTTCAAAAACCTGATTTACTGTGTATGTGCCATCTTCGCATGTCGATCTGGATCCAAATTTTGGATTCTCACTTATTCATACTTACTATGTTGTTTGCTTCTATATAAGTTTCAGCGTCGGTTTATTGCCTGCTGATCATGTGTTTTCCTAACTTCAGTTAGGTTTTGATTTGCCCTAACCTGAGCCTTCACATTGCAGCTCCAATTCAAACAACTATGCTCCTACTCCTACGAATGTGTACTCTATTTTGCTGCAATGTAGAATCTAGATTGCCTGAAATGTTATGTTGGTAATTCCAATTCCTCTGCAATTTTTTAGAGACTTGATTTACTGTGTATGTGCCATCTTCGCATGTCCATCTGGATCCAAATTAACATGGCTGCAAATGGAGGATGGAGACAGTTAGCTTTCTCTTTAATATAATGTTTATTTACCCTTATGTTATGCATCATGTTTTCCACAGCAAAACTGAGTTGCTTATCGTTTAGCGTTTCATCCTCATAGTCAAATTTGAATATATTTGTGTTTGCTGCAGGCACTCCCATTTGTTCTCAGGATGCTAGGTATTTCAGTTCTTTGGTCCAAGTCCCGAAGCAGCTTCATCATGTGTCCTGATTATTTATCACACAGTTTTAGATACAAGTATCATACCGTTCTAATTATGTGCACTAGAATACATATTTTCCTGATTATTTGTCATACTGTATCATTCAGCTGCTCACTTGTTAGTGGTGTTTAAACAAGTGTTGTCAATATTTCGGCATACTGAGCTTAAGGAGATAGCAAGCTTAACTATACAAGCTGCTCTTATTGACCTTTGTTATGTTATTAGCTACTTGCACTGTGATCATTTCTGATTGCTAGGTAATGGAACTTAGAGAATTGGTCTGTTTATTTCTTATTAGTGTTATTAGAACTGAATGCTCACACCATGTTTTTTCAGGTTTCAGCAGGCTTTCTAAATCTATCAGGAAGTACAATGTATATCAATAAGGCCATGTAGCTATTTCTTCAAAAATCTGGATTACCAGGTGATGACAGATGCTTGTAATTCAATATTTAGTGTAACCTAGATTAGCTTCTGTGTTGAAGCATCTCTTAGCTTTTTAATTTCTTTGGTTAAATGATAACTGGTGCTTGTAATTATACATGTAATCACCTGTATGAATTTATGAACCAAGCATTTATCTTTACAACTCAAATGCATGCTACAAAATGTGTCGCAGTTAGCAGTTTGCCTTTTTCATCAGCCCTTGTTATCTTCTTCTCTTGCAGGTAGAGAGTTCTGAGGACCTGCTAATTGATATGTAGTAAGACTAGATAGGTTCACTACAATAGTTACTTATTTGTCCACATTTTGATCACTTTTCTTAACATGCAGGCTCAAAAATATGAGCTAATCATTCATGTAAGGAGCAGGGGCGGGAGCTGGACAAGGAGGCAATTGATATGCTCTGAAAGCTAAAGCTAAAGATACTGTTGGTATCATTTGATATAGCAAGTGTCAATATTCTATAATAATGCTTTTATTTTAATGAACATATTGTTGGGCTGATTTTAAGTTTAGAGCTGCTAATGATAAATGAGAATACCTGCAGGTCATCAGTAGCATATTGAGATGGAGATGGCAGTCTTGGTTGTTGAGACAACCCAGGTCATGCTAAATTATTGCTTTTAAAACACCTAGAGGTGCAGTAGGGCTGGTGAATTGTTTAGATAATAATGCAAGTCCATGTGGGGTTTTTGAAAATACTGGATTCTCCATTCCCTTTGATGGGAAATATTTCTACCCTACAAATCTGTTAATTTAAATTTTGAATTCTAGCTATTATAACTTTCTAATATAATGTTGCATATGTATTGAAGCGTCAAGTCATATGAGAAATACAAAATGTCACTACTGCAGAACAAACACGCCACATTTGTGCATCAAGGAAAGGAGTATTCTGAAGTGTCCTAGAATTGCTGCAAGAAGACATGAATTGTTGTTCTATTCTTTTGTTCTGCACCTGCTATCATGTAGGCCAAACACATGGAAGTGTTGAATGTCACTTTTGTGCCCGAATCATGATCTATTGATCTCTTAACTTTAGCCATAATAAGTTAGCACAAGACTCGTAGTATATGTCTATATATGTCTTCTAGTGGCTCATCTATATCCTGGACTTGTATGTGCATGGCTCTGTGTACTGTGATCATCACTTTGACTTGCAATATCCATTCGATGTATGTATGGAATATTTAATATATTATTTCTATAAAATAAAGTGAATTTTCTCAATGTAATGCCTTCTCTATGAACAAAAGTGGATTTGTCAAATCATTCAAATTGAATTGATATCTATATGTGCTATATACTTTTGCCAACGGTTTACTTGCTGACGAGGGCATGTTTCATAAAATGCTTGGATATGGTTTCGCTAACATACAAACTGTCGGGAAAGGTCTTAACTGTCGGCGTAGGTCTTAACTGTCGGCAAAGGGTTAACTGTCGGCAAAGGTTTTAACTGTCGGTGTTGGTAGACCGTTTGCCTACACATAAAGTGTCGGGGATTCTGTTAACTGTCGACAAAAGTTTCACCGACGGCTTTCTAGCACGACTGTTTCTAAACTGTCGGCAAAACTTTTTGCAGAAGGTTATCTGTTAGCAAAGGTGCCCTTTGCCTACAAT
Organism: Miscanthus floridulus; assembly: GCF_019320115.1. Classification (NCBI taxonomy): domain Eukaryota; kingdom Viridiplantae; phylum Streptophyta; class Magnoliopsida; order Poales; family Poaceae; genus Miscanthus; species Miscanthus floridulus. The sequence continues at coordinate 76,876,016 of NC_089595.1, read as the reverse complement.
AGAAAGTGTCGGCAAAAGTATGTTGTGTTATAGTGACTCCTTGTCGGTGTTGGTGCACTTGGCGCCATTCTTTTTTCCTCGGCGCTCCCTGTCATCCCCTACCACCGTCTCGAGGTTGATGTCCCCTGCCGCTACCTCAAGGTTTGCTGGAATTGAATCTCCATCCACTATTTTTAGATCTGAGAATACTGGGGGGATGAAGCAGGCAACAAAGATTTCGTTTTGAAGGCTGGATGTGAGTTCTGATGATGGGGATGTCCAGCAATGGCCCAACCACCGGCACCTCCCTATGGGAGATTCGCCAGAATTGCAGACAATATTTTTTGATCTGAGAATATCGGAAGTAGAGCATACAATGAAGATTCTGTTTTAAATATTTTGAATATGAACTAGGGTGTTGAAGATGGCCGGCCACGATGACAATTCATGGTTGTCGAAATATAAAGTGAATTGCTCATCTTTCCCACCAGCTTAAACTTTTAGATTGAACTGGTTGGTGCAAGCAACTCAATATAGAATCAAAGCCAGAGGTCTTGGGTTTGAATCTTAGTAGGCATAATTAAATAAAATAATTGCTGCCCGCTCCTTTTCCACATCTGGGTTCAACTGGTCAATGCGTGCAGTTTAATAATAGGGCTACAAATATTCCAAAACCAGATTTTTTTTGAAACGAACAAAACCAGAATTTTAGGAAACAATTTTATGCTCTGTTCGCTTGAGCTTGTCAACAAAAATCAGCCCTACTTTTCAGCCATGGGAACAGTATTTTTCTCTCACAATAAATTAGCCCTATAAATCAGCCGCAGCAGCAATAAGTCATGCCGAATAGGGCCTATTATTATTAGAGGTGCTCTAATTTTGGCAAGTATATTTTACTATTTTTTCTTGAAAACTAAAAACATAGATATAGAAAAAACGTGTGACCGGCTATTTGCTTGCAAGAAAAGTAACAGATACATGCATGCTTTCATTTTCAACTACCAAACGCAGCTCGATAGCAATACACTGAGGATGCAGGGGCAGCCTGAGCTCATATCGCAGGTAAATACTTTTATAAGTTGATCAAATTCCACCCTGTGCACTTTATATAATTATTGGCAACAAACGACTAAACATTTTCAGTCAAGGCCATTCACGAGTCTTTTCTAAGACAAGGAAATAAAGAGAGTTTTAGCTTAGTAGATTATCTCAAATGGAATCAAAGGAGCCAATGCAATGAGCCCTTTCGCTACCAGCCCTTCTTTTGTCTGAGGGGCATGGGATACAAACGCATTTCTTTTGCTGCTAGGCCTGGCTAGTGTTGGACCGGCACCTGTAGATCCATGGACCACTGTGGTTTTTTTTATAAGGACCACCGTGGTGTTGCTGATCGAAGCAAGCTCCACTGAAAATTAAGCCATTTCTTTTACAATTTTTTTGGACACTAGATCATCTAGGTTAGCTCATAGAGGCTGTTGTAAGAGAAGACTTGTTCAGCAAACAGGAGATGCGAATGCTGTTCAGAATTCAGAATGCATATGCATCCAAAGGATGCTATTGGCACATGCAAAACCTTGCAATTTTATTTCCTTTCCATCCCTGTCTAGCTGTCTCTGTGCCAGTGCATGGAGTTAGTTTAGACAAAAGGGAGAGCACCATGAAAGCTGGAGCATGAGTGGGCATTTGATTGAGCATAAAGATCCAAGACAAAGATGAATCTCTGACCACGGATCTGAATATTACCTGTCTAGCTAGCTTTGGCGCCTACCTTCTTGAGCGATCGAGCAATCAAGACGTCCATGACGACAATGTGGACGATCGACATCCTTTAGCACAAAGTTTTTATTTAGGACTCGCCATACAAAATTGAATAAAGTTGCGGCAAAAATGCGCTCGTGTTCCTGAGTACGAACAGTGGCACCGGAAAGCGGCAAGGCAGAGATGCAAAGGAGACGAACAGACGATCCAGCCGTCCTATCACAGTTGTGTTCACCAAGGACGCGAGAGAGCGAAGCAAAGGTTGGTGGAGGCAGATGAGAGGGATAAAAAGGATTTGATTCGTCATTTGTGTAGCACAATCATCATGTCGTGGCGTTGTGAGTGCATGTATCCAAGCTATAAGGACCTGAAAAAGCCAGTAGCTTGTGTAGATTTTTGGCAATGCATGGTGCTGAAATGCATGGAAGGTGTATAACTAGCTGAACTAAAGCCCAGTGAGGTGATGAGCCAACAGTACGGCGTGCTCTTTGCATATGGAGGGGCCTATTCGCCAAAAAGAAGTGTACATCAGTGCTTTTTTTTTTATTTTGGAAGAACGTGGGGCGAGTGTACTATGTAAGTCATAAGAAAAATGAAGCAAAACATCTCAATCGATGTGGGCAAGCAAATAAAACCCAGTGAGTGGAGGCTTAGTCAAGACTCTACATCGATCCTCAAGAGGCGCATTAGGGGAAATCCCTAAAAATTCTCATAGAAAATAGAAACAAAAACAGCCATCAATTTGGTAGACTCAAATCATCATCATATTCCTCCATTTTAATTCTCATGAGACGCGTTAGAGAAAAATATAAATACTAAAAATGCTCATAAAAATAAAAAATATCTAGCTTTTAATTTGATGTACTTTATTCATCATCACCAATAATAGTCATATAAGATATATCAGGTTTTTTAAAAGAATCACTGACATTTGTGATTATAAAAAAATACATAAAGTAACCATTAAATTTGCATCTAAATTACCTACATCACAGAAAGATAATTTAAAATAATCCTCTAAATTTATATCTAAATTACTTAACTCTACAATTATGAAAAATAATATTATTTTTATTTTAAATTGTAAGTTGTTCTGTTTTTTCTAGATACATAGTTTTTTCTATATATTTACATATAATGTATATCTAGGTGTATCGCAAACTAAATTGGAATGGAGGGCTGCACAAAAAATTTAGAGGCCAAAAACAAAAAAAAATAAAAAAAACTTTGCCGAGTGCCGGGGCATGGCACTCGGCAAAGGGGGTCTTTGCCGAGGGCCAAGAATAAGGCGCTCGGCAAAGAGGTTTTTGATTTTTTTTAGAAATTTCCTCTTTGCCGAGTGCCTTCACAAGGGCACTCGGCAAAGGCATTTCAAAAAAAAAATAGCCGACGGCCAGATCGGGGCACTCGACAAAGTTGCCTTCTTTGCTGAGTGCCTCCCTGATTCGGTGCTCGGCAAAGGGGCAGGTGGGGCACTTAGGCGATTTCGGCCGGCCGGGCAGTCCAAGCCTCAGACAGCTAGCCAGCCCCCGCGCCTAGGGTGGCCCGCCCCCGCCCCGCGGCGTGCGCCGCCATCCGCGCCCACGCCGCCTGCCCCCCTAGTGGTAGTAGTAGTAGTAGAACTTGTGGTAGTAGTAGTAGTAGAAGTAGTGGTAGTAGTAGTAGTAGAACTAGTGGTAGTAGTAGTAGCAATAGTGGTAGTAGTAGTAGTAGTAGCAATAGTGGAAGTAGTAGTAGAAGTAGTGGTATTACTTGGATATATTCTTCTGTATGGATTGATATCCAAACTACATGGCTTCTCTTGAGACATATGTGCTTGTCGGCCATTGTGCCGCTGTTTTTTGTAGGTTTTGGAAACCTCACTGTGTAGGGGAGGTTCTGCCGAATTTTTATTAAATGATAGTATTTTGTTCAATTTTTGTAGAGAAGAGCCCATTGGAGCTGAGTCGGAGTTCCCGTCGCCATGCCGGTCTGCCTGCACTGTGTCGCCTCGCCACTGCACCGACCCACCACGGCCCCGCTAGCCTAACTTCGCCGCCACCCTAGGTATAACCCCTCTTTCCGTATCATGGTTGTAGATCGCGTAACCCAGTTAGACGTCTCCTGTTCGAAAGAGATACGGTTGGAGGTATGCAAATCTTTGCATATCTATGACCGTATCTGTTTTGGATTATCCACGTTTTTTGGACAGCCCACAGATGCGTAGATGGGTTAGTTTCCATGGTCTGCTCCAGTCCGAGACAGAGTTTCGACATCACCTCCCTGTTGTTCTCCGAATACGCACTCTTCTTTGGCAGGACGTGTATCTGGAGAACAGCGGGGAGGTGCTGCCGAAATTCTGTCTCGGATAGGAGTAGAGCATGGAAACTAACCTCATCTATGCATCCGCGGGTGGGATTAGGACCTATCCTCACCTATTAGATAGTAGGAACACCATGTAGATGCAATTGATGGTTACATTACTCACTGATACATATGTTAGAGGATGGATGACCGTCAGTGGATGTACACGGGCTAGAGAAGTCAGAGTGATTACACCATGGAATAGATGAACAAGACCGATGCTTTCTTGAATAGTGCATTTGGCAAGGCTGCTAAAGGACATTGCCTAGTTTTGTGTCCCTGCAGCAAATGTGGAAACAGGAGAAGGGTAAACAAGGTGGAAATGGGTAAACATCTTGTGAAGAATGGATTTATGCCGGACTACACCTGGTGGGTCCACCATGGTGAAGCCCATCGTATGAGAGAGGAGGTGGTGAGACTACGGGTGGAGGCTTTTGATGTTGATGCCGGGGTAGCAGACATGTTAGATGACTTTCACCAAGGACAGTTCAATGAGGGACGTGAGAAGGAGGAGATGGAGGCAGCTGCACAGGCGTTCTATGACATGATGGACTTGGCACAGAAACCCCTTCACGATTGGTCAACGGTGTCTCAACTGGATGCCATTGGACGCTTAATGGGGTTGAAGTCCGAGTTAAACTTGAGTCGAGAAGGCTTTGATAAGATATTGGCCGTGATTGGCGCCCTACTTCCGAAGGGCCACATTCTGCCAAAGAGCATGTACGAGTCATAGAAACTCCTTCGTGTATTTAAGATGCCATATGAGCAGATACATGCTTGTCTGAAGGGGTGCATCCTATTTAGGAAAGAACACGAGCATGCAATGTTCTGTCCAAAGTGTAAATCCTCTAGGTACCTAGAGGTAGACTCTGATGATGACCAGAAGAGGCAACTTATGACCCCCGTAAAAATCATATGGTACCTTCCGTTCCTATCGAGGATCCAACAGCTATACATGACCGAGAAATCCGCAAAACAGATGACATAGCACAAAAATGGCAAACGGTACAATCCTGACAAGATGGTACATCCATCCGATGGTGAAGCTTGGATTCGCTTTAATGACAAACATCGTGACAAAGCAGATGAGGCTCATAATGTACGTGTCGCGCTGGCAATAGATTGGTTCAATCCTTATGGAATGATGGCTGCCCCATACACATGTTGGCCCATCTTCGTTATCCCCCTTAATCTTCCCCTCGATGTCTCCTTTCAACGACATAACGTATTCTTGTCGTTAATAATTCCTAGACACCCAGGGAGTAATATGGGTGTGTTCATGGAGCCCGTGTTTGATGAATTGGTCCATGCTTGGGACGAAGGGGTATGGACATACGATCAAGCTACAAAGACAACCTTCAAAACATCGCTTTTGTATGCAGACTTATTACAGATGCGAGGAGGGATTTGAGGCAAGGGCGGAGCAGGTGACTACCAAAGCCTGTAAAAAAACTCGTCACTGACATGCATCACGAGGCGCGTATCTAGGCCATCGTAACCTACTATGGGTCAAAGCTTGGAGAGAGAAAAACCAAGAAAGACGCAAGAGAGATGCAGCTGACCCGGGAGCAGTACCTTGAGGTAAATGAAGAACATCAATATTGATTCGTTTTGAGATTAAGTTGGTTTAATTTGATCTTCTTATATATCCAATACTTGATGACGTGTAGATGATTCCCCGGTGGTGCCAAGCGTATCCCGAGTGCTGGGCAATGATGGTGGAGAGGTGGTTCACGAAGGAGTACCTCAAGATGCACATGGATGCCTAGGACCGTCATTTGCAGAAGCAAGGTCCAACACACCATCAAGGCAGCCGTAGCCTCGCTGGATACAAACAAGCATGGGTACGTGAATTCATTTATCTATTGTGACGCTCAGTTCTGCCTGATTTATAATCATCGTGCTATCTTTCTTGCAGTCAGTGTCACATAGTGGCCAGGCTTGCTCAGACTTTTAGGCATGGTGTATGGCCCACAAGGGCAAGGCGACGTCTGACGTCTCTTTCAACCTGAAGGACCCGCCCGAGGCATACACGAACCTGAGCGTCCACTCCCGCATCAGTGAGTACACTGAGGTGGCGAGATCGCTCCATGGGCCAGACCACGATCCGAGCACCCAGGACTTCGATGGAGAGGCCGTCATGAGGGCGGGGCAAGGCAAGAAGCATGGGCGGTTCTAGCTTGGCGACAGCATCATCGACACAGCCTCTACTCCCTCTCTCTCCTAGATTTGAGTATGGAGCACGAGCGAGAGCCCGGCCATTCGTACACGGACAACCGCTGCATAGCACCGGGTCGACGCACTCGAGGTTATTCCTATTTTACTCGTCATACATTGATCTTTACACACCTTAATTAGCTTTGCATTACTGAAATATTAGAGTGAAATATTGTAGGCCTGGTGAGAACAAAAAATGAGGCAATGTCAAGAGCTGGAGGCCGGGCACCAGAGGATGGCGGCCCAGCTGGAGGCCGAGCGGGCCAAGCGGGAGGCCGAGCGGGCCGAGTGGCAGGCGCAGGCGTAGAGGCTGACGGACATTACGGAGTTTCTATAAGGGCTTGGGCAACGTGTGGGCTTCTCTCTGCCACCTGGGCAGTTGGTTCCACCTCCGCCTCCGCGTCCTGCAGCTCCAGCTACTCCTATGAGTATGAAAGTTTTTTACTTTCGCTTGTGCTTTGCTTGTATGGCCTCTACCTTCCTAGATTAGCTATCCAAATAATCCTGTCTCACACGCAATCTTTTCTCCTTTGTGCAGTCTCTATCTGACGGTGGTTCGAATAATTCACCTTATGCACCTCCGAATGATGGAGTTGGGCCTTCACTACAGTCGCAGTGGTCGAGATGAGTGCACGCTGTATTTTTTTTATTTGTTGTTCACTTGGTGATGGACTTGTGATATACTTGTGATGCATATGTGGACTTTGATGGACTTGTGGATTTATTTAGATGGACTTGATCACTTATTGTTATATATGTGATATATATTGTGATGGATGTGATATGTGCGAATAGATGTGTGGATGGATGAGATATATATATGATGGATGAGATATATATGTGATGAATGAGATATATATGTGATATATGTTTGTATGAATTTTTTTGTCATGATGGAATGTAAAAAAAATTAAAAATTGCCGTTTTGGGTCACTTTGCCGAGTGTTGCACTCGGCAAAGGGCCCTGTTGCCGAGTGCCATGGTCACAGCACTCAGCAAAGCTGGAAAAATGGGCGCTCGTAAAACCATTTTTCCAGCTTTGCCAAGTGCCATGACCATGACACTCGGCAAAGAATTTTTTTTTTTAAAAAAATTCAAACTTTGCCAAGTGCCGGCCAGAGAGCACTCGGCAAAGAATTTTTTTTAAAAAAAATTCAAACTTTGCCGAGCGCCGGCTAGAGGGCACTCGGCAAAGAATTTTTAGAAAAAAAAATAAAACATCTTTGTCGAGGGCCGGATAGAGGGCACTCGGCAAAGAATTTTTTTTTTAAAAAAAATAAAAAATCTTTGCCGAGTGCCTGCAGGGTTGCTACTCGGCAAAGCGACCGTCAACGAGGCCGACGCCGTGACGGTCGCTTTTCTTTGCCGAGTGCCCCCGGGGCTCTCGGCAAAGCCTTTGCCGAGTGTCCGATAAAATACACTCGGCAAAGAGGGCTTTGCCGATCAATTTTTTGCCGTGTGTTCTTTGTCGAGTGCCGCACTCGGCAAAGAACCTGAATCTAGTAGTGCGTGGCATTGTGAGTGCATGTATCCAAGCTATAAGGACATGAAAAAGCCAGTAGCATGTGTAGATTCTTGGCAATGCATGGTGCTGAAATGCATGGAAGGTGTATAACTAGCTGAACTAAAGCCCAGTGAGGTGATGAGCCAACAGTACGGCGTGCTCGTTGCATAGGGGGGGGGGGGGGGGGCTATTCGCCTAAAAGAAGTGTACATCAGTGCTTTTTTTATTTTGGAAGAACGTAGGGCGAGTGTACTATGTAAGTCATAAGAAAAATGAAGCAAAACATCTCAATCGATGTGGGCAAGCAAATAAAACCCAGTGAGTGGAGGCTTAGTCAAGATTCTACATCGATCCTCAAGAGGCGCATTAGGGGAAATCCCTAAAAATTCTCATAGAAAATAGAAAAAAAAACAGCCATCAATTTGGGAGACTCAAATCATCATCATATTTCTAATATTATTGTAGGTTTCCAAAGAAACCTCCATTTTAATTCTCATGAGACGCGTTAGAGAAAAATATAAATACTAAAAATGCTCATAAAAATAAAAAAATATCTAGCTTTTAATTTGATATACTTTATTCATCATCACCAATAATAGTCATAATAAGATATATCAGGTTTTTTAAAAGAATCACTGACATTTGTGATTATAAAAAAATATATAAAGTAACCATTAAATTTGCATCTAAATTACCTGCATCACATAAAGATAATTTAAAATAATCCTCTAAATTTATATCTAAATTACTTAACTCTACAATTATGAAAAATAATATTATTTTCATTTCAAATTGTAAGTTGTTGTCTTTTCTAGATACATAGTTTTTTCTATATATTTACATATAATGCATATCTAGGTGTATCGCAAACTAAATTGGAATGGAGGGACGTTGCTCATGATGATGTTGGGTGACATAGCGACGGAGGATTCTTCGCTAACCAAGCAAAATAAACAAGCGACTTAAGATGGCAGAAAACAAATTTGGTTAGTTGCTGACCTGAATTTAACTAATCTCTAATGTTTGTCTTTTATATATCCGTGCGGCGGCATGGGTTAATATGGGCTACTAGTAGTAGGAATGCTGATAACACTACTACAAAATTGGACATCACTGTCGGCCGCATCACTGCTGAATTTTAAAAAACCGGCAGTGATAGACCATCACTGCTGGTTTTTGGCTAAAACCCGTAGTGATAGAACCAACCGGCACTGATATTCAGGTATTCACTGTCGGTTCATATCACTGTCGGTTTTAGCCAAGAACCGATAGTGATATTGGGTCATCACTGCCGGTTGTAGCCAAAAACCGACACTGATCCTATCACTGTCGGTTCATGGCTTGAACCGACACTGATATGCTGTCAGAAAACTTTATAAGTTTCTCGTATGATGTCCGATCAAGACGAACTTTATATCAAAATTGTAGTACTCAACAAGATCTATAACTTTGTAGTTTGAACTTTTTTAATTTGAGATCGTTTGAATGTCCAAATATTTTTATTTGAAACAATCTATCTAATGAAAATTACGTTTGATTTCTAAAATTTAAAATTTGAATTTTCTAAACGGTCTCAGATGGAGAAACACCAAAAACAAAAGTTGTAGATCTCGAAAAGTTATGTAACTTTATAGTGGAAAACTTTTTCATTTGAGATCATTTACTACTTGAAAATACTATTTAAAATTAAAATTTGAAATTATTGAAGAACTCTGATTTCTCTTTTTAATCTCTGGCTAAAACTTGTAACTAGTCTTTCTCCCTCAAATTAACTTTAAATTTGATGATTTTTTTTCTAAAAATTTCTAAAATCATTCTCTATCAATTTATTGTGTTCTTACCGCTATTATGTTATCCATCTTTTCATGTGACTGTGTTTTATTTATTTGTATTTGAATTTCAAAAAATAGCAACTTCAAACGTCATTTTGGAACACTAAATGATTTCAGCTGAAAAAATCATAAACATAGAAGTTGTAGAACTTATCAAGATCTACAACATTTTTGGTCATTTTTTGAACGATAAAGTGATAATAACATTCTTTACAAAATTTACATTTCTCTCTTATAGTTTCATAAACAATAAGAGTGATATGTAACATTTGTGAACAATGCTACTACCACTACGTCGGATGAATAAATGATCAAATGATCAAAATAGAAGTTGTAGATCTCGGAAAGTTATGAAACTCTGTAATTAACAACTTTTTGATTTGAAATCATCTTGTCAAGGAAAATTACGTTTGAATTTCTAAAATTTGAAATTTAAATTTTATAAACGACCTCGGATGGAGAAACTACCAAAATAAAAGTTGTACATCCCAAAAAGTTATGAAACTTTATAGTTGACAACTTTTTGATTTGAAACCATCTTCTAAGGAAAACTACGTTTGGATTTTAAAATTTTAAAATTTGAATTTTTTAAACGACGTGGGATGGGCAAACAGCAAAAACGAAATTTGTAGATCTCAAAAAGTTATGAAACTTTGTAGTTGATAACTTTTTTATTTGGAATCATCTTGTCATGGAAAACTACGTTTGAATTTCTCAAATTTGAAATTTAAATTTTGTAAACGGCCTCGGATGGAGAAACTACCAAAATGAAAGTTGTAGATCTTGAAAAGTTATAAAACTTTGTAGTTAACAACTTTTTCATTTGAATTCGTTTAAGGTCCCAAATACTAATTTCAATATTAGATGGACATAAAATGCGTAGGACGAAAATCTCATTTGGACACAATCAGCTTGCAGGTGGAGTGGTTATGGGCTGAAGACATGAAGCAGGACGACAGGGTTCGAGCACCGGTGGCCGCAAAGCACGCGTTTTTCGGGTAAAAAATCGCTTGACTTGTGACTTGCAACGCGCGACCGTGTGGCTGTCTATTGGAGCCTCTCCCGGTATTAAAAAAATTCCCTATTTTTCAATAAATTTTTCGGCTTTTCTAGAAACTACATCACTACCGGTTCACATCACTGTCGGTTTGATGTCAATTCCACATTACTACCGGTATACCACCGCCGGTTTAAAATCCGACAGTGAATGGGTTTTTAAATCGACAGTGATGTTAAGATCTGGCGTAGTGTGAGAGCACTGCATGAGTGAAGTTTTGTTTCTCTCTGATGCATGTTGTTCTAATGTTCTTCAAGTTTTTGTCGCATCTGTAGAGATGTGTGATTATTCAAGTGACATGGACATCTCCGGATGAAAGATGGCAGTATAGTAGTCACGCACTGCTCCTCCCTTTTCCATTTCCTTCGTCTTCGCTGAGATAGCTATTCCTTGCATTGAGTCCTCCATATTGGGTCATTTGTCAATCTTCCTTTGCTTTATAACGTGGTGCACTTTTTCTTTCAAGGTTCAAGTTACTTGCTATCTGCTCAACTGATCTCCATAATAGATCGGACAACAACGCGCATCAGGGGGGGAAAATTCATTTTTTCTAGGTTATACCTTTCAACTGAGGAAGTAAAATTCACTCCGAATTGTTCATACATACTAGAACTTTTCCTGGAACAGAAGGACAGTTTGGTGAACTAATGAAGAACTCATTAACGTGTGCATTCCTTTGCTGCACTGCACTGACGGCTCTTCTTTTTGAAACTGAACCGAAGTGTGTGCACCTTAAAGCGGCAGATTATAATTGACACAAAAAAGAAAAGGTTATATATACTTTGGAGTTTGGACGACACCTGGGCATCCATTGTGTACAAAAGGTACGTCCAGATCATCAATTAATAATTACACATTTCGTGTGGGACGACGGTCAAAAGAGCCAAGAAAAACTTTCGAAGGAAAACAATGTTTTTGTCGGATTCATCAGAGTGACGCTGGAATTCAGAACCACAGATGGAACAGGTTATCACCTACGACTACGACTACGAAACCTGAAAATTTCCCAAGGAAAAGCTTCATGATTAGTTAGTTCTTGAAATCTTCGATGTAACTTTGAGTTCCATGTACATGCATTCTTAACTGCTCCATTTTTTTTTGTTCTTCATATTGGGTCACATTTCGACTTCAAAGACCTTATACTGGCATGTTGCCGCGGAATATATACTGCGGTCGGTCCTAGAACAACTAGGAGTAGACGAGTAGTACGCCGACAAGCAAATTCAAGCACAAGGAAGCAGCCCTCCAACTGTCCAAGTGCATGTGTTCATTCTTCGTTGTCAGTTGTTACAGCACGAGAGGAACTGTTGAGGAAGGAGCCGATCAAACGGGATACAAACATCAGCACCAGACGTCGAATGTGGTTTCCTCACTTGGGCAGGACTGTAGGCAAAGCAAGATTCTCGAGTGACGCGGCACAGGTTCAGGCAGGCGGCAAAACCTGAGATGTGATGACACCGACGGACGCATTGTTCCGGGGTCCTGGGCTGCTAGCTACTACTAGTAGTGCTGATGCTGCAGTACGTGTAGATTCGGGCCATGCTGCCGTCCACATGAGGGTCACCAAGGGATTCCTTTTCCTTACACGAAGGAATAATTGCCTCCTTGTTGTGGATGGAATCGAATCGGCTGCAGGAGCCTGCACTGCAGGTGTGTGCGCGGGTGTGCCGGCTGCGGCAGGAGTATCCGCCGTGACGGAACTTGTTTCGCGGAAGTGCGTATAAAGAACTGACTACTGACAGGTCTTTTTGCTCCTCAACCTCATGATATCTTTTTCTTTTTCGATGGGACGACCCATATATACAGGGAAGAAAAGTCTCACCAAATATGCATGGTCCCACACCCAAGTAATAAGCCTGGTTCCTACGGCAGTGATTCTGTAGAGTTAGTCATTAACCTGGCGACCATATAGGATCATCCAGTACCGGAACATCACCACCATATTCTAACATGTGGATTGTGTGACTCCGCACCGTGCCTATTTTAGCCGCTAAGATATAGGGCTTGTCTGGGCTATTTTTGTTTTCAAACACTCATTTTCAAAATAATTTCATGGGTGAACCTGTTCTTCTGCTCCTCTCACAAAGATATAAGTTGGGATGAATCTGAAAATTATAGCTTATCCCAGTTCTCTCCATCATGAACTGTTGGTGAAGCTATTTTGCCAAACATCATTTTTTTTACAAAACAGCTTAGCTTCACTAAAAAAGCTACTTGTAAAGCTGTTTTTTTTTAACAGCTTCACTAGTAAGAGGCCACATATTAGGTATTACTTTTTTTTTGGATATTAGGTATTACAAGTAAGAGCCCACATATTAGTAAGAGCCCACATATTAGGTATTACTAGTACGAGCCCACATCATGAACTTTTTTTTTTGCAAATTGTCCCTAGATTTTTCTTGAAATATTTAGAAGCTTAGATACATTTTTCATGGTTTAAAAACCGTATTAGGTATTACTGGATATATTTTAACCAAAAAAGTAAGAAACCACCTTGCAGCCCACTTCTAAAATTGTTGGACAAAATATGGAAAAAGTCCTTTTGACCCCCTCAACTCTTGCATAAAATTGGATAATTTGTTGGTCTTAGAAAACTTGTTAGTCCAAATTTGAAATATTATGCAATTAAAAGTTCTAAAATTGGTTTAATGTAGATAATTCGTAGAAAATGTTTATCTTGGAAAAATATGAAACCGACTTTAGATTTTCCTAAAATCATGCTCTCTCTCATGTGGTGCCCAGATTAGAATTATTTGAATCTTCTATGGTCCCCTTTTTATGTTTATTTTCTATTAGAGGCTCTCGTTATCTACTATATTTATTCTATGTTGATGAGCCACACTACTTAGAAGTTCAAATGACTTTGACGACAACACATGTGTCATATAACTACCTCATACTAGATCCTATTTACTATGAACACGAGTGTCATTCCATGTTGTCTACACTAACATGATTATATATATAGGATAGACAATAAAGTAACACTAACATGATAAATTCACATTTGTGTTCATACTAAATACGATAAATCACGAGGTAGTTACAAGATAGTATGAATCTTGTGTTGTCGTCAAAGTCACTTGACCTTCTACGTAGTTTTTAGTTCGTCAACGTCGACTATTTATAATTTCTAATAAATAATGAGAGCATCTATTAGCAAATAAACATCAAAACAGCTCCAAACTATGCATTAGAAGATAGAGCATGGCTTTAGGAAGACTCTAAACTGGTTTTGTATATTTTTCCATGCTAAAACAAATACTTAAAAATGAAACCAAAATTTAGGATTTTCAATTGTATTAGGTTTTAAAAAAATATATAGTTCTTTTTTTTGAGAAAAACTATCTATAACCCGATTCACCCCTTAACTATCGACATAGTTTGATGTCACATCTCATAGCTGAAGTGACCCACGTTGGACGGTTTGGGACAAAACCGTTGTCTAAACCGTACAGGGTGCAAAAAGACCGGTTTTAAGTCGATGAGAAGGGATCAAAATCCAGTTTTATGCATGAGAAAGAAAAATCAGACTCTATGAATAGTTTTTTTTAGCAAAGACTCTTTGAATAGTTGAGGGTGCCAAAAGACTTTTTTCCTCCTAATCTTCATCTTTGAGAACTCTCGGATGGAGGCCCTGTTGACATGGGCCAATATCTACTGGTGAGTTCAGGCCTGGGAAGTCTGCCAGGCCTTAAAATTCTCAGATTGGACTGCATGGACAGGAGTTATCTTCTCTGTTGGATCGTCGTCTTCTTGCTTTTCGGGGGGAACAGGTTCCTCCGTAGTTTAATTTGGTGCCGTTCGGATATTGCGACATAGGAGGTGGCTAGGTGGGATAGAAAAAGGGAAATGAATGAATGGTTATGATTAAATGAGGTGTGAAGAATGGATAGTTACGATACAATATTAGTCTTTGGAGGGTGTGATATTATTTCCCTATCTCATTTGCCAAACATTGTCTAAGAGCAACTCCAACCACTTGGTTGTTTTTGTTGTGGAGACAATTTTATTATTTGCATAGCAAAAATTAGGCTCCAACAGATGTGCTATCTAAATTTATAAAATAGGAAGTTGGTTATCTCTTGATTTTCGATGGCCATATATAGCCAACCACAGACACTTGCTATGTGATTTTGTAAAATAGCAAGACTATGGGGGGACTTCTTCTTTTTTGAAGAGTTTGTTATTTTACAAAATAGTTAAACAATGAAATTTGGCTAATAATTTTAGCCAAGCTTTTGGAGTTGCTCTAAGTATATATAACACTTTCTCAAAAAAGTACAATATAATATAACACGAAAACTGTGTACAAATCAGTTCATTTTTATGTAACGAAACGTGTACAAATATAGTAGATAGATAGAAACAATACAGCGTTGACAAAGTCAGTGGATTTGTCCCGTCAAATAACATCGATCACTACTAGATTCAGGTTCTTTGTCGAGTGCCTAAGGCACTCGGCAAAGGCCAAATTATACTCGGCAAAGCCTTTGTTGAATGCGGCACTCGGCAAAGAACACACGGCAAAAAATTGATCAGCAAAGCCCTCTTTGCCGAGTGTCTTTTATCGGGCACTCGGCAAAGGCTTTGCCGAGAGCCCCGGGGGCACTCGGCAAAGAAAAGCGACCATCACGGCGTCGGCTCCGTTGATGGTCGCTTTGCCGAGTACTTACCCTGCAGGCACTCGACAAAGATTTTTTATTTTTTTTTAAAAAAAATTCTTTGCCGAGTGCCCTCTATTCGGCCCTGGGCAAAGATGTTTTATTTTTTTTCAAAAAATTCTTTGCCGAGTATCCCCTGGTCGGTGCTCGGCAAAGTTTGAATTTTTTTTAAAAAAAAAATTCTTTGCCGAGTGCCCTCTGGCCGGCACTCGGCAAAGTTTGAATTTTTTTTAAAAAAAATTCTTTGCCGAGTACCATGGTCATGGCACTCGGCAAAGCTGGAAAAATGGTTTTCCAAGGGCCTATTTTTCCAGCTTTGCCGAGTGCTGTGACAAAGGGCAACACTCAGCAAAGTGACCCAAAACGGCAATTTTTTTTTATATTCCATCATGACAAATAAATTCAAACAAACATATATCACATATATATCTCATTCATCACATATATATCTCATCCATCACATATATATCTCATCCATCCACACATCCATCCGCACATATCACATCCATCACAATATATATCACTTATATAATAATAAATGCTCAAGTCCATCCAAATAAATCTACAAGTCCATCAAAGTTCACAAGTGTATCACAAGTATATCACAAGTCCATCACCAAGTGAACAACAAATAAAAAAAATACAACGTGAACTCATCTCGGCCACTACGACTGTGGTGAAGGCTCAGCTCCATCATTCGGAGGTGCATGAGGTGGATTATTCGAATCACCGTAAGATGGAGACTACACAAAAGAGAAAAGATTGCATGTGAGACAAGATTATTTGGATAGCTAATCTAGGAAGGTAGAGGCCATACAAGCAAAGCACAAGCAAAAGTAAAAAACTTTCATACTCACAGGAGTAGCTGCAGCTGCAGGACGCGGAGGCGGAGGTGGAACCAACAGTCCAACTGGTAGAGAGAAGCCCACACGTTGCCCAAGCCCTTGTAGGAACTCCGCAATGTCCGTCAGCCTCTGCGTCTGGGCCTACCGCTCGGCCTCCAGCTGGGTCGCCATCCTCTGCTACCCGGCCTCCACCTCCTGACGTTGCATCATTTCTTGTTCCAGCCGGGCCTATAATATTTCACTCCAATGTTTCAGTAATGTAAAGCTAATTAAGGTGTGTAAAGATCAATGTATGATGAGTAAAACAGGAATAACCTCGAGTGCGTCGACCCGGTGCTATGCAGCGGTCATACAGGGAGTAGTGGTACCAAACGTGCATTTTGAAGGTTGTCTTTGTAGCTCGATCGTATGTCCATACCCCTTCGTCCCAAGCACGGACCAATTCATCAAACACAGGCTCCATGAACACACCCAAATAACTCCCTGGGTGTTCAGGAATTATCAATGACAAGAATACGTTATGTCGTTGAAAGGAGACACCAGGGGGGGAGATTAAGGGGGATAACGAAGACGGGCCAACATGTGTATGGGGCAACCATCATTCCATAAGGATTGAACCCATCTATTGCCAGCGCGACACATACATTACAAGCCTCATCTGCTTTGTCACGATGTTTATCATTAAAGCGGATCCAAGCTTCACCATTGGATGGATGTACCATCTTGTTAGGATTATACCGTTTGCTATTTTTATGCCATGTCATTTATTTCGCAGATTCCTCGATCATGTATAGCCGTTGGATCCTTAGTAGGAACGGAAGGTACCGTAGGATTTTCACGGTGATCGTAAGTTGACTCTTCTGGCCATCATCAAAGTCTACCTTCAGATAATTGGAGGATTTACACTTTGGACAGAACTTTGCATGCTCGTGTTCTTTTCTAAATAGGACACACCCCTTTGGACAAGCATGTATCTGCTCATACGGCATCTTAAGTGCACGAAGGAGTTTCTGTGACTTGTGCATGCTCTTTGGCAGAATATGGCCCTCCGGAAGCAGGGTGCCAATCATGGCCAACATCTTATTGAAGCCTTCTCGACTGAAGTTTAACTCAGACTTCAACCCCATTAAGCATCCAATGGCATCTAGTTGAGACACTGTTGACCGATCGTGAAGGGGTTTCTGTGTCGAGTCCATCATGTCGTAGAACGCCTATGCGGCTGGCTCCATCTCCTCCTTCTCATGTCCCTCATTGAACTGTCCTTGGTGAAAGTCATCTAACATGTCTGCTACCCCGGCATCAGCATCAAAAGCCTCCATCCGTGGTCTCACCACCTCCTCTCTCATACGATGGGCTTCATCATGGTGGAGCCACCGGGTGTAGTCCGGCGTAAATCCATTCTTCATAAGATATTTACCCATTTCCACCTTATTTACCCTTCTCCTGTTTCCACATTTGCTGTAGGGATACAAAACTAGGCAATGTCCTTTAGCAGCCTTGCCAAATGCACTGTTCAAGAAAGCATTGGTCTTGTTCATCCATTCCGTGGTGTAATCACTCTGACTTCTCCAGCCCGTGTACATCCACTGACGGTCATCCATCCTCTAACATATGTATCAATGAGTAATGTAACCATCAATTGCATCTACATGGTGTTCCTACTATCTAATAGGTGAGGATAGGTCTTAATCCCTCCAGCGAATGCGTAGATAAGGTTAGTTTCCATGCGCTACTCCTATCCGAGATAGAATTTCGGCAGCACGTCCCCACTGTTCTCTAGATACACGTCCTGCCAAAGAAGAGTGCATATCCAGAGAACAACAGGGAGGTGATGCCGAAACTCTGTCTCGGACCAGAGCAGACCATGGAAACTAACCCATCTATGCATCCGTGGGCTGTCCAAAAAACGTGGACAATCCGAAACAGATACGGTCATAGATATGCAAAGATCTGCATACCTCCAACCGTATCTTTCGAATGGGAGACGCCTAACTGGGTTACGCGATCTATGACCATGATACAGAAAGAGGGGTTATACCTAGGGTGGCGGCGGAGTCAGGCTAGCAAGGCCATGGCGGTCGGTGCAGTGGCACGGTGACGCGGTGCAGGCAAACCAGCACGGCGACAGGAACTCCGACGGGCTCTTCTCTACAAAAATAGAACAAAATACTGTCATTCTAAAAAAAATTCGACAGAACCTCCCCTACATGGTGAGGTTTCCAAAACCTGCAAAAAACAACGGCACGATGGCCGATAAGCACATATGTCTCAAGAGAAGCCATGTAGTTTGGATATCAATCCATGCAGAAGAATATATCCAAGTAGTACCACTACTTCTACTACTACTTCCACTATTGCTACTACTACTACCACTAGTTCTACTACTACTACTACCACCACTATTGTTACTACTACTATCACTAGTTCTACTACTACTACTACCATTAGTTCTACTACTACAACTACAACTAGTTCTACTACTACTACCACTACTTCTAATACTACTAAAACCACTAGCACTACTACTACAACTATCCTACCACGACAACAACAAGAGAGAGGGCATACCTGATGGGCACCAGGGGTAGGGGCGGGCGGCGTCGGGGTCGGGGTCAGGGTCACAAGAGTCGGGAATGGGGTCGGGCACGGGCGGCGTCGGGGCGGGCGGTCCACGGGGCGTGGCCAAGGGCAGGGCCGGCTCCTACTCCTCCTCCCCCTCCTCCTCCTCCTCCTCCTCCTCCACCCGCCGGCGTGGGCGAGCTGGCCACCCTCAGCCACACGCGGGCGCGGGGGCGGGGGCAGGCGCCGGCGCACGACGTGGGGAGGGGCTACGGCGAGTGGCGCGCGCGGCGGCGGCTGCCCGGTGGCTGGCGAGCGCGGCGCACGGGGAGGGGAGGGTGGCACGCGGCGCGGGGTCGGGCCGGCATTGGAGGGCGGCGGCGCAGGGACGGTCGGGAGCGGCGGCACGGGGCGGCGTTGGCTGGGAGCGGCGCACGTGGGGGCTTTGTGTTTGTGTGGCTTGGACTGCCCAGCCGAATTCGCCTAAGTGCCCCCACCCGCCCCTTTTGCCGAGCGTCGGATCAGGGAGGCACTCGGCAAAGAAGGCAACTTTGCCGAGTGCCCCGATCCGGCCGTCGGCATAGATTTTTTTTGAAATACCTATGCCAAGTGCCCCCTGTGAAGGCACTCGGCAAAGAGAAAATTTCTAAAAAAAATTCAAAAAAAAACTTTGTCGAGCGCCTTATTCTTGGCACTCGACAAAGACCCCCTTTGCCGAGTGCCATGCTCCGGCGCTCGGCAAAGTTTTTTTGTTTTTAGCCTCCAAATTTTTTGTACAGCCCTTTTAAAGTACCAGGAACTCCTCGTTAGAATTTGTGGGTTTTTATGGCTTTTTGATATATTTAGTTACTTTATTTCGTTTACTTGATTTTTTTTGAAAAATATAAATTTGAACTGCACATGATATAAATAATGGAATTTAATGATTCAAAAAATGATAGTCATATTACTGAGTGTAGTGTGAGGCCCAGGAACGGACCTGAAATTTCAGACATCTTGTTCACGAAACATGACCGCGAACTTGCGTGTGAAGTGTTTTTAAATTCTATAAAAAGCAAACGAAGTCTGAAAATCATAAAACTTATTGAGATGTCGTGATATCGTATATGGAGGCTATGATAAAAATTTCAGAAGATTTCGTGCATATTGTCACGTACGATGCTTACAAACCAAGACATATGTACAAACCAAGACATATGTAGAGATGTCCTGATTTGTAAGCATCATACGTGACAACGTGCACGAAATCTTTGAAATTTTTATCATAGCCTCCACATACGATATCACGATATCTCAACAAGTTTCATGATTTTCGGACTTTATTTGCTTTTTATAGAATTTAAAAACACTTTGCACGTAAGTTCGCTGTCATGTTTTGTGAACAAGATGTTCGAAATTTTGGGTCCGTTCCTGGAGACGGCCTCACACTACATTCAGTAACATGACTATCATTTTTTGAATCATTAAATTCCATTATTCGTACCACGTGCAGTTCAAATTTATATTTTTTGAAAAAATTCAAGTAAACAAAATAAAGTAACTAAATATATAAAAAGCCACAAAAATCCTCAAATTCTAACGAGGAGTTCCTGGTACTTTAAAAGGGCTGTACAAAAAAATTTTGAGGCCAAAAACAAAACAAAAAAACTTTGCTGAGCGTCGGGGCATGGCACTCGGCAAGGGGGTCTTTGCCGAGTGCCAAAAATAAGGCGCTCGACAAAGAGGATTTTTGAATTTTTTTAGAAATTTTCTCTTTGGTGAGTGCCTTCACAGGGGCACTCGGCAAAGGTATTTCAAAAAAAAATGTAATTTTTTTAAATCCTTCCTTTGTCGAGTGCCGAAGCTGTTAGGCACTCGGCAAAGACATTTCAAAAAAATATTGAATCTTTGTCGATCGCTGTGTCAGGGGCACTCGAAAAAGTATTTTCTAAAAAAAAATTATCGAGTGCCTAACAGCAGGCACTTGTAAAAGAAAGACGTGGCCGAACACCGTTATGTGGGGCAGTCTATGCCGAGTGTCGTGCTTTTGCCGAGAGCCTGGAACTGGGCAAAAGAAGTACTTTGCCGAGTGCCCTTTTTTGCTGAGTGCCCGGCACTCGGCAAAAAATTCTTTGCCGAGTGCAATTTTTTGCTGAGTGCGGCACTCGGCAAAGAAGGTCTTTGCTGAGTGCCCGATTTTTGACACTTGGTAAAAATAGTTTGCACTCGGCAAAGGCCCTGTTTCCAGTAGTGGATGCTGGCAAGTAATACGAAGTGCATGACACATGACTCTTTGTATGTGTGCATGAGATGATGAGCATGCAGCATGCACGCAACATCTGAGACTTTCTGGACTGTGTAACCGTTTTCGGTTTGGCCTCAGTGCCGTTTCTGTATCGTGTGGCTCATGTTGGAGGGCAGATGTTTTTTTTTCCCTTAATCTAAAAAAAAAGCTAGTGTATTTATCCTCTCCCTTGAGCTCAACTGCGTCTAGGTTCATCACACATAGCATCCCGTCCATCCGTCGTTATTCCGTCCCCGAGAAGCAGAGAAAGCTCACTCGCTCACTTTAGTAATGGCAGCAGCAGTGCAGCACTTCACTTTACATATGCCGGGAAAAGAAGCAGTGCCGCGCCGTCCCTGTCCTTCGGCGGCCCGGCGTCACCGCGTCCGCCGTGCCGTGCCCGTGCGTGCTGCCCGGGCTGTCCCGTTCGTCCAACATGACACACTGGGCACTCGCTGGCTGTCCTCCTTTATTTGCTCTGAAGATGACCCTGAGCTGAACTCCGACGGTAGACGTCGTCAGTTCTCGTACGCCTGCAAATATATCGTAGGAAAGCAGAAAGATGCATACATGCATATGGCGCCTTCCTAGCTACTTGTTTCTATCCTCAATTATTTATTGCACTTTCTCTCTCTTTTTCCAGGGTTATTTGCACTTTTTTCTCCATACTTCTTTTGCCAAAAAAAGTATCGTGTATAATTGCGTGTTTCTGCCTCCAGGTTCGATCGACGGAGTGGTTTTCGCCATGTAGTTGTCGTTAACCAAATTTTATCTCCTGTGGTTTGACACTTTTTATCGCACACTGGTCATTGTCTCATCGAGCTTGCAGACTGAACCACCGTTCTTTCCCAACTGTCGTGGTAAGCTCTTTGCTGACAGATGCACGAAGAGATAACCTCACCGTGTATCGGGTAAAAAGAGCATGCAGGACGTTTCTTCGGACGATAGTCATATATGTTCCAATCACAGAACTCTGAATATTCCAGGATCTTAGAGCATCTCACTCTCTCTCTCTCTCTTGAAAATTACACATTAGAATGCAGACGTCCACAACAAGCACGTACACTCACCCCTATGAACACACGTACACAAACCCTATCTCTATGAACACCTCTAAATCATTATTTGGAGAGTCATTTGAAAAAAAAAATTGTCTTCTATATCTTTTCATCTCTCAACAACTTTTCTATATCATATGCATATTCTAGAGAGTCAACCCTGCTCCTCATCTTTGGCCAGCGAGAAATCCAGAATAAAGAATGACAACATGTAGAGATCTAAGAGAATCTCTAAGAGACTCTTTATATCGTTTCTAATTTATAGAAATCGAGATTTTGGTGAAAATATATCCTCCAAGAGTCTCTTTAACCTTCAAATATAGGCATCCTCTATTCCTTAATTCTCGCTAGCCGAAGATGGAGATCAAGGATGGCTATCTAGAGTGAGTATAAGATATAGAAAAGTTGTTGGA
Source organism: Miscanthus floridulus (assembly GCF_019320115.1). Taxonomy (NCBI): domain Eukaryota; kingdom Viridiplantae; phylum Streptophyta; class Magnoliopsida; order Poales; family Poaceae; genus Miscanthus; species Miscanthus floridulus. Next base: position 76,853,524 of record NC_089595.1, on the reverse strand, counting down.
TGATACATAGTTATAGAAGGCAATGTTTACTCAAGTGTCTTTTCAAATAATGATTTAGAGAATACATTTTGGAAAGACTTTTGGAGGAGGGCATTTTTCCATCAAAATATCTGTTCTTATCAATCAGGAGGGATACAAAGAGACCCTTGAAGTTGCTCTTAGAGCATCTCCAATAGTCTTTCAAACTCACTCTCTGATCATTATTTGAAGTCATTTGAATAAAAATCACTCTCCAGATCTTTCCACCATATAACAACCCATTATCTTTAGCTAGAGAAAAATCCAGATAGAGAATGACATTATTTGGAGATCTAATTAAAGAAGCTGTTAGAGGGTATTTTTTTCACCAAAATCTTCATTTCTATCAATTAGGAAGGATACAACGAGACTCTGTGAGTTTGCCTTATAATGTACTTTTTGAATTACTTCGTGCTACCTATTGTGCTGTTCTTCAATAAGAGCATCATCAACAATTTGGTAAACCCACTCCCGACCTTATCTTTTGGCATAAAGAAAGAAAACTCGCTCCAATAATTTCTTATCCTAACTCCAAATGTCGTAGCAGCTCTAGAAAAAATGGGTATCCGCGTGCAAGATACACGATCACCGATACTCACTACACCATGACACACATTTGCCTACACTTATGTGTTGGCAAAAGGCAGGTTTGGACGACATATTATGTGTTGGCAATTGTATATCGTTTTAATGTCTAATCATCTGTCAGCAATAAGACTGTAAGACTATGTCGACGAAATATGGTCGGCAGTCTATCTAGGGGTATGCCCAAGGTAGTAGATTGTCGGCAGACAGATGCGCAAGCCACAAACAAGACGGTGACGCAAGACAGACACGAGGTTTTATCCAGGTTCGGCCGCCAAGAAGGCGTAATACCTACGTCCTGCGTCTGATTGTATTGTTGTATATCAATAAGAGATGTTTTTTAGAGGGGTCCCCTGCCCGCCTTATATAGTCTGGGGGGCAGGGTTACAGATCTAGAAACTAATCCTAGCCAGTTACAATTGCCATAGGTGCCCGGATAAGGATTCCTATTCTAACCGACCAGGATCTTGCTTGATTGCTAAATCTGTCTTGACTCCTTGCGCGGGACTCCGAACAGGTTGGCCGGGCCACGCGTCGTCTTTTGGTGGACCGGACCCTCTGATCTGGGCCGGCCCAAGCCTAGCCGTAAGGGTATAGGGGTTAATACCCCCACAGCTATTCCTCGAGCACCATGTATTATGCTGTGACACGCCATTTTAACCTTCTCCGAACATTGAGGCTTGAGTTCTTGACATCTCTGACCACCGTATTCAACCGAAGAAGTATGTTGTCCGAAGAATGTATGGTGCTCTGAAGAAGAAAGAAAAAGATTTCCATCCTGGGAAGTGTGCCCACTTGTATTTCTGAAAAGAAATGTAAGTGCGTCTTGAAGCGTAGCGTCCTTGATCATCAGAGGCGTAGGGGTCGAAAAACAAACATATTCACCGCAAGGTGAAGTGTGCCCACTTAGTCCCCGAGCCTGGTAGTAGGTGACGTAGACACGTGGTGCTAGGGTCCAAAAAGATTTCCCAGTTAAGTTGAGAACACAATCGTCATACAGGCGATACGAGACGCACTAGCAGGTGCATCGTACCGATGTAGTCCCCGAGTTTGCTGGAAGGCGAAGTATGAGCCTTGTAGCAAGGTCTAAATAAATGTCTCTCAACTATATGTGAGTACAAATCACATGTAGCCGAGGAGAGCGTTCTCCGAGCAGTGGTTGGGACAGTTCCCGAGCACGATAGTAATCCTGACAATCAGTCAAAGCATAGGGGTCGATTAAATAAACACATTCACTACAAGGTGAAGTGTGCCCACTTAGTCCCCGAGCCTGGTAGTAGGTGATGTAGGCACGTGGTACCAGGGTCCAAAAAGAATTCCCAGTTAAGTTGAGAACCCAATCGTCGTACAGGCGATACGAGATGCACCGGCAGGTGCATCGTACCGATGTAGTCCCCGAGCTTGCTGGAAGGCGAAGTATGAGCCTTGTAGCAAGGTCTAAATAAATGTCTCTCAACTATATGTGAGTACAAATCACATGTAGCCAAGAAGAGCGGTCTCTGAGCAGTGGTCGGAGCAATCCCCGAGCACGGTAGTGGTCGGAGCAGTCCCCGAGCATGGCAGTGGTCTGGGCAGTCCCCGAGCATGGTAATGGTCAGAGCAATCCCTAAGCATGGTAGTGGTCTGGACCATCCCTGAGCATGAGACATGCAGCGAAGAAACGAACGCCGCTTGTACTATTATTTGGTGTATTTATTTATCTTCTTACTCTGTCAAGTCCAATCTGACACGTCTGGTCAAAAAAGTAGACGGGTATAGCACGTCATACTGCCTTCTTCCCTTTCAAGCAAACAGTCGCTTGGCACCTGTAAGGAGGTGCGTCAGTGTGGGCCCTCTCACACTAGCAACGAAGAGGCGCGTACACTGGTAACGAAGGGGCACGTATATTGGCATAGATCTCAAGGTTGTGAAACAACCATCTGCGGCGCGTGCGCACGTCTCCCAAGAATCTCAGGTGGACGAAACGGTGGAACTCTTGGTTATTTATAATATAGAACTGGTAAGTTACTTTTTACCGATCCCCATTACCATTCGCCGCTGCAGCCTTCTTCTTCCTCTTGCCAACCCTAATACCTCCGAAATCATCACCAATCACCCCTCCACCATATCCACCTCCATCAACAAGGGCGGATTCATGGCGAAGAGTGACGCCTAGAAGAAAGCCGGAGTCATGGCGAAGGAGTGGTGGAAGTCAAGAAGCAACGAGTAGACCATCGAAGACCTTGTCATCATGGGAGTACTCCACAACAAGGCACTCGTAGGATGGCGCGCACCGGAAGGAGAAGGGTACCCTGATCCACAACCAGGTGAGATTGTGGTTTTCGAAGATTTCTTCAAGCGGGGTTTTGGGGTTCTAGTGCACCCTTTCCTTCAGGGGCTCTGTTTGTATTATGAGATTGGGATTTGCAATCTGCATCCCAACTCAATTCTTCTTGTCTCCACCTTCATCCATCTTTGTGAAGCATATGGTGGCTTCCAGCCTCATTTTGACTTCTTTCGCCATCTTTTCTGTCTGCGGAAGAAAGGAAGCGGCGGCTCAAAGATAGCCAGAGGTGTGTACCTCAATCTACGTGACGGGATGAAGGCCCAGTACTTGCACTGCCCTTGGAACACATCTTTGGACAACTAGTACAAGAAGTGGTTCTACATCCGCGAAGAGCCGAACACGATCACATTGTGCGACATGGGGTTCATTCTGAAGAAGAAGAACAGCTGGTCGGAGAAGCCCGAGCACTTGGAGCAGATCTCAGAACTTCTTGAGATGATCCAATGGAAGAAACTGGATGGTCCAAGCGTGGTCGGGAAGTTCATCAGCCAAAGGATCCAGCCTTGCCAGAGGAGGGTACATCCCGGCTACGAGTACCAAGGTAGCGCAGACCCAACTAGGACCAGGCAAGAGGTGCTTGACAAGATAGAAGTCAAAGCCAGGATTGGAGAGCTATTCAACTTAGCTGATCCAAATTATGTCAGGTTGAGCGACATCGAGCACGCCTTCAAGCTGGCCTGACCTCCCCCAAAGGTAAATTATGCTGCCTTGTACCCGTAGAGTTATGTTGTAACAAAAACTTACTGTGTTGTCGCCTTTATGTTTCCTAGAGTAATGGTCATGATAGAGCAGCAATGTTCATGTCTCCACCCCCTGGTGTGGATTGGCCGCAAGTTGCTGGCCCAACCGCCTAGACCAGCGCTAGGATCGAAGACGTCGACTGGGCCGTACTCGGGGTTGGGGAGGAGGCAACGGCCAGGGCTGCTGGCAAGCGGCCGGTGGCCAACAAGCGTCGTCAGGCCATCTTCCCACTGTCAGATGATGAAACAGAGGATGCAGACATCTTCTGACTCGTCCCTCAAAAGAGGAGGAGACAACTAGAGTCGATGGAGCAGGGTGGCTCCTCCATGCCAGTGGGGATCACATCACCGACCACTGCCGCAGAGGACAAGCGGCAAAGGGGTCGAGCACCAAGCCCCGACGCCGGTACTGGTCATGGAAAGAGACTCGGTGGCACCCGCAGAGCACGTGGAGCAAGCACGAACGAAGAGACGCGCCTTTGCCACATCATTTCGTGCATCCAAGCTATAAGTCTTTGTAACCTTGATGTAAGCTTACAATTTATATTTGAATACTGTTGTCCTCTGAACTTATCTCTGATACATTAGGTCGGCATCCACCGAAAATCCCGACCAACTAGCCGGGTGCGGCATGGCTCCGCCAGCAATCCCAGAGAAAACTGCCCAGCAGCCGGCTATGGAGGAACCTATAGTAGAAAGTCCGCCAGAGCCTCAGCAGACGAGCGGCCAAACAACAGTCCCCGAGCTGGTGGTCGAGGGGAGAGCCGAGCCAAGTACAGGTGCTCCGAGCACTAACCCTACTGAGGGGGATACTTCGGCGCCAGGGGTATCAGAGCAAACCGAGGAGCAGCAGCCAGAGGTGGCACAGAGCAGGTTTGCCGATGATACGGCCCGTGGGAAAGCCATAGTGATCGTAGAGGCTACCCACTCCGGACCAACGCCGCTACCCAAACAAGAGGCCGAAGAGGACGAAGTAGAAGAGGTCCTGGGCCATCCCTAGGACAAGCGACAATATGTATATGTGTCGTGCTGGCGGAACGACCAATGGGTTATGCATGAGGAAATCCTAGAGGTCGAAGAGACCATGAAAGTTGAACGAGCGGCAAAACATCTGGTGACGGAAGTCCAGGTATGTTTTGCTTGACCACTTGATCCTGCTATCCAGTCAAACTGTCTGACTTAGTTTTTTTACATGCAGGACTTGATGAAGACCGCAAGGTACCGAAAGAAGTGCTTCGACCAGATTGAGGGAATCACAGCAAGCAATAGAGAACTGGCGGCCGACGTGGAACGCTTGCGCCACCAACTTGAAGCCGCCGACCAGGAAAGGATAGAGCAAGAGGCATAGAACCAAAACCTGGTCGTCTAGCTCAATAACAAAGAGCAGGAAAAAACAAGTAAGTTGTCACTTTATCACAACAAGTGCATGACACGTGTTGTTGCATTGTTGGTAGTAACAGCTGTAGTGCAGGCTTAGAAGCCGAAGTAGTCCGTCTCCAAGAGGAGAATAGCCATGTGGCCACAGAGTGTGGTCGCCTAAATGAGGACAACGAGAAACTGGCGCATGACTAGTTGCAACTCTGGGACCGCACAACTAAGATGAAGGAGGAACTGAAAAGTAAGTGTTCTAGACCACCTTGCTCATTTTGTTGCCCGCCTTATCTTGTCGTGGCGTGACATTTTAATGTCTTGTGCGGTTTGCAGTTTTAAAAGTCAATGCCAAGAAGCATCTGGAAGCCGTGATGAAAGATCGTGATGGCTGGAAGGCGTGATGCCTAGAGATCACCGAGGATCGGGACACATGGAAGAATCGGTGCCAGGAGGTGGCAACTGGCATTTTGCCCATCCTCGACCTTATCGACCCAGCGCTTATAGAGGAAGTGCCAAGGACGCCGCAGCTCGGACTGGTCAAGAGATGCCTAAAGGCATGGAGATGGTTCCAAGAGGTCGTGAAGGAGGCGGGTGAGTACACAGGCGCACATGTGCTAAGCATGGTGCGTGCCCACTACCCCCTGATCGATCTCAAGCGCCTGGAGGCTGGGTACCCGAAGGAGGTAGATCCAGACAAGGCTGAGGAGCTTCGAATGACCTAGCTAGACCTGTCTTCAAAGATAATTGGTGACATTAACCTGTGTGGAGGTGGGACAACACCTATACAGGGTACGCCATCAACAAGTCAGCTAGAAAGGCCATCAATTGCGAGCCAACCGACAAAACCTACGGTCTCAACTAGCCAGGCATCAGCGGGGCCATCCTCTTCAGCTCGACCAGTACAAGAGTCCCCGAGACTCAAGCAGGATGTCGGGAGCAGCGAGCAGCGGGTGCCGCGTGCCCCGACTAGCCAATAGGATAGGCTAGAGCTATAGAAGAAGGACGCGGTTGTGTTATTGTAAACTTGGGCCTCTTCAGGCAAGCTTGTAATAACATAATTGTATATCATCATAAGCTTGTTTGTTTTGTATAAAATGTATTTAAGCTTGAAACTCATGTTGGTGTATCTAAGTGAGAACATGTTAGTGGTTAGCGTTCTGTTTAGCTGTACCATTTTACTCGACATGTCATCCTAAAAAGTTTGTACGACCCTAATTTGCCATGTGGTCGGAGTGTGAGGTGCGTGACCTGTGCACACATAGACGCGGACAAGTCAAACCAAGGGGGACCTGCCGATCACCCGTAGCGTAGAGAGCGGATCCCATGCATGCATTGGGAGGAACCGGAGACAGGGCCTGCTCCGAAAACCCTAGAAGGAATGGTGGTCGGCTTTGACTGGCTAAGTTAGAATAACCGTAAAATTCGAAGTGACACATCAGAGTGGTCGGAGAAATCATAATAGCTTTATTGAATTAAATTGAAAGTACAAGAGGAGTACATATCTCAGTAGTTAAGCATAGAAACATCTAAGCTTGTCGATATGCCATGAATTTGGTACGTCCGTACCGTCCAGGTGAGCTAACCGGTAAGACGTTGGTCGTGTGACTTCCTTGATCATGAAGGGCCCCTCCCATGGGGTTGTGAGTTTATGGACACCAGCCTGATTCATCTTCCACTTCAGGACCAGGTCCCCGACCACGAAGAACCGCTCTTTAACGTTCTTGTTGTAGTACCTGTGCAAAACAGCAAGGTATTTGGCTGTACGTACGCAAGAATTGAGCCGCTTCTCTTCTGCACTATTCACTTCTAGCTCCCGTACTTCATTGACCTTGCCTTCGCCGAAGTTCTCTACCCATGTTGATCTGAAAGCTATATCTGCTAGGAGGACTGCCTCAGCGCCGTAAACCATAAAGTATGGTGAGACGCCGGTGTTACGACTGGGCTAAGTTCTGAGGCCCCAAACCATGGCTGGTAACTCTTTGAGCCATCTTTCGAGAGCTTTGTCATTTTCTCTGTACATCCTCTTCTTCAATGCATCCAAAATCATGCCGTTTGCCCGCTCGACCTGTTCATTAGCTCTAGGGTGCGCCCCTGAGACGTATTTTACTACTATGCTCCTTTCATCGCAGAAGTCCCAAAAAGCGTTCCCGGTGAACTGAGTACCCAGATCAGTGATGATGCTATTGGGTATGCCAAAATGGTGGATGACCTGGTTGAGGAACGTGATAGCCTTTTCTGAGGATGCCTGTACCAGAGGCATGTATTCTATCCACTTAGAAAATTTGTCGATCAGCACAAAGACACATGTAAATTTCCCAGGAGCCGGTTTGAAGGGCCCGATCATATCTAGTCCCCAGCATGCGAAGGGCCAAGAGGCTGGTATTGTCTGGATCTCATGTGCTGGTATGTGGATTCTCTTGGCGAAGAACTGACAACCCTCACAGTGGCGGACTAGCTTCTCTGCATCGGCTACTGCTGACGGCCAATAGAACCCTGCTCGAAAAGCCTTACCGACCAGCGTTCTTGAGGCCACGTGGTTGCTGCAGGAGCTAGAGTGGATTTGGTCCAGGGGATGCTCGCCATCCTCCTGGGTTATACACTTCATCAAGATTTCCTCCTTTGCGTTCTTGCGCCATAACTTGCCATCGACGAGCAGATACTGCTTACTACGACGCATCAGGCGCTCATTTTCTGTCCGATCAGTGTAACCGCAGCCATCTATTAGGTACTTGATGAAAGGTATTCTCCAATCAGGCTCATGAGTGGTCGGAGGTGGCTCGGTGGTGCTCGACGCCAGAACCGTAGCCACCAATTACTGGTCTAGAGGCTTGTCGACAGTGGAATCTTCCTCTTCGATGGAAGGCGTGAGCAGGTCTTGGACGAATACACCATGTGGGACTTTGGCTCGGGATGATCCTAACTTTGACAGTGCATCCGCTGCTTGATTTTTGTCCTAGACCACGTGTGTGTACTCGATGTCGTAGAACCTGCCTTCTAGCTTTCTGATCGATTTGCAGTATGCATCCATCTTTTCGCTGGTCGTGTCCCAGTCCTTGTTGAGTTGGTTGATGACCAGAGCTGAGTCTCCATAGACATAGAGATGTTTAACACTGAGCTCAACCACAATGCACAAACCATGTAAGCATGCTTTGTACTCGGCGGCATTATTAGATGCTGGGAAATAAATCCTAAGGACATACCGGAGCTGCTCCTTGGATGGTGACACGAAAAGGACTCCTGCTCCTGTGCCATTGATGTTGAGAGAGCCGTCGAAGTACATCTTCCAATACTCGTCAGACCCCTAAGAGGCAGGCGTGCTTAAGTCTGTCCACTCGATGATGAAATCGATGAGTGCCTGAAACTTGATTGTAGTACGGCTTGCAAATTCCAAGGAGAAGGGGCATAGCTCCATTGCCCATTTGATGATGCGCCCATTCGTATCCTTGTTGCTAATGATGTCTCGCAGAGGGTACTCAGTCATGACCACCACACGATATCCGTCGAAGTAATGTTTCAACTTTCGGGATATTATCAGTATGGCGTAGATCAACTTCTGAATCTATGGGTACCTGGTCTTGGACTCATTGAGTACCTCACTGATGAAATAGATTGGTCGCTGTACCTTGTAGACGTGGCCAGGCTCGTCGCGCTCGACCACCATGGCCGTGGAGACCACTTGATTAGTAGCCGCAATGTAAAGCAGGAGTGTTTCGTCTTCTCTGGGAGCAGTGAGGACCGGAGGTGATGTAAGGTATTGTTTCAGCTGTGTGAAGGCAGCGTCTACTTCCTCTGACCACTCAAACTTTTCGGATGCTTTGAGTAGTTTGAAAAACGGTAATCCTTTTTCGCATCTTGATATGAAACGGCTGAGGGCGGCCATGCATCCGGTAAGCTTCTGAACATCCTTCACCTTTTTGGGCAGCTTCATGTCCAAGACAGCTTTGACTTTCTCTGGGTTAGGGCGTATGCCGTCGTGACTGACGACGTTGCCAAGTAGTATGCTAGAAGGAACACCAAATATGCACTTTTTTGGGTTTAATTTCCACTGGAACGTGTTAAGGGCTGCAAAGGTGCGTTCTAGGTTGTCAACAAGGGTATGTGCTTCCTTGGTTTTGACAACTATATCATCAACATAAGCCTCGACGAGGTCGTCTTTTATCTCGTCTTTGAGGCAGGCCTATATAGCGTGTTGGTAGGTAGCCCCGACGTTCTTGAGCCCGAACGACATGGTCGTGTAGCAGTAGGCACCGAAAGGCGTGATAAAAGATGTCTTGATCTGGTCATCCTTTTTGAGAGCGATCTGGTGATAACCAGAGTAGCAATCGAGAAAGGAAAGCAGCTCACAACCGGCGGTTGAATCTATGACCTTGTCTATGCGAGGTAAGCCGAAGGGGTCCTTAGGGCAGTGTTTGTTGAGATCAGTGTAATCAACGCACATTCTCCATTCATTATTCTTTTTGCGTACAAGAACTGGATTGGCTTACCACTCTGGATGATACACTTCTTTAATAAATCCAGCTGCCAAAAGCCGTGTAACTTCTACCCTAATCGCCTCCTTTTGGTCGCGAGCGAACCATCGTAGCTTCTGCTTGATAGGTTTGGCCTTGCCGTTGACATTCAAGGAGTGCTCGATCAAGTTCCGAGGTACACCGGGCATGTCAGTGGGTTTCCATGCGAACACATCCACGTTGCTCCTTAAGAACCTGACGAACGCGCCTTCCTATTTGGGATCCAGGTTGGCCCCAATAAGGGCCGTTTTGCTGGGATCACCATCAACCAGCTGGATCACCTTGTGCTCCTTGGACTTGATGTTCTTGCGTGGAGCCTCGAGCTCTGGGATCTCCAGGTGGTCAGACGAGGTCTTCTTGGCATCGAGCATGGTCTCGGCCATGCGAATAGAGAGGTCATGGGCCTCTGCTATTTTGAAGCTATCGTCCTCACAGGTATAAGCTGCGTATACATTGCCCCTGAGGGTTAGAACTCCTTTCTCGGTAGGCATCTTGAGCACCAGATACCTATAATGAGGTATGGCCATGAACTTGGTGAGCGACGGTCGACCAAGAATAGCATGGTAGGTGCCGTCGAAGTCAGCGACCACGAAGTTGATGTAGTCAGTGCGGAAGTGGTCCGGGGTCCCAAATTGCACAGGTAGCGTGATCTGCCCGAGAGGTGTAGAGCTTTGTCTGGGGAGAACACCCCAGAACTGTGCCTCGTATGGCTTGAGATCCGCCTGGGTTATCTTCAGGGCGGGTAGACTATTCTTGAATAGTATATTGATGGAGCTACCGCCGTCGATCAGCACTCTATCGAACTGAACCTTATTGATACAAGGATCGAGGACCAGGGGAAAACGTCCTAGCTCAGGTATTGTGGCCCATTGGTCCTTTCTGCTGAAGGAGATCTCGCGGTGAAACCATAGAGGGAGCCACGGATCGGTGAGGAGGTTGTCGGTGTTGGCCACATTCAAGCAAGCGCGGGCGAGCAGCTTGAGTTCTTGTTTGGTCTCGATAGACACTTTGCCTCCGATGATGGTGTGCACGCGATCAATTGGCTTAACGTACTTGTGATGGGGATCTGCGTCTTCATCATCATTGTCCTTGTTGCACTGTTCCCCTGCGTCGTTAGGCTTGTCGGATGTATCCGAAGCTTGTTGACACGTGTAGATAGACTTGAGAATGTGGCAATTCTCCATGGTATGGTTTGACTTGGGATGGAGCTGGTAGGGCCCTTTCAATGCTTTGGCATAGTTGTCTTCATAGTTACGACGTCCGCCACCTTTTTAAACGGTGTTGACCTCGTCGTCGTCTTCCCGAGCACGCTTGCCCCTGTAATCATCACGGCGGTTACGCCGCTGATTACGTTGGTTGTGGTGGTCGCGGGAGTCGTTGCGCTGGTTGCGGTGGTCAAAATTGTCATTCCAACCATGGCTGCCGCGGTAGTCATCGCGGTGTGGGGGTGGTCGAAGCGTGGAACCCTTGCTGCTTCTTCGATAATTATCTTTTTAGCGTCGTCGGCGTCCGCATATTTCTTAGCGGTGGCCAAGAGTGCTGTGACCGATTCAGGTCTCTTGCGTAGGAGCTTGTCCCTTAGGGTGTCGTGGAAGCAGAGGCTAGTGATGAAAGCCTCGATTGCCTCGTTGTCGGAGATTGATGGGACCTTGATGTGCATCTCCAAGAAACGCCGGACATACTCGCGCAGTGGCTCATCTTTTCGATCTCGAATCCGTTGCAGATCATATTTGTTGCCGGGTTGCTCGCAAGTAGCAATGAAGTTGTCGATGAAGGCTTGCTTGAGCTCTTGCCAAGAATCAAAGTAGTTCGCCGGCAAGCTAACCAGCCATTGGTGACTTGCATGGCCAACAGCGACTGGGAAGTAGTTAGACATGACGTGCTCATCAGCCATGGCTGATCTGCATGCAGTTTCGTAGAGCATGACCCATAATTCGGGGTTCTCCTTGCCATCGTACTTCTGAAGTTTCTCGAGCTTAAAGTTCTTGGGCCATATGACTTGGCGAAGGTGCGGAGTAAACTGCTTCAAACCCGGCGGGCCATGGGCAGTGTCATATTTCATACGGCGATAGCTTTCGTGGGATGCACGATCGTTGGCTCTCTGGTTGATGCGATCGCGTAGATCACGTTCCCCGAGGCCATTACGGCGATCCCGGTTGCCATCCTGATTAACACTGTGATCATGGTTACCGTGGTGATTATCACGGTTATCTCGGTGGTTGTCATCCCAAACGTCGTGGCGGTTGTCCTCCCAACGGCGGTTGTCGTCCCAACCACCATCATGACCACCGTTTCCGCCTTGACGGTTATCTGATGGGTCATTGTTGCATGAGCCACGTTGGTTGGGTGGTTGTGAGTGACTTGAGTATTGGCGGCTGTGGCTTGATTCGACTAAAACGGATGAAGCCCGGGCTTGATTTACCATCTCTGCGGTCTGAGCCATAGCAGCCGTCAGATAAGCTTGTATATCGTCATGAACTGCCTGGGTTTCTGGGGTGTTGGGTAGCCATTGCATTGTCGCCATGGCGATGGCTACATTGGCGCTTGGAGTCCTGAAGACTTGTTTGTCCCCCACCCTGTCGAAAGCATTGTTGAGGTCGCATGGCTGGACCCTTATGCGTCGTGCCTCCTCTTCTGCTTTGGCTTTGATTTGTCAGTGATTAAACCGGTCAATATTGTGTGCTTCGCGTGCAATCCTTTCTTGTTCTGTTTCGCCAACTGTTGGTGGTTCGTCATTGCTGACAACATTGATCAAATCCCCTCGCCTTGGTGGGAAAGACGGGAATTGTGGGAACCCCAGGGCGTGGTCTGGGATATCCAGATCATATTCGACACCTTCATCATCGTGATGCTAGAGCTCGGTGTGGACGGAGGCATTAGATATGACGCCAGACGAGGAGCTAGAGTCACCCTCTTGGACCATGTGGATGGATCCTTCTTGATAATCCTCAATCCAGATCATGTTGATGAAGTTGCGTAGCTTCGGTCATGGTTGATGTACAAAACATAGATCCAAGCAGCGTTGTATATTATACGCATAGTTGGAGGTAGTGTTTCATAGGCCGTAGGGCTGGGCCTAGTAGTTCTCCATTGAGGCTTCGTACTCAGAGAGCCGAAGACCCATCGCGAGGCTGGCCGGCGACGAGTGGAGCGCCCTTCAGGAGTAGATATGACCACGAGATCTATACCAAGTCATGCAGGATGACTGGCCCGAGCTGGTCAGGTAGATCTGTTGTGGGGAGCGGTTACCTGCTCATTAGGTTCACTTTGAATTGCACTTACCAGAGCTAGGGTTTCAGCGAGTTTGGTGCTGACCCGATCGATGGAGTCGAGCAGGTCAGTGTTGTCGATCTACTTCCCTTTGTAGCGGCGAAGCGGATGACGGGTTGTCGGTGTGGCTAAAGATGATGCAGGCATGGTCGGAGCCAGATGTACCATGGTCGGAGCTAGATCCATTATGGTCGGAGCCGTATCCACCGTGGTCGGAGCCGTATCCACCGTGGTCGGAGCCGTAGCCGATGCAGGTGAAGCAGTGGTCGACGCAGATTGAATCCATGCCTCCTCCGTGGTCATGGCGATGAAGTCGTTGGAGCCGGTGGTCCAGGTGATCTAGCCGACGGTAAACGTGAGGCCGTTTGGCGTAGCCACGGAGCTAGAGATGATGACCATCTTGTTTGCTTGGAGAGCAGAACGCACACCCCCTACCTGGCGTGCCACTGTCAACGAAATATGGTCAGCAGTCTACCTAGGGGTATGCCCAAGGTAGTAGATTGTCGGCAGATAGATGCGCAAGCCACAAACAAGACGGTGACGCAAGACAGACACGAGGTTTTATCCAGGTTCGGCCGCCAAGAAGGCGTAATACCTACGTCCTGCGTCTGATTATATTGTTGTATGTCAATGAGAGATGTTTTTTAGAGGGGTCCCCTACCGCCTTATATAGTCCGGGGGCAGGGTTACAGATCTGGAAACTAATCCTAGCCAGTTATAATTGCCATAGGTGGCCGGATAAGGATTC